>NC_092338.1:234000000-234345000 GCF_046630445.1 Rutidosis leptorrhynchoides | reverse complement strand
AATAACAAGCTTACCAACACATTATTCGTATTTGATCTTAACGATTGGATCATTGATCAAATACGCGACACTTGGATTTTAGAAAATCGGTTTTCTAAAATATCATCACTTGGGATAAATTATTTGGATAATTTATATGTAATTATTTATAGGTTTAAATAATTATGTTGTGTTATATTTTATAAAATAGTTTATAAAATTGTTGCAAGTAACAAATACATGTTTGTTTTATATAAGTTTTATAAACTTATATACAAGTTTTATAAAATTGAATCTTGTATAAAATAAATGTGCAAGTGTGGGCAGTTTTGTAGGCTCCAAGAAGAGTCCACCCATGCTTATTCTTGTGACTTTTAAAGACCACAACTCCCTAAGTGCATGCTAGTTTTAATAGACCAAAGAAAGACTAAAAAAAAAGAACATTTTGAAGTAAAAAACCAGCTGAATATTGCTGTCCAAAACTGCTGCTGATGTTCGACTTTTTGGGCAGAAAGAAGGGATCTTCAAGCTTGGGTTTTGGTCATTCAAGTGTCAAACAAAATCCTAACTAATAGCAAGGGTGTTGGTGCATAGTTTGGGGTATAACTACTTGAGGTTTCATTGTTTTGGAGCTCCATTCATCATCATCTTCATCATCATCTATCAACAAGCTAGGAGAAGGTATAAACACTTTTCTTACTTGTAGTTTGTAAGTATGTTTCACAACTTGATCCTAATTGGGATTTAACTTTAATTGGCTTAAAGTTTAACAAGTAAAATTTGATAATTACACGCTTCCGTTTATTAAGATTCTTAAAAGGTTTTAAGACTTATCAAACTTGTTAAATCCCAACAATGGTATCTAGAGCCGAAGTTGTTGAAATATGCTTCGAGATGGTTATTAAACCCACTATAATTTTGCATTCTATGAACATGCATGAAGTAGAATGTAAAATTTTCGGTTTTGGGTGGTTTGTCATTTTGGCCAAAATCTCTTGTGATTCTGTACTGCCAATCACTTGTGATTCTGTGTTGCCGATCACTTGTGATTCTGTACTGCCAATCACTTGTGATTCTGTGTTGCAGATCACTTGTGATTCTGTGTTTCCAATCACTTGTGATTCTGTATTGCCTATCACTTATGTTGATGATGTTCACAATCTAAGCCTTGACCTTGTGTTTGGTTGCATGCATGGTTGATTAATATTTATTCAATTGGTTTGTAATAATATTTATTCATTTGACATGTAATAATTCATTTGGTTATGTAATTTATTTTATATTTGATATGTAAAATAGATTAGGTTGTAATTTCATTTTTTAGACAAAATGTATTAAGATATATTTTGTAAAATTATGAAGAATGATGAAGACTTGAAGAACACATGAAGAAGCATTTGGATGCAAGGTTAAGTGGGAGATTTGAAATCTCCTACTTTGTGTTATAACCCCTTATCCGGTGGCATTTGTTTTCGGCTAAACAAATGTCTACCAAATTGGCTTGATTGTGAACATATTTGTTTTGCATGCATGGTTGTTTATTGTATGGTTGTATGCTACAAGTTAATCACACAAGTTAACAACAAGCAAAATGACAATTTAATTGTTTAATTTAAAAATGGCTAAAAGGACATTAATAAACGGTTATTAAGATCATGATTAGGATCATATATATAAAATGGTTTATAGACATGAAAATGGATTTCAAATGAACCATACACTAAATGCATGTTAGTGTATGGCATAAAAGTTTTCTCAAACTAGAATTAATGAAAACTTAAAATCCCTTAACTATAACAAGGAAAACAAGTTAAACGCCATCCTATTGTGGGACACTTGAACATAGTAGTGAACTCATAATGGGATAAAGGTCACCTAACCGTTATGAGCAAACTAATATGGTTAAGGTAAAATTCACATGCTTGTGGGATAAAGGTCACCTAACCACTTGCATGTTAATTTTACATGTTTACACAAGTAGGACGACTTGATTTGGGAATCATGAACTTAGGGTCACCGAAGCATGAGGAACAAATAGGCGTTGATGGGATAAATATGCCATGCAAAAGGATTGCATGATCCCATAATTTAGAAGTTGCAAAAGGATTGCAATTGTCATATAAATGACTACCTAGCTAAATCAAATAATGGGATAAAGGTCACCTAACCGAAATTTGATTTACCGTTGGATTCTAATATTTAATAAGACAATTATAATATAAAAGGGTATTGTTTATTAAATTTGAAATCAATACTTAAATGAACTTTGTTAATTTTGTAGATGGCCGCTAATAACAACAACAACATGCAAAACGCACCACTTAACCTAAACAACCTATCGTTAAGGTCTCTCCTCGAGAAAGACAAACTCAACCATATGAACTTTATGGATTGGTTCCGTAATCTTAGGATTGTCCTCAAACTCGAGGATAAAGCGTATGTGTTGGAGGACCCCATTCCCGATCAACCCGACATGGATGATATGGAGGGCATGGCTTACTATGACAAATATTGTGCCGATTCGGTGCAAGTTGGTTGCCTAATGCTTGGGACTATGATACCCGAACTCTAAAAGGATTTCGAACATCATAGTGCATATGACATGATAACGCAATTGAAGGAGATGTTCCTTCAACAAGCACGTGTCGAGCGCTTCGAAACGGTTCGAGCGCTACATGCATGTCGTATGGATGACACCCAATCCGTCTCCTCCTATGTCCTCAAAATGAAAAGCCTCATTGATCGCGCAAACCGTCTTAACCTCAACATTTCCAATGAGCTAGCCACCGATCTTATCCTAAACTCCTTGTCAAAGAGGTTTGACCAATTTGTAATTAATTACAATATGAATGGGATGGATAAGACCATTGGTGAACTTCATGGCATGTTAAGGACGGCGGAAACTAGCATGGGTAAGAGGGCTTCACCCGTGCTAATGATCAATGATGGTGGGTCTAAAGGTAACAACACCTCTAAGCCAAAGGCGGCTAAGAGGAAAGGACCCGCCCATCAAGGCAAAGGAAAGGGGAGGATGGTTACCCCAACCAAAAACAAGAACAAGAAGCAAAAGGTTGCCGGACAAGCAAACCCCAAGGAAGACCCGTGCTTCGGTTGCGGTGAAATGGGTCACTGGAAACGCAACTGCCCGGTCTACCTTAAGGAGTTGAAGGAAAAGAGGGATGCGGGGCAAACCTCAGGTAATGTATATATGGTATATATAGAGCTTAGTATTACTTCTTCTAATACATGGGTATTAGACACTGGATGTGGAACTCACATTTGCAATTCTTTGCAGGGGTTCAAAAGAAGTAGCAAGCAAACGGGAACATCAAGTCTCTTTATGGGTAATGGAGCCAAAGTGCAAGTGAAGGCTCAAGGAGACTTTGTATTAAAACTTCCAAGTGGTTTGGAACTTATTTTGAACAATGTTTTGTATGCACCGGATTTATGTCGAAACATTATTTCTGTTTCCCGTTTGAAACAATATGGTTTTAATGTTAATTTTATTAATGATGATATCCATGTTTGTTTAGATAATGTATTCTATTTCAAGGCTTCGCCTTCAAATGGAATTTATGAATTGGTTCATGATGACACATCATCTAGTAGCTCAATGTACCATACAAGCACCAAGAAACTCAAAAGGGATTTGAGTGATTCCTACTTATGGCATTGTCGCCTTGGTCACATAAACAAGAACCGAATGCATACACTTCAAAAGAATGGACTTTTAAAATCAAATGAGATGGACTCGTTTGATGTATGTGAATCTTGTTTACAAGGCAAAATGACTAAAGCACCTTTCAAAGGGACCTATGAAAGGGCTAAAGACTTATTGGGATTAATACATTCGGATGTGTGTGGACCCTTTAAGCCCATGACTAGGAATGGTGAAAGATACTTTGTTACATTCATTGATGACTTCAGTCGTTTCGGATATGTCTACTTGTTAAGGCATAAGGATGAAACTTTTGAAGCATTCAAAGAATATCAAAACGAAGTACAAAATCAACTCAACAAGACAATCAAGGTACTGCGTACCGATAGTGGAGGTGAATACCTAAGCGATGCCTTCCAAAATCATCTTAGAAGTTGTGGGATTATCTCACAACTCACTCCTCCTGGAACACCCCAACTGAATGGAGTTTCCGAAAGGAGGAACCGAACCCTAATGGATATGGTTCGATCTATGATGGCTAGAAGCTCGTTACCTCTATCATTTTGGGGTTATTGTCTATGCTCCGCAGCTCGTATTTTAAATATGGCCCCAACCAAGAAAGTGGAACGAACACCTCATGAGATGTGGTTTGGAAAACCTCCATCTCTTTCATACTTAAAGGTATGGGGATGTGAAGCTTACCCTAAGCGTTACGTCCCTAATAAGTTGAATGCTCGATCCACGAAGTGTATCTTCATAGGATATCCCAAGAATGATATGGGATATTATTTCTATGATCCATCCGAGCAGAATGTATTTGTTGCTCGGAAGGCGGAATTCCTTGAAACTAAGTTCCTAATGGAAGGAAATAGTGAAAGGAAGATAGATCTTGAGGAGGTTCAAGATCAAGTAGATGATACACAATTGGTTGACACTAGCACTCAACATGAAAATGTTGAGAATGATCAAATGGATGATCAAAATACACAAGACGTTCGCAGATCTGGTAGGATTAGTAATCCTCCTGAGAGATATGGGTTTCTCATGGATGGTTGCTATGTGGTTGATTTGGATGAACCAATAAACTACCAAGATGCTTTATCAAGGATTGATAAAGATAAATGGCAGGAAGCCATGAACGCTAAGATGCAATCCATGTATGACAACCAAGTTTGGGAACTTGTTACACAACCTGCTGGCTCAAGGCTAGTTGATTGTAAATGGCTTTTCAAAATGAAAACCGACATACATGGAAACTTGGATACATATAAAGCTAGACTTGTAGCAAAAGGTTTCACTCAAACTCAAGGGGTTGACTATGATGAAACTTTTTCGCCTGTGGCAATGCTAAAGTCTATTAGGATATTACTTGCCATTGCTGCTCATTATGATTATGAAATATGGCAAATGGATGTCAAGACCGCTTTCCTAAATGGACATCTTGAGGAAGATGTCTATATGGTTCAGCCTGAGGGTTTTGTTGATCCGAAATATCCTAAAAAGGTATGCAAGTTAAAGAAGTCAATCTACGGATTGAAACAAGCATCTAGAATGTGGAATCATCGTTTTAATGAGGAGGCCAAGAAATTTGGCTTCATTAAAAATGGTGATGAAGCTTGTGTATACAAGAAAGCTAGTGGGAGCACTATCATGTTCCTTGTACTATATGTGGATGATATATTGTTATTTGGAAATGATATTTCGGCAATGCAAGGTGTTAAAACTTGGTTAAGCAAATGCTTCTCCATTAAGGATCTTGGAGAAGCACAATACGTTTTGGGGATTGGGATCTACAGGGATAGATCCAACAAACTGATAGGTTTAAATCAAAGTGCATACATTGAAAAGATCTTGAAAAGGTTCAAGATGGAGAACTCTAAGAAAGGTTTGGTACCTATTCAAAGAGGAACACTCCTCAGTTCATCTCAGTGCCCCACCACGAAAGATGAACAAGAGAGAATGAAGAAAGTCCCATATGCGTCTGCCATTGGGTCAATCATGTATGCAATGATATGCACTAGACCGGATGTGTCATGTGCTCTTAGCCTGACAAGTAGATACCAGAATAACCCAGGAAACAGTCATTGGATTGCTGTTAAAAGTATATTGAAATACCTTAGGAGGACTAAGGATATGTTTCTGATATATGGGTCTGGTGAGGAGGAACTCGCTGTAAAAGGTTACGTGGATGCGAGTTTCCAAACTGATCGTGATGATTCTCGATCACAATCCGGTTATGTCTTCACATTAAATGGAGGTGCGGTCTCTTGGAAGAGTTCAAAACAGGATGTTGTTGCTCTATCCACTACAGAGTCGGAGTACATCGCCGCATCATTAGCAGCTCAGGAAGCTTCATGGATGAAGAAATTCATCGACGACTTAGGAGTAGTCCCTTCCATTCAGGACCCTCTTGAGATCTTTTGTGACAACGAGGGTGCGATTGCTCAAATCAAAGAACCTCGTGCTCACCAAAAGACCCGTCACATTGAGCGGAGATTCAACTACATAAGGGATGAAGTTGAAAAGGGAAAGATATGTATTCTCAAAGTTCACACAGATCTTAATATAGCGGATCCTCTCACGAAGCTCTTACATGGACCAAAACATGCAGGACATGTTTGTGCATTAGGGCTTCGATATTCTAGTGATTGGTCATGATCTGTTTTAAGTATTGTAATGGAACGAAATTGTTCAAACTCATTAATATAATTATGGTATTAATTTATTTTGAGTTATGTTCTTATTTTGCATATTTTATCCATGAATAAGTAATTATTCTAAATTCCGTAGTCGATCACATTTGTGGGAACAAGTGTGAGGTTTAGACTATTATGAACTTGGATTGGTGTACATTCACGGGATGAATGTGGGGCAAGGTTGCAACCAAGGTTCATAGATATTTGTGGGATACAAATATTGGAAGACCCGCCCTCAAGATTTACAAAATGGAGCCTTTGTGGTTGATCACATGTAATCTTGAGTAAAGGCGAATATCATTGTATCCTCTGACCTGAGATACATATTGGGTTCAGATATTTGCCAAGTATTGTGCCTTGATTCTTTCCTTCGCTATTCTGAAATATGGTAGTTCATAAGGAGGAGCTCAGGTATAATGCAAGGTATATATTTAGGACATATGTAGTCAAGATGGAATTTGTCCCTCTTATTCGTTGAGAGTCAGATGTCTAAAGGCCTGATAAAGTTAAATCTAGAAGAGAGTGATCACTCTATGTCTCTTGGATTTAACATGACATCTAGGACGAAAGGATGTGATGAAAGATTCACCTATTCATATTCAAGATGGGAACTCAAAAAGGATGATGTTATTGAATGGCACAAAGTCATAACATATTGGGGGTGATGGACGGTCGTTAGGTGGTATCCATCACTTGCATTAATTTCTTATGTTTCTCGTGCAAGTGGGAGATTGAAGGATTTTCGTATGCCCGAGAGACATATTGAATTAACGTGGCTAATATGTTTTGATCCAAGTCGGGTCATACCCAATAACAAGCTTACCAACACATTATTCGTATTTGATCTTAACGATTGGATCATTGATCAAATACGCGACACTTGGATTTTAGAAAATCGGTTTTCTAAAATATCATCACTTGGGATAAATTATTTGGATAATTTATATGTAATTATTTATAGGTTTAAATAATTATGTTGTGTTATATTTTATAAAATGGTTTATAAAATTGTTGCAAGTAACAAATACATGTTTGTTTTATATAAGTTTTATAAACTTATATACAAGTTTTATAAAATTGAATCTTGTATAAAATAAATGTGCAAGTGTGGGCAGTTTTGTAGGCTCCAAGAAGAGTCCACCCATGCTTATTCTTGTGACTTTTAAAGACCACAACTCCCTAAGTGCATGCTAGTTTTAATAGACCAAAGAAAGACTAAAAAAAAAAGAACATTTTGAAGTAAAAAACCAGCTGAATATTGCTGTCCAAAACTGCTGCTGCTGTTCGACTTTTTTGGGCAGAAAGAAGGGATCTTCAAGCTTGGGTTTTGGTCATTCAAGTGTCAAACAAAATCCTAACTAATAGCAAGGGTGTTGGTGCATAGTTTGGGGTATAACTACTTGAGGTTTCATTGTTTTGGAGCTCCATTCATCATCATCTTCATCATCATCTATCAACAAGCTAGGAGAAGGTATAAACACTTTTCTTACTTGTAGTTTGTAAGTATGTTTCACAACTTGATCCTAATTGGGATTTAACTTTAATTGGCTTAAAGTTTAACAAGTAAAATTTGATAATTACACGCTTCCGTTTATTAAGATTCTTAAAAGGTTTTAAGACTTATCAAACTTGTTAAATCCCAACAATAACATCATTCGATTCATACATATAAAGCTATCTTATTCGAAGGTTTCAACTTGTAATCACTAGAACATAGTTTAGTTAATTCTAAACTTGTTCGCAAACAAAAGTTAATCCTTCTAACTTGACTTTTAAAATCAACTAAACACATGTTCTATATCTATATGATATGCTAACTTAATGATTTAAAACCTGGAAACACGAAAAACACTGTAAAACCGAATTTACGCCGTCGTAGTAACACCGCGGGCTGTTTTGGGTTAGTTAATTAAAAACTATGATAAACTTTGATTTAAAAGTTGTTCTTCTGTGGAAATGATTTTTCTTATGAACATGAAACTATATCCAAAAATCATGGTTAAACTCAAAGTGTAAGTATGTTTTCTAAAATGGTCATCTAGACGTCGTTCTTTCGACTGAAATGACTACCTTTACAAAAATGACTTGTAACTTATATTTCTGACTATAAACCTATACTTTTTCTGTTTAGATTCATAAAATAGAGTTCAATATGAAACCATAGCAATTTGATTCACTCAAAACGGATTTAAAATGAAGAAGTTATGGGTAAAACAAGATTGGATAATTTTTCCCATTTTAGCTACGTGAAAATTGGTAACAAATCTATTCCAACCATAACTTAATCAACTTGTATTGTATATTATGTAATCTTGAGATACCATAGACACGTATACAATGTTTCGACCTATCATGTCGATACATCTATATATATTTCGGAACAACCATAGACACTCTATATGTGAATGTTGGAGTTAGCTATACAGGGTTGAGGTTGATTCCAAAATATATATAGTTTGAGTTGTGATCAATACTGAGATACGTATACACTGGGTCGTGGATTGATTCAAGATAATATATATCGATTTATTTCTGTACATCTAACTGTAGACAACTTGTTGTAGGTTACTAACGAGGACAGCTGACTTAATAAACTTAAAACATCAAAATGTATTAAAAGTGTTATAAATATATTTTGAACATACTTTGATATATATGTACATATTTGTTATAGGTTCGTGAATCGACCAGTGGCCAAGTCTTACTTCCCGACGAAGTAAAAATCTGTGAAAGTGAGTTATAGTCCCACTTTTAAAATCTAATATTTTTGGGATGAGAATACATGCAGGTTTTATAAATGATTTACAAAATAGACACAAGTACGTGAAACTACATTCTATGGTTGAATTATCGAAATCGAATATGCCCCTTTTTATTAAGTCTGGTAATCTAAGAATTAGGGAACAGACACCGTAATTGACGCGAATCCTAAAGATAGATCTATTGGGCCTAACAAACCCCATCCAAAGTACCGGATGCTTTAGTACTTCGAAATTTATATCATATCCGAAGGGTGTCCCGAAATGATGGGGATATTCTTATATATGCATCTTGTTAATGTCGATTACCAGGTATTCACCATATGAATAATTTTTATCTCTATGTATGGGATGTATATTGAAATATGAAATCTTGTGGTCTATTGTTACGATTTGATATATATAGGTTAAACCTATAACTCACCAACATTTTTGTTGACGTTTTAAGCATGTTTATTCTCAGGTGATTATTAAGAGCTTCCGCTGTCGCATACTTAAATAAGGACAAGATTTGGAGTCCATGCTTGTATGATATTGTGTAAAAACTGCATTCAAGAAACTTATTTTGTTGTAACATATTTGTATTGTAAACCATTATGTAATGGTCGTGTGTAAACAGGATATTTTAGATTATCATTATTTGATAATCTACGTAAAGCTTTTTAAACCTTTATTGATGAAATAAAGGTTATGGTTTGTTTTGAAAATGAATGCAGTCTTTGAAAAACGTCTCATATAGAGATCAAAACCTCGCAACGAAATCAATTAATATTGAACGTTTTTAATCAATAAGAACGGGACATTTCAGTTGGTATTCGAGCGTTGGTCTTAGAGAACCAGAATTTTGCATTAGTGTGTCTTATCGAGTTTGTTAGGATGCATTAGTGAGTCTGGACTTCGACCGTGTTTACTTGAAAAATGATTGCTTAACAAATTTTGTTGGAAACTATATATTTTTAACATGTGAATCTTATGTGATATATTAATCTCTTAACGCGTTTGATATTATGTGATAGATGTCTACCTCTAGAACAAGTTCCATTGACTCACCTAATAATAATGAAGAGTCAAATGTAAATTGGAATGATTCGTGGACTGATTCACAAGTTCCCGAAGAGGAACCGGAAGATGAGTCGGAACCGGAAGAAGAATCGGAACCGGAAGAAGAATCGGAACTGGATGAAGAAATAGAACCGGTGGGGGAAATAATAAAATGGTTAAGTAAAAGAAAATCCTCAACCAACCGACCAAGGTTAATTATGGTCAATGGTGTTTCCGCCAAGGAAGCAAAATATTGGGAGGATTACCAATTCTCCGATGAATCGGATTCCGACGAGAATTCCGATGATGTTATAGAAATTACCCCAACTGAATTTAAAAAGGCAAAAGAAAATAATAAGGGAAAGGGCATAAAAATAGAGAAATCTAATTCCAACCCCGATGAACTTTATATGTATCGTCAACCCCCGAAGTCCTTAAGTTGTAACAATGACCCAGGAACCTCTAAACCACCAGGTTTTTCTAAACCAATGTGGAAAACGACGGCTCGTATTAGGGGAACATCATATATCCCTAGAAACTTGGCAAACCGAACCAAAACCGAAGAAGAAGAAGAAACAAGCGAGTCGGAATAAGATAGTTGCATTCGTGTGGTGTAATATATGTAATATAGTGTACTTATGCTTTATGATATATGAAAAAATTGCTTGTATTAATAAGTATTTTTTTTTATGAATCTAACTCTTGTCTATTTTACAGTATAAAAACTCAAAATGGATAGACAACCCAATATTTTAAGAGACCTACCCGGAGACATGATTGATGAAATCTTGTCTAGAGTCGGTCAGAATTCTTCGGCATAACTATTTAAGGCGAGATCAGTTTGTAAGACATTCGAAGAACGTTCCAAGAATGCCTTGGTTTATAAAAGGCTTTCATTCGAAAGATGGGGGATATCACATTGGGAAATCCATAAGTTACGATGTGTTTACTTTGACGCATATATTGCAGGGAACCCAAATGCTATTTTACGCAATGGGTTAAGAAATTATTTTGACTCAATATATCCGAATATTGGACTTCGTGATTTAGAAAAAGCGGCTAACATGCAACATAAAGAAGCATGTTATGCTTACGGATTAGTAATGTTCGCTTCTCACCAAAGTGAGAACAAGAACATCGGGCTACAACTATTAAACAAAACGTTCCCACAAGTGACGGAGTCGATAATTGGGGTAAGAAATGAGGTTTTTAGATTGTTACGGGACTGTTGGACATTACGTAACCCTCGTCCCTTTGACGACGTTACAACACGCTGTATTATCAACGGCCATAATGGTTATGTTCCACAAGACCAATGATGGGAAGTAATCCTAGTAAAACCAGAATGCATGACTTGTTTCTGGACGTATGAATTACGTGTCTTTATTGCCTTTGGTGAACGACTTGTGTACTAGCTAGAATTATCTTCACAACCATCTTGTATCAAATTTATTGTGTGCTATATTTCATGCTATATGTAGAATAAGAGGTATTGTAAGTTTGTAAAATATTGTGTAAAAGTTTGAACACGAAATATTATTATAATCAGTTTTTCATATAGAATTGTAGTAGTTGAATTGTATATTAGCTACTAAGTATGAACTTAACGAGTAGGTACTACCCGAATTTAAACTTATAAAACGCTAATATGAAGAAAAAGCTTTTATAAATGAGTTCATATTATGCTACGAAATACTATTAACTACTCTTAATATTCTGTATGATTAACTTGTTCCATTTGACTATTTTGAAGGAAATGGCACCGACTACTCGACACACCGTGAATATGAATGAAGAGGAATTCCGTACTTTTCTAGCTTCAAACATAGCCGCAGTACAGGCTGCACTACATACCAACAATAACCTTGGATCTAGCTGAAGGTATTTCGTATGCCCGAGAGACATATTAAATTAATGTGGCTAATGTGTTATGATCCAAGTCGGGTCATACCCAATAACAAACTTACCGACACCTTATTCGTATTTGATCTTAACGATTGAATCATTGATTAAATACGCAACACTTGAATTTTAAGGAAAAGGTTTCTTAAATAATATTACTTGATATGTTTATATAAGTTATGGAATAACTTATAACAAGGATTTAATTATTTATAGGTTAAATAATTAATTAAGTTATGTTACATTTTATAAAGTTGGTTTTATAAAATATACATAACAAATAATATACAAGTTTATAAAATGTGTTTTATAAAATCATGTTTTATAAAAACTAATTTTATAAATTCAGTTTTTTTTTTATAAAAGTATATTATAATATGATCATTAGTAGTGGCTTTGGAAGTTCAAAACACATGCTAGAGATTCTTCATTGAATGGCCCATACTTTTCCAAGGATCTATAAGCATGCTCCTTGACTAAAAGCTACACACACATGCAAACATATCAAGAGAAGAAGTGCAAAAAAATGCATTTTTCTGCTGCAGTAGGCCGTGGGGTTTGAAGAAAATAGGGAGATCTTCAAGCTCATTTTGCAAGTAATTTAAGTGTCTTATTAAATCCTAACTAAAGGCTAGGTGTTGGTGCATAAGTTTGGGGTATTTCTCCTTGAGGTTTCATGCTTTTGAAACTACATTCATCATCATTTCTTTGGGTTTCTGCTGTCCAGAAATCAGTGAACAAAGAAAGCGGTTTGTAGCTTAGTTAACAAGGTTGTTAAGGTTCTAAAGTCTAGCTAACTTAAAGGGTGTTGTTGTGCATCAAAGGCTTGAAGTTCTACACATATATTCATCATCTTATAAGCATTTTGGTCAGCCCTTAAATTTATTTTAAGGAGGTACAAACTCTTCCTTTCTTGTTAATTTGTAAGCATGATTTCATAACTTGATCCTATTGGGATTTAACTTTAAATTGGTTTAAAGATTAACAAGTTTAATTTATAATTACACGCTTCCGTTTTGATTATAATCTTAAATGGTTTTAAGAGTTTCAAACTTGTTAAATCCCAACAATGGTATCTAGAGCCGAAGTTGTTGAAATATGCTTCGAATTGTTGTTTTAAAACCCATCAACTTTGCATTCTAAGTACATGCATGAAAGAAGAATGCAAAAATTGTTGGATTTGGGTGGGTTTATGAAATGAGCCGAATTGTTTGAAGTCCAAAAGTGGGTTTGAGCTCTTCCATTTGGTTCATATTTGGTTGCATGTTAAAGTTCACAATCTATGCCTTGACCTTGTGTTGATTGCATGCTATATTTGTTTGATTTGTTATATTCATTTGGTTGGTAATAATAATTATTCAATGGCATGTAATAATTGTTCAATTGGTTTGTAATAATTCATTCATTTGGTTATGTAATTCATTTTGTATTTGGTATGTAAAATAGAATAGGTTGTAATTTCATTTTCTAGATAAAATGTATTAGGATACATATTTTGTAAAAATGAAGATACAAGATGATGAAGACTTGAAGAACACAAGGAGCATATGGATGCAAGGTTAAGTGGGAGATTTGAAATCTCCTACTTTGTATGATTAACCCCTTAACCGGTGACATTTGTTTTCGGCTAAACAAATGTCCACCAAAATGGCTAGATTGTGAACACACTTATTTTGCATGTGTGGTTGTTTGTATGATTATTGTTTTGTATGTTTGGTTGATACAATTTATCACAAGATAACAACAAACAAAACGACAATTTAATTGGTTAAATTAGACGTACTAAGTACATGCAAAATGGTAATTTAAATGGTTGAATTAAAATTGCAACCAAAAACCTTAATAAATGGTTATTAAGAACAAGAAAAGGATAACGTATATAAAATGGTTTATATCAAGTAATTGGGTCAATAACAAGACATGAAATTGGTTTTTCATAAGTACCATACACTAAATGCATGTTGGTGTTGTAGTGACCCGGAAATTTCCGATCAAATTTAAACTTTAATCTTTATATGTATCCGACACGATAAGCAAAATCTGTAATGTTGAGTCTCGAAAAGTTTGAAAACTATATTCATGTAATCAATTACCCTTTGACCATGTCTGACGATTCACGAACAAAAATGTGTAAATAGAAATGTATGTGTATGTACATATGTGTATTTTTTTTTTAGCTAAGAAATATTGATAAAACATTTAAGAGCTTGGTGATACAAAAATAGATTATGAGATTATTATGTGACTTGAAAGCATTGAACGAATTAGTTGATATGAATATAAGCTACGAGATCTATTTTATGAACATAGAAATGCTATCACAGTAGTTAGTGAATAATACTTTACTTGAACGTATTTGTTCGATGTAAGTTTATCAATGAGATTAAAAGATAATATCAAGTGATTGATTTATCAGGTACATTGAATTATAATTACGAGTCTTTGTTATGAGGTCCACTTGAATTAGAAAACTCTTACTTTTAACGGTATTCGGAATATTTAGTAAAGTGATTCCATGTAAGAACAAAAGTGTTATTATTGAGGATTAGACAGAGGTTAGCGGAGAGTCTCGTTTAATTATCAAAAGCGTACCTTGCAATGATTGACTTGTGTCACTTGGTAGGTTAATTATTTAGTTTTCTTAATATTGAAGACGTTTTACGATATAGATGAAACCTTTTAAAGAATGATTTTGAATATAACTAATTCTGGAAAACTAAATTATATTTATTCAATTTAGTACAAACACATTTTTTTTCGATATAATAGAATTTGATTATAAAATATTTTTATGGATTTTCAATGATATAAAAATAAAAATAAATATAAAATAAAGATTTCTAATGAGCACCAAAAGACTACAACATTTCATCACAAGATTGAAAGTTAAAATGTTGGAAATCACTAAACCTGCGCACTTGCACGAGAAAAATCATAACTAAATCATACTGACTCGAAAAAGGGTGATTCCGGTGTCCAAACGACCGTAACTCAAAAATCTACAACTTTCATGAAGACACCATACACGAATCGTGTACCTATCTACACGAAACGTGTAATCTTGTGCCGACATATTTTGGTGGCGGCTCACTATGCAACATGTTTTTAATTTTTATTAATATTATATTATATTATTATATTATTTATAAATCTATATATATAGGATCGATCATAATTGTTTTCTAACTATCTATCTCTCACACTCTCTCTATAATTATATTTATTATTATTATTGTTAGTGTTATTATTATTATTATTATTAGTATTATTATACATAAAATACTACGACGAGGTCATGGGCGAGTTATTTCAAAACGGGTTTTATGAGCGGGATAGAGCTAAGGAAATTATGAGTTATGGTTATGGAGGTGATGGGTATTGTTCATGGGTATGCTTGTGAGGTTAAACTAGTGTTTGTCACCTCCATTGCGTCTACGTACCTTTCCTACAATATTGAACCTCAATATTGATACGTGAGTACTCCTAATTTAATTTTTACATACTAATAGTGTATCCCTGACTAGTGCTCGAGAAAATAGGATTATGCATGCTTGTAAATTTGATAGTGCCCTTAGATAGGTTATGCCGAATCTTAAAGGTTGTTATATTATAGTTGAAGGAAGATATAAGATTTGCATGTCCTTAAAAAGCTAGAAAAAAATTAAGAACTTTTCCTTTAGATGCCAAATAGATTTGATGGACGGATTAAAAGTTATAGTCAATTAAAATTTCGTAAAAATGATTATTATCGTCGTTAATATCGTTGTCTTAATTTTTTTATCAAATTGTTATTATTCCAAAATAACACGACTGTTACTTATTATTATTATCAATACTATATTATTAACTAGAAATGTAATACAAATTATATAACTACCTTAATAGAATCTATCGCAGTATTTTTATGATATTAAATGAACTTTATAAGTTTTATTACTTAAGATATATAAAAGTATATTTTAATATAAAATTTTATTTATAAACGAATTATATTATTTACTTTATTAAATCTTTAAAAAAAAAATTATTTTAAAAATATAAAACGACGATATTTAAATTATATAATAAAACATTTATAAAGTTTTGAAATCATTTGGAGTTAAACTAATTTTTGTCGACCTTTGCATACTAGACTCGAGCATTAGGATTGTGGTACACTATGACTTAACTTAATGTATTAGACAAATATTGACAAATACATAATTATATATAAATAATTTAGGTTCGTGAATCCAAGGCCAACCTTACACTTGTTCAATGATGTTATATGTATTTTTACTACAAAATACAGTATGGTGAGTTTCATTTGATCCCTTTTACTCTTTATATTTTTGGGCTGAGAATACATGCAAATGCTTTATTAACTGTTTTACAATATTTATATGCGTGAGTTTCATTTGCCTTTTTACCCTTTATATTTTTGGGCTGAGAATACATGCGCAACTTTTATAAATGTTTTACGAAATAGACACAAGTAATCAAAACTACATGATATGGTTGAATTATCGAAATCGAATATGCCCCTTTTTTATTAAAGTCTGGTAATCTAAGAATTAGGGAACAGACACCCTAATTGACGCGAATCCTAAAGATAGATCTATTGGGCCTAACAAACCCCATCCAAAGTACCGGATGCTTTAGTACTTCGAAATTTATATCATGTCCGAAGGAGGATCCCGGAATGATAGGGGATATTCTTATATGCATATTGTTAATGTCGGTTACCAGGTGTTCACCATTTGAATGATTATTTTTGTCTCTATGCATGGGACGTATATTTATGAGAACTGGAAATGAAATTCTTGTGGTCTATTAAAATGATGGAAATAAATGATTATGATAAACTAATGAACTCACCAACCTTTTGGTTGACACTTGAAAGCATGTTTATTCTCAGGTTTGAAAGAGATCTTCCGTTGTGCATTAGCTCATTTTAAAGATATTACTTGGAGTCATTCATGACATATTTCAAAAGACGTTGCATTCGAGTCGTTGAAGTTCATTAAAGATTATTATTAAGTAAATGACAGATTAGGTCATTTATAGTTTGGATATTATGAAATGGTATGCATACATGTCAATTTTCGATGTAAAGAAAGATTGTCTTTTAAAAACGAATGCAATGTTTGTAAAATGTATCATATAGAGGTCAAATACCTCGCAATGTAATCAACTATTGTGAATCGTTTATAATGTATATGAACGGGTCCTTTCAGTTGGTATCAGAGCGGTGGTCTTAGCGAACCAGGTCTGCATTAGTGTGTCTAACTGATAAGTCGTTAGGATACATTAGTGAGTCTGGACTTCGACCGTGTCTGCATGTCAAAAGTTTTGCTTATCATTTCGTGTCGAAAATTACCTGCTTATCATTTTTAAGTCTAGACGCGCTTTCCTGCATTTATTGCATAATAGTGTATAGACGAATTCTTATCTTAGCATATCTGATACTGTGAACTTTGACTGACATTTTTCAAAGATTCTCCGTAATTTATGGGATTTTGGTATTATATATACATATGTAAATTATGTATAGAAAGATATCAAATCTAACTCCTATAATCTATTTCATATCAAAAATTCATTCCCTTGATCATACGAGATGGATCCCTCAACCAGTTCGAATTCCTCAGATTACGACAGCTATTCCGATATGGAGTCTCATTCCAGCTCCGAAAGCAGTATGACCGGAATAGATCAACCAATCAGTCATCACCTATTCTGGATGAAATGGGGATGGGTTCGTAGCCTCCTCAATTATTGGAGACAAGAAGAAGGTGATCCTTTCCATCCACCAAATTGCCCTATTGACAATGAACCTGAAGCACTTACCGGCGAACCTGTTCGAGAAACCATTTTCTCTCTCATCTCCAGAGTATCTCGTCACGATTATATACTACACCAAATTCTTGATTATATTTATCCGCTCGTCCGAACCGACGATCACCCCGGTGTAATAGAAGAAGTTAACGAGCTTCGCGCTCGGGTAGTGGCTTTGGAGAATACGGTGCGAAGGTTACAAACACCATCAGCAGCACCAGCAGCGTAACCAGTACCGCCAGTAACATCCACATCGCAAGTCTCAATACTAAAAGCACCAGCAGCATCACCGACATCAACATCAACCACCATTATTAACATCAACAGGATCATTACCACCACCAACAATCACATCCGCATCACACACCTCAATATCCCAATCTGTATATCGGACATCAACGTCACACGCACCAAAGATACCAAGGAGTACCAACAACAACAAACGATGAAGTATTGATTCATAACTTCATCGGAGAAACATTCTGTGGTGATTAGGTAATCTCTAAAGTTTTAGAGATTATCTATCTCAGCCTTAACCGTAAACCAGATGAGTGGACAGAGATGATAGAGAGCAGAACCGAAACCCTAACAAGACTGGTGCGTAAGGTACAAGCTAGACTTGTTTTACCAACATCATCAGCAGTACCAATAGCCTCACCAACACAGTCAATGCTGTCAACATTGTTAGAATCGTCAGCACCTCTAACCTCACAAGTTTCGCCAATTCAAGAATCACTGTGGAAACCATTACAAATTAATAACAAGTATATTGTATCAACGAGTTATGAAGTATTAACTCAGTTCCTCCGAAGAATTTATATGTATATTCTATAAAAAAAATTTTACCATAATAAATCTTTCTGTACTAAGCTATTATGTATGGAACTTAACTATCTGGTTAATTCATATTACTAATTTGCTATGATGTACATTCTTCGTTAACAATTTAATCATTGTTAACTACAATCTCTGCTTCAACTCAATGAATTTTATTTCATAATAAATCAAGTGTATCATTCAATAACATGTTTGATTATACACTTTCATCTTTGATATACCCGAAATTTACGGAAAAACAATATTCGTATCTTGCGAAGTTAGCAAGAGTTCCATGAGCATCAGCATGATTCACTAAGGAAATACATATAAATATTGAAGCATTGATTACATTAGTGAAATACTCCGCAAAGTTTATGTAATCTCTAATGTTTTAGAGAAAATTCATTTCTAATTCAATCCGAAAATCAAATGAGCTTAGTATGATATTAACTCATTGAATCTGTACTACATCTGAAGAAAATATACCCACATATATTTTCATAAAGATTGTAATGAGAATTCTTGTTCAAAATATTATTTGTGAAATTTTTTTTTAACGGGTAGGTAATACCCGAGAGATATATAAAATCACAATTAATATGTTACATTCTTCAATTCTGATTCAATAATCATCAACTAAACCAATATACATTCTTCTATAGAAATCAAAACAATCATACTCATTCGAATCTAATTACATATTCTGATTTTGGGAATTTCAGAATTCAACTCGAGATACAACCAAAATCATCACTCTTAGATCCTTATATTTTTCAAAGCTATACTTTGACTTCAAAACTGTGATAGCACATCACTTTTAATCGTAACACACAAGATGGATATGAGAAATCATTCGGGATTTAGGACGATTTCATCATTTGGATATTGACTATGACAATCTGCAATCAAAACCCTCCGAAATTCTAGAAGACACTTCAAATAATAAACAATTGAGATGATGATCCAACCACACGTTACCCGAAGTTTTGTACCTGAAAAACTCTCGAAACCAAAGTCATAATCTAACATGTACCTGCGTCGAATTCTTCTAGCAAGAACAACATTTCGATTCCTTTTCAAAGTAGCCAATTTTGTCACGGATCCAGCAAGTCAACTTCGATTTTTTCAGTCGGACCAGTCTTATTATAACCCTGATAGATACGTTGCCCTTTCGTCATTATTACTGGGGAACCTTTCATATTCCACCATATTACCACCAGCGTTTAATCATCTAAAACACGATTCTTCTGAACCCACCTCAGATTGATAACCAGAGATTCAGATATTATTGCATTAAATGCAGAGGAAACATAAAAATGGTAGATGGTTTAAACGGTCAAAAGTTTGATGATAAAAGATAGTGAGTTGGTAAAGCTCAGAAAAAGAAAGGATTTGGTACTGAAAAATGGATTGAGCAAAGTATGAAGGAAGCCATGGACAAATCACAGAGACTGAATCTGCCTTCAAAGGATCCAAATGATTCAGTGCCTGCTGAACTCGTTAGCGAACACCTTATTTCTTATTCTAAATCTCCACAGACAAATATTCTTCATCATCATCATATCTTGAATATTCTAAGATATCATAGTATCTTTCATTATAAATATCCTTGATAATTCTGAAGATATTTTCATAAGTATTCTCATTTGAAATCAATTATCTCTCTGTAATATCTGCAACATAAAAAGAAACTGTGTTAGTTTCTAAATACTGAAAAATTCGAATATGAATGTTTTTGAAGTAGTGTTGGGAACTGATACATGAGTTAATATAATATAATGACACTTGATCAACGTCATTATATTACAGTAGGTCATGTTAAGTTTCTAATGGGATGTGATGATTCACAGCACCATCATCATGTGCCATTTACACGACTCTTACATTCGATCTAATCCTTAAACATAGCAAGAAAATATTTCTTGATGATTCGATCTTTTACAGGATATTCTGGTAATTTGACAAGTCAAAATCGCATCATTAAGATTTCCTTCTTAGAACATTAACTATGTTCATTCCGAAATTCATAACTGCAAATTCTGGACCATTACTCGCTTGACTCGAGGACGGGAAGAGGAAACGAAAGAATGAAGCTCCAAACTAGAAATTGGAGCATAAACCGCAGCAAATAAAAGAGAATATTAATTATGGGTGACAATGATTATAGAAGACAGATGCAGGGGCATCGAAATATAAGGGAAGATATAAAACTCAACAACCACCCCGAAGCTACAAACCGTGCATATCAATACGTATTGCCACGTAAAGGCACGGAAAAATTAATAACACTATAACCCCAAGATAATAGTAGAAGTAAATAAAATCTTCCGGTGGTAGATGAAAGAGAAGGATGACAGATGTAAAAATTAAGAGTATATCAAGGATCAAAATGGGATGGAGCATATTGACGAATGTTTTAAAGTATGAACTGAGGAGAAAGAATAGAAGGTGTGAGTTGTAAGGAAACAAAGAGGGTGGATTTATAGAAAAATATCCGACAGAGCAATCGGAACAGATTATTACATTTACTCAAAGAAGATCCTGATTTCCTAAGTCGCCGAAGAACCAAATCTTATTACGAAAATTTTCTTTAAATCCCTTAAATTCCGGAAATCAATCATAGCTACGTCATCAGTTAAAACAAATCTACATTTACTCATTTCGCTCTTTTACGATAGCTTCACTCATACGCTTCGAGAAATCGAATTATTTTATCCGTACTTCTTAATCATGATAAAACTCTATGTATCAGCTTATATTCGTCATAATAACATTCTTACTATTAGCTATGACGACCTCTATCAAATTTCGGGACGAAATTTCTTTTAACGGGTAGGTACTGTAGTGACCCGGAAATTTCCGATCAAATTTAAACTTTAATCTTTATATGTATCCGACACGATAAGCAAAATCTGTAATGTTGAGTCTCGAAAAGTTTGAAAACTATATTCATGTAATCAATTACCCTTTGACCATGTCTGACGATTCACGAACAAAAATGTGTAAATAGAAATGTATGTGTATGTACATATGTGTATTTTTTTTTAAGCTAAGAAATATTGATAAAACATTTAAGAGCTTGGTGATACAAAAATAGATTATGAGATTATTATGTGACTTGAAAGCATTGAACGAATTAGTTGATATGAATATAAGCTACGAGATCTATTTTATGAACATAGAAATGCTATCACAGTAGTTAGTGAATAATACTTTACTTGAACGTATTTGTTCGATGTAAGTTTATCAATGAGATTAAAAGATAATATCAAGTGATTGATTTATCAGGTACATTGAATTATAATTACGAGTCTTTGTTATGAGGTCCACTTGAATTAGAAAACTCTTACTTTTAACGGTATTCGGAATATTTAGTAAAGTGATTCCATGTAAGAACAAAAGTGTTATTATTGAGGATTAGACAGAGGTTAGCGGAGAGTCTCGTTTAATTATCAAAAGCGTACCTTGCAATGATTGACTTGTGTCACTTGGTAGGTTAATTATTTAGTTTTCTTAATATTGAAGACGTTTTACGATATAGATGAAACCTTTTAAAGAATGATTTTGAATATAACTAATTCTGGAAAACTAAATTATATTTATTCAATTTAGTACAAACACATTTTTTTTCGATATAATAGAATTTGATTATAAAATATTTTTATGGATTTTCAATGATATAAAAATAAAAATAAATATAAAATAAAGATTTCTAATGAGCACCAAAAGACTACAACATTTCATCACAAGATTGAAAGTTAAAATGTTGGAAATCACTAAACCTGCGCACTTGCACGAGAAAAATCATAACTAAATCATACTGACTCGAAAAAGGGTGATTCCGGTGTCCAAACGACCGTAACTCAAAAATCTACAACTTTCATGAAGACACCATACACGAATCGTGTACCTATCTACACGAAACGTGTAATCTTGTGCCGACATATTTTGGTGGCGGCTCACTATGCAACATGTTTTTAATTTTTATTAATATTATATTATATTATTATATTATTTATAAATCTATATATATAGGATCGATCATAATTGTTTTCTAACTATCTATCTCTCACACTCTCTCTATAATTATATTTATTATTATTATTGTTAGTGTTATTATTATTATTATTATTAGTATTATTATACATAAAATACTACGACGAGGTCATGGGCGAGTTATTTCAAAACGGGTTTTATGAGCGGGATAGAGCTAAGGAAATTATGAGTTATGGTTATGGAGGTGTTGGGTATTGTTCATGGGTATGCTTGTGAGGTTAAACTAGTGTTTGTCACCTCCATTGCGTCTACGTACCTTTCCTACAATATTGAACCTCAATATTGATACGTGAGTACTCCTAATTTAATTTTTACATACTAATAGTGTATCCCTGACTAGTGCTCGAGAAAATAGGATTATGCATGCTTGTAAATTTGATAGTGCCCTTAGATAGGTTATGCCGAATCTTAAAGGTTGTTATATTATAGTTGAAGGAAGATATAAGATTTGCATGTCCTTAAAAAGCTAGAAAAAAATTAAGAACTTTTCCTTTAGATGCCAAATAGATTTGATGGACGGATTAAAAGTTATAGTCAATTAAAATTTCGTAAAAATGATTATTATCGTCGTTAATATCGTTGTCTTAATTTTTTTATCAAATTGTTATTATTCCAAAATAACACGACTGTTACTTATTATTATTATCAATACTATATTATTAACTAGAAATGTAATACAAATTATATAACTACCTTAATAGAATCTATCGCAGTATTTTTATGATATTAAATGAACTTTATAAGTTTTATTACTTAAGATATATAAAAGTATATTTTAATATAAAATTTTATTTATAAACGAATTATATTATTTACTTTATTAAATCTTTAAAAAAAAAATATTTTAAAAATATAAAACGACGATATTTAAATTATATAATAAAACATTTATAAAGTTTTGAAATCATTTGGAGTTAAACTAATTTTTGTCGACCTTTGCATACTAGACTCGAGCATTAGGATTGTGGTACACTATGACTTAACTTAATGTATTAGACAAATATTGACAAATACATAATTATATATAAATAATTTAGGTTCGTGAATCCAAGGCCAACCTTACACTTGTTCAATGATGTTATATGTATTTTTACTACAAAATACAGTATGGTGAGTTTCATTTGATCCCTTTTACTCTTTATATTTTTGGGCTGAGAATACATGCAAATGCTTTATTAACTGTTTTACAATATTTATATGCGTGAGTTTCATTTGCCTTTTTACCCTTTATATTTTTGGGCTGAGAATACATGCGCAACTTTTATAAATGTTTTACGAAATAGACACAAGTAATCAAAACTACATGATATGGTTGAATTATCGAAATCGAATATGCCCCTTTTTTATTAAAGTCTGGTAATCTAAGAATTAGGGAACAGACACCCTAATTGACGCGAATCCTAAAGATAGATCTATTGGGCCTAACAAACCCCATCCAAAGTACCGGATGCTTTAGTACTTCGAAATTTATATCATGTCCGAAGGAGGATCCCGGAATGATAGGGGATATTCTTATATGCATATTGTTAATGTCGGTTACCAGGTGTTCACCATTTGAATGATTATTTTTGTCTCTATGCATGGGACGTATATTTATGAGAACTGGAAATGAAATTCTTGTGGTCTATTAAAATGATGGAAATAAATGATTATGATAAACTAATGAACTCACCAACCTTTTGGTTGACACTTGAAAGCATGTTTATTCTCAGGTTTGAAAGAGATCTTCCGCTGTGCATTAGCTCATTTTAAAGATATTACTTGGAGTCATTCATGACATATTTCAAAAGACGTTGCATTCGAGTCGTTGAAGTTCATTAAAGATTATTATTAAGTAAATGACAGATTAGGTCATTTATAGTTTGGATATTATGAAATGGTATGCATACATGTCAATTTTCGATGTAAAGAAAGATTGTCTTTTAAAAACGAATGCAATGTTTGTAAAATGTATCATATAGAGGTCAAATACCTCGCAATGTAATCAACTATTGTGAATCGTTTATAATGTATATGAACGGGTCCTTTCAGGTGTATGGCATAATGTTTTCTTAAACTAGAATTAACGAAAACTTAAAATTCCTTAATCGACAAGGTAAACAAGTTTAACGCCATCCTTTTGTGGGACACTTAAACATAGTAGGGAATTCGTAATGGGATAAAGGTCACCTAACCGTTATGAGCTAACTAATATGGTTAAGGTAAAATTCGCATGCTTGTGGGATAAAGGTCACCTAACCACTTGTATGTTAATTTTACATGTTTACACAAGTAGGACGACTTGATTTGGGAATCATGAACTTAGGGTCACCGAACTTAGGGTCACCGAAGCATGAGGAACAAATAGGCGTTGATGGGATAAATATGCCATGCAAAAGGATTGCATGATCCCATAATATAAAAGTTGCAAAAGGATTGCAATTGTCATATAAATGACTACCTAGCTAAATCAAATAACGGGATAAAGGTCACCTAACCGAAATTTGATTTACCGTTGGATTCTAATATTTAATAAGACAATTATAATATAAAAGGGTATTGTTTATTAAATTTGAAATCAATACTTAAATGAACTTTGTTAATTTTGTAGATGGCCGCTAATAACAACAACAACATGCAAAACGCACCACTTAACCTAAACAACCTATCGTTAAGGTCTCTCCTCGAGAAAGACAAACTCAACCATACGAACTTTATGGATTGGTTCCGTAATCTTAGGATTGTCCTCAAACTCGAGGAAAAAGCGTATGTGTTGGAGGACCCCATTCCCGATCAACCCGACATGGATGATACGGAGGGCATGGCTTACTATGACAAATATTGTGCCGATTCGGTGCAAGTTGGTTGCCTAATGCTTGGGACTATGATACCCGAACTCCAAAAGGATTTCGAACATCATAGTGCATATGACATGATAACGCAATTAAAGGAGATGTTCCTTCAACAAGCACGTGTCGAGCGCTTCGAAACGGTTCGAGCGCTACATGCATGTCGTATGGATGACACCCAATCCGTCTCCTCCTATGTCCTCAAAATGAAAAGCCTCATTGATCGCGCAAACCGTCTTAACCTCAACATTTCCAATGAGCTAGCCACCGATCTTATCCTAAACTCCTTGTCAAAGAGGTTTGACCAATTTGTAATTAATTACAATATGAATGGGATGGATAAGACCATTGGTGAACTTCATGGCATGTTAAGGACGGCGGAAACTAGCATGGGTAAGAGGGCTTCACCCGTGCTAATGATCAATGATGGTGGGTCCAAAGGTAACAACACCTCTAAGCCAAAGGCGGCTAAGAGGAAAGGACCCGCCCATCAAGGCAAAGGAAAGGGGAGGATGGTTACCCCAACCAAAAACAAGAACAAGAAGCAAAAGGTTGCCGGACAAGCAAAACCCAAGGAAGACCCGTGCTTCGGTTGCGGTGAAATGGGTCACTGGAAACGCAATTGCCCGGTCTACCTTAAGGAGTTGAAGGAAAAGAGGGATGCGGGGCAATCCTCAGGTAACATATATATGGTATATATAGAGCTTAGTATTACTTCTTCTAATACATGGGTATTAGACACTGGATGTGGAACTCACATTTGCAATTCTTTGCAGGGGTTCAAAAGAAGTAGCAAGCAAACGGGAACATCAAGTCTCTTTATGGGTAATGGAGCCAAAGTGCAAGTGAAGGCTCAAGGAGACTTTGTATTAAAGCTTCCAAGTGGTTTGGAACTTATTTTGAACAATGTTTTATATGCACCCGACTTGTGTCGAAACATTATTTCTGTTTCCTGTTTGAAACAATATGGTTTTAATGTTAATTTTATTAATGATGATATCCATGTTTGTTTAGATAATGTATTCTATTTCAAGGCTTCGCCTTCAAATGGAATTTATGAATTGGTACATGATGACACATCATCTAGTAGCTCAATGTACCATACAAGCACCAAGAAACTCAAAAGGGATTTGAGTGATTCCTACTTATGGCATTGTCGCCTTGGTCACATAAACAAGAATCGAATGCATACACTTCAAAAGAATGGTCTTTTAAAATCAAGTGAGCTGGACTCGTTTGATGTATGTGAATCTTGTTTACAAGGCAAAATGACTAAAGCACCTTTCAAAGGGACCTATGAAAGGGCTAAAGACTTATTGGGATTAATACATTCGGATGTGTGTGGACCCTTTAAGCCCATGACTAGGAATGGTGAAAGATACTTTGTTACATTCATTGATGACTTCAGTCGTTTCAGATATGTCTACTTGTTAAGGCATAAGGATGAAACTTTTGAAGCATTCAAAGAATATCAAAACGAAGTACAAAATCAACTCAACAAGACAATCAAGGTACTGCGTACCGATAGAGGAGGTGAATACCTAAGCGATGCCTTCCAAAATCATCTTAGAAGTTGTGGGATTATCTCACAACTCACTCCTCCTGGAACACCCCAACTGAATGGAGTTTCCGAAAGGAGGAACCGAACCCTAATGGATATGGTTCGATCTATGATGGCTAGAAGCTCGTTACCTCTATCATTTTGGGGTTATTGTCTATGCTTCGCGGCTCGTATTTTAAATATGGCCCCAACCAAGAAAGTGGAACGAATACCTCATGAGATGTGGTTTGGAAAACCTCCATCTCTTTCATACTTAAAGGTATGGGGATGTGAAGCTTACCCTAAACGTTACGTCCCTAATAAGTTGAATGCTCGATCCACAAAGTGTATCTTCATAGGATATCCCAAGAATGATATGGGATATTATTTCTATGATCCATCCGAGCAGAATGTATTTGTTGCTCGGAAGGCGGAATTCCTTGAAACTAAGTTCCTAATGGAAGGAAATAGTGAAAGGAAGATAGATCTTGAGGAGGTTCAAGATCAAGTAGATGATACACAATTGGTTGACACTAGCACTCAACATGAAAATGTTGAGAATGATCAAATGGATGATCAAAATACACAAGACGTTCGCAGATCTGGTAGGATTAGTAATCCTCCTGAGAGATATGGGTTTCTCATGGATGGTTGCTATGTGGTTGATTTGGATGAACCAATAAACTACCAAGATGCTTTATCAAGGATTGATAAAGATAAATGGCAGGAAGCCATGAACGCTGAGATGCAATCCATGTATGACAACCAAGTTTGGGAACTTGTTACACAACCTGCTGGCTCAAGGCTAGTTGATTGTAAATGGCTTTTCAAAATGAAAACCGACATACATGGAAACTTGGATACATATAAAGCTAGACTTGTAGCAAAAGGTTTCACTCAAACTCAAGGGGTTGACTATGATGAAACTTTTTCGCTTGTGGCAATGCTAAAGTCTATTAGGATATTACTTGCCATTGCTGCTCATTATGATTATGAAATATGGCAAATGGATGTCAAGACCGCTTTCCTAAATGGACATCTTGAGGAAGATGTCTATATGGTTCAGCCTGAGGGTTTTGTTGATCCGAAATATCCTAAAAAGGTATGCAAGTTAAAGAAGTCAATCTACGGATTGAAACAAGCATCTAGAATGTGGAATCATCGTTTTAATGAGGAGGCCAAGAAATTTGGCTTCATTAAAAATGGTGATGAAGCTTGTGTATACAAGAAAGCTAGTGGGAGCACTATCATGTTCCTTGTACTATATGTGGATGATATATTGTTATTTGGAAATGATATTCCGGCAATGCAAGGTGTTAAAACTTGGTTAAGCAAATGCTTCTCCATTAAGGATCTTGGAGAAGCACAATACGTTTTGGGGATTGGGATCTACAGGGATAGATCCAAGAAACTGATAGGTTTAAATCAAAGTGCATACATTGAAAAGATCTTGAAAAGGTTCAAGATGGAGAACTCTAAGAAAGGTTTGGTACCTATTCAAAAGGGAACACTTCTCAGTTCATCTCAGTGCCCCACCACGAAAGATGAACAGGAGAGAATGAAGAAAGTCCCATATGCTTCTGCCATTGGGTCAATCATGTATGCAATGATATGCACTAGACTGGATGTGTCATGCGCTCTTAGCCTGACAAGTAGATACCAGAATAACCCAGGAAACGGTTATTGGATTGCTGTTAAAAGTATATTGAAATACCTTAGGAGGACTAAGGATATGTTTCTGATATATGGGTCTGGTGAGGAGGAACTCGCTGTAAAAGGTTACGTAGATGCGAGTTTCCAAACTGATCGAGATGATTCTCGATCACAATCCGGTTATGTCTTCACATTAAATGGTGGTGCGGTCTCTTGGAAGAGTTCAAAACATGATGTTGTTGCATTATCCACTACAGAGTCGGAGTACATTGCCGCCTCATTGGCAGCTCAGGAAGCTGCATGGATGAAGAAATTCATAGACGACTTAGGAGTGGTCCCATCCATTCAGGACCCTCTTGAGATCTTTTGTGACAACGAGGGTGCGATTGCTCAAATCAAAGAACCTCGTGCTCACCAAAAGACACGTCACATTGAGCGGAGATTCAACTACATAAGGGATGAAGTTGAAAAGGGAAAGATATGTATTCGCAAAGTTCAAACAGATCTTAACATAGCGGATCCTCTCACGAAGCTCTTACATGGATCAAAACATGCTGGACATGTTTGTGCATTAGGGCTTCGATATTCTAGTGATTGGTCATGATCTGTTTTAAGTATTGTAACGGAATGAAATTGTTCAAACTCATTAATATAATTATGGTATTAATTTATTTTGAGTCATGTTCCTATTTTGCATATTTTATCCATGAATAAGTATTTATTCTAAAATTCCGTAGTCGATCACATTCGTGGGAACAAGTGTGAGGTTTAGACTATTATGAACTTGGATTGGTATACATTCACGGGATGAATGTGGGGCAAGGTTGCAACCAAGGTTCATAGATATTTGTAGGATACAAATATTGGAAGACCCGCTCTCAAGATTTACTAAATGGAGCCTTTGTGGTTGATCACATGTAATCTTGAGTAAAGGCGAATGTCATTGTATCCTCTGACCTGAGATACATATTGGGCTCGGATATTCACTAAGTGTTGTGCCTTGATTCTTTCCTTCGCTATTCTGAAATATGGTAGTTCACAAGGAAGAGCTCAGGTGTGATACAAAGTATATATCTAGGACGTATGTAGTCAAGATGGAATTTGTCCCTCTTATTCTTTGAGAGTTAGATGTCTAAGGCCTGATAAAGTTAAATCTAGAAGAGAGTGATCACTCTGTGTCTCTTGGATTTAACATGACATCCAGGACGAAAGGAGATAATGAAAAGATTCACCTATTCATATTCGAGATGGGAACTCGAAAGGGATGATGTTATTGAATGGCACAAAGTCATAACATATTTGGGGTGATGGACGGTCGTTAGGTGGTATCCATCACTTGCATTAATTTCTTATGTTTCTCGTGCAAGTGGGAGATTGAAGGTATTTCGTATGCCCGAGAGACATATTAAATTAATGTGGCTAATGTGTTATGATCCAAGTCGGGTCATACCCAATAACAAACTTACCGACACCTTATTCGTATTTGATCTTAACGATTGAATCATTGATTAAATACGCAACACTTGAATTTTAAGGAAAAGGTTTCTTAAATAATATTACTTGATATGTTTATATAAGTTATGGAATAACTTATAACAAGGATTTAATTATTTATAGGTTAAATAATTAATTAAGTTATGTTACATTTTATAAAGTTGGTTTTATAAAATATACATAACAAATAATATACAAGTTTATAAAATGTGTTTTATAAAATCATGTTTTATAAAAACTGATTTTATAAATTCAGTTTTTTTTTATAAAAGTATATTATAATATGATCATTAGTAGTGGCTTTGGAAGTTCAAAACACATGCTAGAGATTCTTCATTGAATGGCCCATACTTTTTCAAGGATCTATAAGCATGCTCCTTGACTAAAAGCTACACACACATGCAAACATATCAAGAGAAGAAGTGCAAAAAAACTGCATTTTTCTGCTGCAGTAGGCCGTGGGGTTTGAAGACAATAGGGAGATCTTCAAGCTCATTTTGCAAGTAATTTAAGTGTCTTATTAAATCCTAACTAAAGGCTAGGTGTTGGTGCATAAGTTTGGGGTATTTCTCCTTGAGGTTTCATGCTTTTGAAACTACATTCATCATCATTTCTTTGGGTTGCTGCTGTCCAGAAATCAGTGAACAAAGAAAGCGGTTTGTAGCTTAGTTAACAAGGTTGTTAAGGTTCTAAAGTCTAGCTAACTTAAAGGGTGTTGTTGTGCATCAAAGGCTTGAAGTTCTACACATATATTCATCATCTTATAAGCATTTTGGTCAGCCCTTAAATTTATTTTAAGGAGGTACAAACTCTTCCTTTCTTGTTAATTTGTAAGCATGATTTCATAACTTGATCCTATTGGGATTTAACTTTAAATTGGTTTAAAGATTAACAAGTTTAATTTATAATTACACGCTTCCGTTTTGATTTAATCTTAAATGGTTTTAAGAGTTTCAAACTTGTTAAATCCCAACACTAGCAGTACAGGAAATCGTGTAGGATGCACCTACAAAGAAATCACCGCCTGCAAACCTTTGGAATTTGATGGAACTGAAGGACCGATCGGATTGAAACGGTGGACCGAGAAGGTCGAATAGGTGTTTGCCATAAGTAAGTGTACTGAAGAGGACAAAGTGAAGTACGCTACGCATACCTTCACAGGTTCTGCGTTAACATGGTGGAATACCTATCTAGAGCAAGTGGGACAAGACGATGCGTACGCACTACCGTGGTCAGCATTCAAGCACTTGATGAACGAGAAGTACCGTCCTAGAACCGAGGTCAATAAGCTCAAGACAGAACTTAGAGGGTTACGAACCCAAGGATTTGATATTACCACGTACGAAAGACTATTCACAGAATTGTGCCTATTGTGTCCGGGAGCGTTCGAAGATGAGGAAGAGAAGATCGACGCGTTTGTGAAAGGATTACCGGAAAGAATCCAAGAAGATATAAGTTCACACGAGCCCGCCTCCATACAACAGGCATGTAGAATGGCTCACAAACTAGTGAACCAGATTGAAGAAAGAATTAAAGAACAGACTGCTGAAGAGGCCAATGTCAAGCAAGTCAAAAGAAAGTGGGAGGAAAACAGTGATAAGAATCACCAATACAACAACAACAGCAATTACAACAATAATCGCAACAATTATCCCAACAATCGCAACATCAATCGCAACTACAACAAACGGCCCAACAACAACAACAACAACAACAACAACAACAACAACAACAACAACAACAACAACAACAACAACAACAACAACAACAACAACAACAACAACAACAACAACAGCAACTACAACAATCATCCTAACAACATAAAATAACCGCAACAACAACAACAATCAGAAGCAGCTATGCCAAAGGTGTGAAAAGTATCACTCGGGGTTCTGCACCAAATTTTGCAACAAGTGTAAAAGCAATGGTCATAGCGCGGCGAAGTGTGAGGTCTACGGACCAGGGGTTAATAGAATGAAAGGAACAAATGGTGTCGGAACGAGTAATGGCGGAGCAAGTAGTGTCGGAGCAAGTTATGCCAATGTAGTTTGTTATAAATGTGGAAAATCGGGCCACATTATTAGAAATTGCCCGAACCAGGAGAACACGAATGGACAAGGCCGCGGAAGAGTTTTCAATATTAATGCGGTAGAGGCACAGGAAGACCCGGAGCTTGTTACGGGTACGTTTCTTATTGACAATAAATCTGCTTATGTTTTATTTGATTCGAGTGCGGATAGAAGCTATATGAGTAGAGATTTTTATGCTAAATTAAGTTGTCCATTGACGCCTTTGGATAGTAAATTTTTACTCGAATTAGCAAATGGTAAATTAATTTCAGCAGATAATATATGTCGGAATCAAGAAATTAAACTGGTTAGCGAAACATTTAAGATTGATTTGATACCAGTAGAGTTAGGGAGTTTTGATGTGATAATCGGTATGGACTGGTTGAAAGAAGTGAAAGCAGAGATCGTTTGTTACAAAAATGCAATTCGCATTATACGAGAAAAAGGAAAACCCTTAATGGTGTACGGAGAAAAGGGCAACACGAAGCTACATCTTATTAGTAATTTGAAGGCACAAAAACTAATAAGAAAAGGTTGCTATGCTGTTCTAGCACACGTCGAGAAAGTACAAACTGAAGAAAAGAGCATCAATAATGTTCCCATTGCAAAAGAATTTCCCGATGTATTTTCGAAAGAATTACCGGGATTACCCCCACATCGATCCGTTGAATTTCAAATAGATCTTGTACCAGGAGCTGCACCAATAGTTCGTGCTCCTTACAGACTCGCACCCAGCGAGATGAAAGAACTGCAAAGCCAATTACAAGAACTTTTAGAGCGTGGTTTCATTCGACTAAGCACATCACCGTGGGGAGCTCCTGTTTTGTTTGTCAGGAAGAAAGATGGTACATTCAGGTTGTGTATCGACTACCGAGAGTTGAACAAACTTACCATCAAGAACCGCTACCCACTACCGAGAATCGACGACTTATTTAATCAACTACAAGGCTCGTCTGTTTATTCAAAGATTGACTTACGTTCCGGGTATCATCAAATGAGGGTGAAAGAAGATGATATTCCAAAGACTGCTTTCAGAACAAGTTACAGTCATTACGAGTTTATGGTCATGCCGTTTGGTTTAACTAATGCACCAGCTGTGTTCATGGACCTTATGAACCGAGTGTGTGGACCATACCTTGACAAGTTTGTCATTGTTTTCATTGATGACATACTTATTTACTCAAAGAATGACCAAGAACACGGTGAACATTTGAGAAAGGTGTTAGAAGTATTGAGGAAGGAAGAATTGTACGCTAAATTTTCAAAGTGTGCATTTTGGTTGGAAGAAGTTCAATTCCTCGGTCACATAGTGAACAAAGAAGGTATTAAGGTGGATCCGGCAAAGATAGAAACTGTTGAAAAGTGGGAAACCCCAAAAACTCCAAAACACATACGCCAGTTTTTAGGACTAGCTGGTTACTACAGAAGGTTCATCCAAGACTTTTCCAGAATAGCAAAACTCTTGAATGCATTAACGCATAAAGGGAAGAAATTTGAATGGAATGATGAACAAGAGAAAGCGTTTCAGTTATTGAAGAAAAAGCTAACTACGGCACCTATATTGTCATTTCCTGAAGGGAATGATGATTTTGTGATTTATTGTGACGCATCAAAGCAAGGTCTCGATTGTGTATTAATGCAACGAACGAAGGTGATTGCTTATGCGTCTAGACAATTGAAGATTCACGAACAAAATTATACGACGCATGATTTGGAATTAGGCGCGGTTGTTTTTTCATTAAAGACTTGGAGGCACTACTTATATGGGGTCAAAAGTATTATATATACCGACCACAAAAGTCTTCAACACATATTTAATCAGAAACAACTGAATATGAGGCAGCGTAGGTGGATTGAATTGTTGAATGATTACGACTTTGAGATTCATTACCACCCGGGGAAGGCAAATGTGGTAGCCGACGCCTTGAGCAGGAAGGACAGAGAACCCATTCGAGTAAAATCTATGAATATAATGATTCACAATAACCTTACTACTCAAATAAAGGAGGCGCAACAAGGAGTTTTAAAAGAGGGAAATTTAAAGGATGAAATACCCAAAGGATCGGAGAAGCATCTTAATATTCGGGAAGACGGAACCCGGTATAGGGCTGAAAGGATTTGGGTACCAAAATTTGGAGATATGAGAGAAATGGTACTTAGAGAAGCTCATAAAACCAGATACTCAATACATCCTGGAACGGGGAAGATGTACAAGGATCTCAAGAAACATTTTTGGTGGCCGGGTATGAAAGCCGATGTTGCTAAATACGTAGGAGAATGTTTGACGTGTTCTAAGGTCAAAGCTGAGCATCAAAAACCATCAGGTCTACTTCAACAACCCGAAATCCCGGAATGGAAATGGGAAAACATTACCATGGATTTCATCACTAAATTGCCAAGGACTGCAAGTGGTTTTGATACTATTTGGGTAATAGTTTATCGTCTCACCAAATCAGCACACTTCCTGCCAATAAGAGAAGATGACAAGATGGAGAAGTTAGCACGACTGTATTTGAAGGAAGTCGTCTCCAGACATGGAATACCAATCTCTATTATCTCCGATAGGGATGGCAGATTTATTTCAAGATTCTGGCAGAAGTTACAGCAAGCATTAGGAACTTGTCTAGACATGAGTACTGCCTATCATCCACAAACTGAAGGGCAGAGCGAAAGGATGATACAAACGCTTGAAGACATGCTACGAGCATGTGTTATTGAATTCGGAAACAGTTGGGATCGACGTCTACCGTTAGCAGAATTTTCCTACAACAACAGCTACCATTCAAGCATTGAGATGGCGCTGTTTGAAGCACTTTATGGTAGAAAGTGCAGGTCTTTGATTTGTTGGAGTGAAGTGGGGGATAGACAGATTACGGGTCCGGAGATAATACAAGAAACTACCGAGAAGATCATCCAAATTCAACAACGGTTGAAAACCGCCCAAAGTCGACAAAAGAGCTACACTGACATTAAAAGAAAAGATAAGAATTTGAAATTGGAGAGATGGTCATGCTTAAAGTTGCACCTTGGAAAGGCGTTGTTCGATTTGGTAAACGAGGGAAATTAAATCCAAGGTATATTGGACCATTCAAGATTATTGATCGTGCCGGACCAGTAGCTTACCGACTTGAGTTACCTCAATAACTCGCGGCTGTACATAACACTTTTCACGTCTCGAATTTGAAGAAATGTTTTACTAAAGAAGATCTCACTATTCCGTTAGATGAAATCCAAATCAACAAAAAACTTCAATTCATCGAAGAACCCGTCGAAATAATAGATCGTGAGGTTAAAAGACTTAAGCAAAACAAGATACCAATTGTTAAGGTTCGATGGAATGCTCGTAGAAGACCCGAGTTCACCTGGGAGCATTTTGATCAGATGAAGAAGAAATACCCGCATCTATTTCCAGAAGATTCGTCAACACCTTCAACAGCTTAAAATTTCGGGACGAAATTTATTTAACGAGTAGGTACTGTAGTGACCCGAACTTTTCCATGTTTATATATTAATTAATATTGATATTTACATGATTAAATGTTTCCAACATGTTAAGAAATCAAACTTGTTAAGACTTGATTAATTGAAATATGTTTCATATAGACAATTGACCACCCAAGTTGACCGGTGATTCACGAACGTTAAAACTTGTAAAAACTATATGATGACATATATATGGATATATATATAGTTAACATGATATTATGATAAGTAAACATATCATTAAGTATATTAACAATGAACTACATATGTAAAAATAAGACTACTAACTTAATGATTTTTAAACGAGACATATATGTAACGAATATCGTTGTAAAGACATTTAATGTATATATATCATATTAAGATATATTCATACATGATAATATCATGATAATATAATAATTTAAAATCTCATTTGATATTATAAACATTGGGTTAACAACATCTAACAAGATCGTTAACCTAAAGGTTTCAAAACAACACTTACATGTAACGACTAACGATGACTTAACGACTCAGTTAAAATGTATATACATGTAGTGTTTTAATATGTATTTATACACTTTTGAAAGACTTCAATACACTTATCGAAATACTTCTACTTAACAAAAACGCTTACAATTACATCCTCATTCAGTTTCATCAACAATTCTACTCGCATGCACCCGTATTCGTACTCGTACAATACACAGCTTTTAGATGTATGTACTATTGGTATATACACTCCAATGATCAGCTCTTAGCAGCCCATGTGAGTCTCCTAACACATGTGGGAACCATTATTTGGCAACTAGCATGAAATATCTCATAAAATTACAAAAATATGAGTAATCATTCATGACTTATTTACATGAAAATAAAATTACATATCCTTTATATCTAATCCATACACCAACGACCAAAAACACCTACAAACACTTTCATTCTTCAATTTTCTTCATCTAATTGATCTCTCTCAAGTTCTATCTTCAAGTTCTAAGTGTTCTTCATAAATTCTACAAGTTCTAGTTACATAAAATCAAGAATACTTTCAAGTTTGCTAGCTCACTTCCAATCTTGTAAGGTGATCATCCAACCTCAAGAAATCTTTGTTTCATACAGTAGGTTATCATTCTAATACAAGGTAATAATCATATTCAAACTTTGGTTCAATTTCTATAACTATAACAATCTTATTTCAAGTGATGATCTTACTTGAACTTGTTTTCGTGTCATGATTCTGCTTCAAGAACTTCGAGCCATCCAAGGATCCGTTGAAGCTAGATCCATTTTTCTCTTTTCCAGTAGGTTTATCCAAGGAACTTAAGGTAGTAATGATGTTCATAACATCATTCAATTCATACATATAAAGCTATCTTATTCGAATGTTTCAACTTGTAATCACTAGAACATAGTTTAGTTAATTCTAAACTTGTTCGCAAACAAAACTTAATCCTTCTAACTTGACTTTTAAAATCAACTAAACACATGTTCTATATCTATATGATATGCTAACTTAATGATTTAAAACCTGGAAACACGAAAAACACTGTAAAACCGAATTTACGCCGTCGTAGTAACAACGCGGGCTGTTTTGGGTTAGTTAATTAAAAACTATGATAAACTTTGATTTAAAAGTTTTTCTTCTGGGGAAATGATTTTTCTTATGAACATGAAACTATATCCAAAAATCATGGTTAAACTCAAAGTGTAAGTATATTTTCTAAAATGGTCATCTATACGTCGTTCTTTCGACTGAAATGACTACCTTTACAAAAATGACTTGTAACTTATATTTCCGACTATAAACCTATACTTTTTCTATTTAGATTCATAAAATAGAGTTCAATATGAAACCATAGCAATTTGATTCACTCAAAACGGATTTAAAATGAAGAAGTTATGGGTAAAACAAGATTGGATAATTTTTCTCATTTTAGCCACGTGAAAATTGGTAACAAATCTATTCCAACCTTAACTTAATCAACTTGTATTGTATATTATGTAATCTTGAGATACCATAGACACGTATACAATGTTTCGACCTATTATGTCGACACATCTATATATATTTCGGAACAACCATAGACACTCTATATGTGAATGTTAGAGTTAGCTATACAGGGTTGAGGTTGATTCCAAAATATATATAGTTTGAGTTGTGATCAATACTGAGATATGTATACACTGGGTCGTGGATTGATTCAAGATAATATATATCGATTTATTTCTGTACATCTAACTGTGGACAACTAGTTGTAGGTTACTAACGAGGACAGCTGATTTAATAAACTTAAAACATCAAAATGTATTAAAAGTTTTGTAAATATATTTTGAACATACTTTGATATATATGTACGTATTTGTTATAGGTTCGTGAATCGACCAGTGGCCAAGTCTTACTTCCCGACGAAGTAAAAATCTGTGAAAGTGAGTTATAGTCCCACTTTTAAAATCTAATATTTTTGGGATGAGAATACATGCAGGTTTTATAAATGATTTACAAAATAGACACAAGTACGTGAAACTACATTCTATGGTTGAATTATCGAAATCGAATATGCCCCTTTTTATTAAGTCTGGTAATCTAAGAATTAGGGAACAGACACCCTAATTGACGCGAATTCTAAAGATAGATCTATTGGGCCTAACAAACTCCATCCAAAGTACCAGATGCTTTAGTACTTCAAAATTTATATCATATCCGAAGGGTGTCCCGGAATGATGGGGATATTCTTATATATGCATCTTGTTAATGTCGATTACCAGGTGTTCACCATATGAATAATTTTTATCTCTATGTATGGGATGTATATTGAAATATGAAATCTTGTGGTCTATTGTTACGATTTGATATATATAGGTTAAACCTATAACTCACCAACATTTTTGTTGACGTTTTAAGCATGTTTATTCTCAGGTGATTATTAAGAGCTTCCGCTGTCGCATACTTAAATAAGGACAAGATTTGGAGTCCATGCTTGTATGATATTGTGTAAAAACTGCATTCAAGAAACTTATTTTGTTGTAACATATTTGTATTGTAAACCATTATGTAATGGTCGTGTGTAAACAGGATATTTTAGATTATCATTATTTGATAATCTACGTAAAGCTTTTTAAACCTTTATTGATGAAATAAAGGTTATGGTTTGTTTTAAAATGAATGCAGTCTTTGAAAAACGTCTCATATAGAGATCAAAACCTCGCAACGAAATCAATTAATATTGAACGTTTTTAATCAATAAGAACGGGACATTTCATTGGGCCTGTTACAATAAGAATAGGATTTCGGATTAAATAAAATTAGTGGGGAAGTTTAATCAGAAATACGAAAATTGGAAGAATGGTAGAGGATTTTTGTGATAAGCGAGAGGTCTTGGGTTTGAGACTCGGCGGGGGGTGTTGTTTCTTTTTAAGGGCTCTATCCTTTGAGGTAGTTTACTTATTACTCATTATTTTTATTATTATTATTATTATTATTATTATTATTATTATTATTATTATTATTATTATTATTATTATTATTATTATTATTATTATTATTATTATTATTATTTTTATTATTATTTTTATTATTATTACTATTATTATTATTATTATCATTAGTATTAGTATTATCATTAGTAGTATTATTATCATTGTAGTTATTAATATAAATAATAGTGTCATTATTATTATTAGTAAAATCATTACTTTTAGAATTATTATTTTTAGTATACATTATTATTAAAATTAACATTTTTATTAACAGTATTATTTTTATTAAAGTTATCATTTTATCATTAATATTAAAAGTATCATTTTTAACTCTATTATCATTATTATTATTTTTATCATTCTAATATTATTTTAGTATTAATGCAATTTTAACAAACAAAAGATATATATACATATATATATACAAAAATGTATTAAATACATATAACATAACAAAATTAATATTTTTATTTGTTTTAAATATATAAAATAAATATATGAAACATATAGGTTATTAATATAAAAATAATATAACTAATAAATTATTATATATATAAATTTGTTTGATTACAATAATGTGTGTTAATATATATATATACATGATATAGATTCGTGAATCCGAGGTCAACCTTACACTTGTTCAATGTCGTCATATGTATTTTTACTACAAAATACAGTATGATGAGTTTCATTTGCTCCCTTTTTAAATGCTTTTGCAATATATATTTTTGGGACTGAGAATACATGCGCTGCTTTTATAAATGTTTTACGAAATAGACACAAGTAATCGAAACTACATTCTATGGTTGGATTATCGAATCGAATATCACCCTTTTTAGTCTGGTAATCTAAGAATTAGGGAACAGAAACCCTAATTGACGCGAATCCTAAAGATAGATCTATTGGGCCTAACAAACCCCATCCGGGTTACTAATGCTTTAGTACTTCGATTTTATCATGCTCGATGAGAGTCCCGGAATGATGGGGATATTCTAGACGCGTTTTGTTAATGTCGATAACCAGGTGTTCACCATATGAATGATTTTTATCTCTATGCAGTTTGTGCGAAATGCCTGATATGAGATGATGTTTATGAAAAATGAAAATAGAAATCTTGTGGACTATTAATGTCACACCCCCAAATAGGGCCTGAAATATTTGTGACTAATTATATCAAATCACAGTTGTATAAACGAGAACGACTCTATATGAGACGTTTTGTTGAGTTTTGCAGCAGAAGATAAATATGTCTTTAATTGATATGATATGTAATGAAGACTCCAAGCATAGCAAGCAATCATCATCAAAACAGTAGATATACAGCGGAAGCAATATTTAAGTACCTGAGAATAAACATGCTTAAAAAGTCAACACGAGGTTGAGTGAGTTCATAGGTTTGTCATAAATAATGATTTTAGTAATAGTGTTAGACCACAAGATTTTTTTTTCATAAGTAGATCACTCAGATCTAGTCAAGTTGATCTCCCGCAGGATCAAAAATTTATGCCAGTGCGTGATATTTAGACTAAACGTTGTTTGCCCCGTGACAAGTTGTTCTGTCCTTGTCGTTTTAATTTCATTATCAAGTAATACAAAGACTTAGTCAAATGTATCGGGGATGTTACTCCCGATAGGCCTATCCCCAATAATTAAGAATGCCGCGGCAATTAAAAATATCACTGTAGGGACTTAGTCGGACATAGCCGGGTATAGCATAGTTTAACAGTTGGTACTGATATTTAGACTAAACTTTCAAGTTTGCCCAGTAACAAGTTATCGTTTATACTTGTCGGTTGGGGACTTGCTGGTCATAGCCTAACATATCACAGTTTAATAGTTGGTACTTGTATTTAGACTAGACTTTCAAGTTTGCCCCGTAACAATTTATCGTTTATACTTGTCGATTGGAGACTTGCTGGTCATAGCCCAACATATCACAGTTTAATAGTTGATACATGTAAAACAGTTATAAAAGTTGCGCATGTATTCTCAGCCCAAAAATATAGATAAAAAGGGAGCTATGAAAACTCACGAAAAATCAGTTTTAGTATTTGTATTCATTTCATAAAAACAGTTATAAAAGTAGCGCATGTATTCTCAGCCCAAAAATATAAAGAGTAAAAGGGAGCATATGAAAACTCACGAAAAATCAGTTTTAGTATTTGTATTCATTTCATAAAAACAGTTATAAAAGTAGCTCATGTATTCTCAGCCCAAAAATGTAAAGAGTAAAAGGGAGCATATGAAAACTCACGAAAAATCAGTTTTAGTATTTGTATTCATTTCATAAAAACAGTTATAAAAGTAGCGCATGTATTCTCAGCCCAAAAATGTAAAGAGTAAATGGGAGCATATGAAAACTCACGAAAAATCAGTTTTAGTATTTGTATTCATTTCATAAAAACAGTTATAAAAGTAGCGCATGTATTCTCAGTCCAAAAATGTAAAGAGTAAAAGGGAGCATATGAAAACTCACGAAAAATCAGTTTTAGTATTTGTATTCATTTCATAAAAATAGTTATAAAAGTAGCGCATGTATTCTCAGCCCAAAAATGTAAAGAGTAAAAGGGAGAATATGAAAACACACATTAAATAGCAGTTGAAGTATTCCACGCAAGAAGGAAAGTAAAGCAAGTAAGTGATCTGGATATCAACCTTGCGGTATAACGTTTGATTAGCTAATGTCTAACTTGACATAAAGTATGTTTATTAATATAGCAACTATATTGACAGTGACGGTTTTTGAGAAAAGTTCCTATTTCTCAAAAATTTCTATTTTTGGAAACCTACTATTTATGAAAAACTTTCACTTATAGTAAGCTTCTAGTTTAAGAATGTTCGGGTTATAATTCTTAATAAAGATGTTGTACAATCTCACCCAAACTTCGTCGCTAACATGCAAGTCACTCGAATGATCTATTGTTACCGAGCGACCCAGGATCTCTTGACCAGAATCTAAGTCTTGGCATTCGAGATCCACAAGCGTCCCATAATGGTAACAAGGATCACCCTAGGCCACAAGTAGCGGTGATGTTTGTAGTCTTTGTATGCTATCTTTAATTATAACCTTCACGTTAGGTGCGTATATACATATATATTCATTAATTCGATTTTAATTATAACTCCTATATATTAATTCATAAAAATACTTTTATAATTTTTAGTAACATATATTACTAATTATAACATGTTATTTATTTTAATTTTAATTGCATATAATTTATAACATTATTTACATGTTTCAGTAAAAAATAATAATAAACCGAAGTAAATAGTAAAAAGTAAAAAGTAAAAAGTAAGAAAAGAATACTTACTAGTAGTAATTCTTCAAAGAGAGAATGAGAGAAATTTTGGTGTGAGTTTGAATGAGAAATGAGGGATATTTATACTTGAAAAAATTAGGTAAAAAGAATAAAATAATTAAAAGAAAAAGAAATATTTTAATTTTTAATGGGATTCTAAAATTCAAAAGTATTAAATGTTAGGTCATGGGATAATGCACAAAATAAAATAATAAAATTAGTTTTTCATTATAATTTTTAATTAAAAAGTAATTTATTTATTTATTTATTTATTTTATTAAAAAATCATTTATTTTAAGAATTTTTTTATATATTTTTTTAAAATAAACAAATTGATTTACTACTTTTCCAAGAATATTTGTCAATATTTTTTTTTATTATTTATAATAACAATACTGATAATAAAGATATTAATTATTGATATATTGTTTAAAAAGGATATTAATAATAATAATATTAATATATCAAATTAATGCGTAATTATTTACAAATAATTGTTCATGAATCATCGGAATTAGTCGAGGTTAAATGAAATCATATAAATATTTTTGTTTAAATTTTGCCGGAAATTTTCGGGTTGTCACAGTATCCCCCTGTTAATAGAAATTTCGTCCCGAAATTTAGTTGTTGCCATCAGTCGGCGTTGTTTGTAAACAGGTGAGGATATTTTCGTTTTATTTGGTCTTCACGTTCCCAGGTATGCTCGGGGCCTTTCGTGAATTCCAACTAATAGGATATTGTTTTCTTTCTAGCGTTTAAATCTTACGATCCATAAATTCTACGAAGTACATTTTATTATTAATGCGGAGGTTATCTAAAGGATTTAACAAGAGTGTCATTGATTAGGTTTTCCTCAGAAAGATATGATGAAGTTATACAAGCATTTCAATATACATAAAATGTGTGATGAATAATAGCGAGCTTATTTAAATCTTGAGCGTTTATGCCACAATATTAGGGTAGACAAAATAGAAAGGAGTTCGTGAAAATCAAGGTCACGATATTTGATAGAGATAGTCATTGTTTACAACAAGAATATCTTAATGATGAATATGAGTTGAAAATTAGAGTTTTATCGACATTAAATAATATGGATAAAACAATTTGATTATAGAAAGAGTATAAACGAAGCTATCATAAAAGATTGAAATGAGGAAATTAAATATTTGCCTTAACTTTTGATACGGTTAAAGTTGATTTCCGGAATTCAAGGGATTTAAAGAAATCTTCATAATTCTTATAAGATTTGATTCTCCGGTAATTACGGAAATTAGGATTTTCTTTAATTAAATGCGGTGAATTGCCTCGATTGCTGTGTCTGGAATTTTGCTATAAATTAGCTTCTTCCGTTTCATTATCTTCACCACTTGTATACTTTCTTTCCTCAATTCATATTTCCAAAAGATTTGTTAATATGCTCAATCCAGTTCTTGTTCTTGACCTTATATTGGTTATCGCCACAATCTTCCTTCTTTTCCAACTCCCACCAGAAGAGTCTGTTTACTTCTATTATGCTATAGGATTTATTATGTTTTTAGTTCTCCCGTGTCTTTATATTGCTATACACATTGATATACATGGTTTGTAATTTCCGAGCTGTTATCGGGCTTTATATTTTCCCTTATATGTCGGAGCTCTTTGCCTTTTTATTCTCCTCTCGACTCTTAAGTAAAGCGAGTAATGGTCCAGAATTTGTAGGTATGAAGTTTCGAATGATCATAATATTCAAAGCAGAAGGAAAGGTAATGTAGTGACCCGAACTTTTCCATGTTTATATATATTAATTGAGATTGATATTTACATGATTAAATGTTTCCAACATGTTAAGCAATCAAACTTATTAAGACTTGATTAATTGAAATAGGTTTCATATAGACAATTGACCACCCAAGTTGACCGGTGATTCACGAACGTTAAAACTTGTAAAAACTATATGATGACATATATATGGTTATATATATAGTTAACATGATATTATGATAAGTAAACATATCATTAATTATATTAACAATGAACTACATATGTAAAAACAAGACTACTAACTTAATGATTTTGAAACGAGACATATATGTAACGATTATCGTTGTAATGACATTTAATGTATATATATCATATTAAGAGATATTCATACATCATAATATCATGATAATATAATAATTTAAAATCTCTTTTGATATTATAAACATTGGGTTAACAACATTTAACAAGATCGTTAACCTAAAGGTTTCAAAACAACATTTACATGTAACGACTAACGATGACTTAACGACTCAGTTAAAATGTATATACATGTAGTGTTTTAAAATGTATTCATACACTTTTGAAAGACTTCAAGACACTTATCAAAATACTTCTACTTAACAAAAATGCTTACAATTACATCCTCGTTCAGTTTCATCAACAATTCTACTCGTATGCACCCGTATTCGTACTCGTACAATACACAGCTTTTAGATGTATGTACTATTGGTATATACACTCCAATGATCAGCTCTTAGCAGCCCATGTGATTCACCTAACACATGTGGTAACCATCATTTGGCAACTAGCATGAAATATCTCATAAAATTACAAAAATATGAGTAATCATTCATGACTTATTTACATGAAAACAAAATAACATATCCTTTATATCTAATCCATACACCAACGACCAAAAACACCTACAAACACTTTCATTCTTCAATTTTCTTCATCTAATTGATCTCTCTCAAGTTCTATCTTCAAGTTCTAAGTGTTCTTCATAAATTCCAAAAGTTCTAGTTTCATAAAATCAAGAATACTTTCAAGTTTGCTATCTCACTTCCAATCTTGTAAGATGATCATCCAACCTCAAGAAATCTTTGTTTCATACAGTAGGTTATCATTCTAATACAAGTTAATAATCATATTTAAACTTTGGTTCAATTTCTATAACTATAACAATCTTATTTCAAGTGATGATCTTACTTGAACTTGTTTTCGTGTCATGATTCTGCTTCAAGAACTTCGAGCCATCCAAGGATCCATTGAAGCTAGATCCATTTTTCTCTTTTCCAGTAGGTTTATCCAAGGAACTTAAGGTAGTAATGATGTTCATAACATCATTCGATTCATACATATAAAGCTATCTTATTCGAAGGTTTAAACTTGTAATCACTAGAACATAGTTTAGTTAATTCTAAACTTGTTCGCAAACAAAAGTTAATCCTTCTAACTTGACTTTTAAAATAAACTAAACACATGTTCTATATCTATATGATATACTAACTTAATGATTTAAAACCTGGAAACACGAAAAACACCGTAAAACCGGATTTACGCCGTCGTAGTAACACCGCGGGCTGTTTTGGGTTAGTTAATTAAAAACTATGATAAACTTTGATTTAAAAGTTGTTATTCTGAGAAAATGATTTTTATTATGAACATGAAACTATATCCAAAAATTATGGTTAAACTCAAAGTGGAAGTATGTTTTCTAAAATGGTCATCTAGACGTCGTTCTTTCGACTGAAATGACTACCTTTACAAAAACGACTTGTAACTTATTTTTCCGACTATAAACCTATACTTTTTCTGATTAGATTCATAAAATAGGGTTCAATATGAAATCATAGCAATTTGATTCACTCAAAACGGATTTAAAATGAAGAAGTTATGGGTAAAACAAGATTGGATAATTTTTCTCATTTTAGCTACGTGAAAATTGGTAACAAATCTATTCCAACCATAACTTAATCAACTTGTATTGTATATTATGTAATCTTGCGATACCATAGACACGTATACAATGTTTCGACCTATCATGTCGACACATCTATATATATTTCGGAACAACCATAGACACTCTATATGTGAATGTTGGAGTTAGCTATACAGGGTTGAGGTTGATTCCAAAATATATATAGTTTGAGTTGTGATCAATACTGAGATACGTATACACTGGGTCGTGGATTGATTCAAGATAATATTTATCGATTTATTTCTGTACATCTAACTGTGGACAACTAGTTGTAGGTTACTAACGAGGACAGCTGACTTAATAAACTTAAAACATCAAAATATATTAAAAGTGTTGTAAATATATTTTGAACATACTTTGATATATATGTATATATTGTTATAGGTTCGTGAATCAACCAGTGGCCAAGTCTTACTTCCCGACGAAGTAAAAATCTGTGAAAGTGAGTTATAGTCCCACTTTTAAAATCTAATATTTTTGGGATGAGAATACATGCAGGTTTTATAAATGATTTACAAAATAGACACAAGTACGTGAAACTACATTCTATGGTTGAATTATCGAAATCGAATATGCCCCTTTTTATTAAGTCTGGTAATCTAAGAATTAGGGAACAGACACCCTAATTGACGCGAATCCTAAAGATAGATCTATCGGGCCCAACAAGCCCCATCCAAAGTACCGGATGCTTTAGTACTTCGAAATTTATATCATATCCGAAGGGTGTCCCGGAATGATGGGGATATTCTTATATATGCATCTTGTTAATGTCGGTTACCAAGTGTTCACCATATGAATGATTTTTATCTCTATGTATGGGATGTGTATTGAAATATGAAATCTTGTGGTCTATTATTATGATTTGATATATATAGGTTAAACCTATAACTCACCAACATTTTTGTTGACGTTTTAAGCATGTTTATTCTCAGGTGATTATTAAGAGCTTCCGCTGTCGCATACTTAAATAAGGACGAGATTTGGAGTCCATGCTTGTATGATATTGTATAAAAACTGCATTCAAGAAACTTATTTTGTTGTAACATATTTGTATTGTAAACCATTATGTAATGGTTGTGTGTAAACATGATATTTTAGATTATCATTATTTGATAATCTACGTAAAGCTTTTTAAACCTTTATTGATGAAATAAAGGTTATGGTTTGTTTTAAAATGAATGCAGTCTTTGAAAAACGTCTCATATAGAGGTCAAAACCTCGCAACGAAATCAATTAATATGGAACGTTTTAATCAATAAGAACGGGACATTTCAGTTGGTATCAGAGCGTTGGTCTTAGAGAACCAGAATTTTGCATTAGTGTGTCTTATCGAGTTTGTTAGGATGCATTAGTGAGTCTGGACTTCGACCGTGTTTACTTGAAAAATGATTGCTTAACAAATTTTGTTGGAAACTATATATTTTTAACATGTGAATATTATGTGATATATTAATCTCTTAACGCGTTTGATATTATGTGATAGATGTCTACCTCTAGAACAAGTCCCATTGACTCACCTAATAATAATGAAGAGTCAAATGTAAATTGGAATGATTCGTGGACTGATTCACAAGTTCCCGAAGAGGAACCGGAAGAAGAGTCGGAACCGGAAGAAGAATCGGAACCGGAAGAAGAATCGGAACCGGATGAAGAAATAGAACCGGTGGGGGAAATAATAAAATGGTTAAGTAAAAGAAAATCCTCAACCAACCGACCAAGGTTAATTATGGTCAATGGTGTTTCCGCCAAGGAAGCAAAATATTGGGAGGATTACCAATTCTCCGATGAATCGGATTCCGGCGAGAATTCTGATGATGTTATAGAAATTACCCCAACTGAATTTAAAAAGGCAAAAGAAAATAATAAGGGAAAGGGCATAAAAATAGAGAAATCTAATTCCAACCCCGATGAACTTTATATGTATCGTCAACCCCCGAAGTCCTTAAGTTGTAACAATGACCCGGGAACCTCTAAACCACCAGGTTTTTCTAAACCAATGTGGATTACGACGGCTCGTATTAGGGGAACATCATATATCCCTAGAAACTTGGCAAAACGAACCAAAACCGAAGAAGAAGAAACAAGCGAGTCGGAATAAGATAGTTGTATTCGTGTGGTGTAATATATGTAATATAGTGTGCTTATGCTTTATGATATATGTAAAAATTGCTTGTATTAATAAGTATTTTTTTTATGAATCTAACTCTTGTCTATTTTACAGTATAAAAACACAAAATGGATAGACAACCCAATATTTTAAGAGACCTACCCGGAGACATGATTGATGAAATCTTGTCTAGAGTCGGTCAGAATTCTTCGGCACAACTATTTAAGGCGAGATCAGTTTGTAAGACATTCGAAGAACGTTCCAAGAATGCCTTGGTTTATAAAAGGCTTTCGTTCGAAAGATGGGGGATATCACATTGGGAAATCCATAAGTTACGATGTGTTTACTTTGACGCATATATTACGGGGAACCCAAATGCTATTTTACGCAATGGGTTAAGAAATTATTTTGACTCAATATATCCAAATATTGGACTTCGTGATTTAGAAAAAGCGGCTAACATGCAACATAAAGAAGCATGTTATGCTTACGGATTAGTAATGTTCGCTTCTCACCAAAGTGAGAACAAGAACATCGGGCGACAACTATTAAACAAAACGTTCCCACAAGTGACGGAGTCGGTAATTGGGGTAAGAAATGAGGTTTTTAGATTATTACGGGACTGTTGGACATTACGTAACCCTCGTCCCTTTAACGACGTTACAACACGCTGTCTTATCAACGGCCATAACGGTTATGTTCCACAAGACCAAGGATGGGAAGTAGTCCTAGTAAAACCAGAATGCATGACTTGTTTCTGGACGTATGAATTACGTGTTTTTATTGCCTTTACTAAACGACTTGTGTACTAGCTAGAATTATCTTCACAACTATCTTGTATCAAAGTTATTGTGTGCTATATTTCATGCTTTATGTAAAATAAGCGGTATTGTAAGTTTGTAAAATATTGTATAAAAGTTTGAACGCGAAATATTATTATAATCAGTTTTTCATATAGAATTGTAGTAGTTGAATTGTATATTAGCTACTAAGTATGAACTTAACGGGTAGGTACTACCCGAATTTAAACTTATAAAACGCTAATATGAAGAAAAAGCTTTTATAAATGAGTTCATATTATGCTACGAAATACTATTAACTACTCTTAATATTCTGTATGATTAACTTGTTCTATTTGACTATTTTGAAGGAAATGGCACCGACTACTCGACACACCGTGAATATGAATGAAGAGGAATTCCGTACTTTTCTAGCTTCAAACATAGCCGCAGTACAGGCTGCGCTACATACCAACAATAACCTTGGATCTAGCAGTACAGGAAATCGTGTAGGATGCACCTACAAAGAATTCACTGCCTGCAAACCTTTGGAATTCGATGGAACCGAAGGACCGATCGGATTGAAACGGTGGATCGAGAAGGTCGAATCGGTGTTTGCCATAAGTAAGTGTACTGAAGAGGACAAAGTGAAGTACGCTACGCATACCTTCACAGGTTCTGCGTTAACATGGTGGAATACCTATCTAGAGCAAGTGGGACAAGACGATGCGTACGCACTACCGTGGTCAGCATTCAAGCACTTGATGAACGAGAAGTACCGTCCCAGAACCGAGGTCAATAAGCTCAAGACAGAACTTAGAGGGTTACGAACCCAAGGATTTGATATTACCACGTACGAAAGACGATTCACAGAATTGTGCCTATTGTGTCCGGGAGCATTCGAAGATGAGGAAGAGAAGATCGACGCATTTGTGAAAGGATTACCGGAAAGAATCCAAGAAGATATAAGTTCACACGAGCCCGCCTCTATACAACAGGCATGTAGAATGGCTCACAAACTAGTGAACCAGATTGAAGAAAGAATTAAAGAACAGACTGCTGAAGAGGCCAATGTGAAGCAAGTCAAAAGAAAGTGGGAGGAAAACGGTGATAAGAATCACCAATACAACAACAACAGCAATTACAACAATAATCGCAACAATTATCCCAACAATCGCAACATCAATCGCAACTACAACAAACGGCCCAACAACAACAACAACAACAACAACAACAACAGCAACAGCAACTACAACAATCATCCCAACAACAATAGTAACCGCAACAACAACAACAATCAGAAGCAGCTATGCCAAAGGTGTGAAAAGTATCACTCGGGGTTCTGCACCAAATTTTGCAACAAGTGTAAAAGAAATGGTCATAGCGCGGCGATGTGTGAGGTCTACGGACCAGGGATTAATAGAACAAAAGGAACAAATGGTGTCGGAATGAGTAATGGCGGAGCAAGTAGTGTCGGAGCAAGTTATGCCAATGTAGTTTGTTATAAATGTGGAAAACCGGGCCACGTTATTAGAAATTGCCCGAACCAGGAGAACACGAATGGACAAGGCCGTGGAAGAGTTTTCAATATTAATGCGGCAGAGGCACAAGAAGACCCAGAGCTTGTTACGGGTACGTTTCTTATTGACAATAAATCTGCTTACGTTTTATTTGATTCGGGTACGGATAGAAGCTATATGAGTAGAGATTTTTGTGCTAAATTAAGTTGTCCATTGACGCCTTTGGATAGTAAATTTTTACTCGAATTAGCAAATGGTAAATTAATTTCAGCAGATAATATATGTCGGAATCGAGAAATTAAACTGGTTAGCGAAACATTTAAGATTGATTTGATACCAGTAGAGTTAGGGAGTTTTGATGTGATAATCGGTATGGACTGGTTGAAAGAAGTGAAAGCAGAGATCGTTTGTTACAAAAATGCAATTCGCATTATACGAGAAAAAGGAAAACCCTTAATGGTGTACGGAGAAAAGGGCAACACGAAGCTACATCTCATTAGTAATTTGAAGGCACAAAAACTAATAAGAAAAGGTTGCTATGCTGTTCTAGCACACGTCGAGAAAGTACAAACTGAAGAAAAGAGCATCAATGATGTTGCCATTGCAAAAGAATTTCCCGATGTATTTCCGAAAGAATTACCGGGATTACCCCCACATCGATCCGTTGAATTTCAAATAGATCTTGTACCAGGAGCTGCACCAATAGCTCGTGCTCCTTACAGACTCGTACCCAGCGAGATGAAAGAACTGCAAAGCCAATTACAAGAACTTTTAGAGCGTGGTTTCATTCGACCAAGCACATCACCGTGGGGAGCTCCTGTTTTGTTTGTCAAGAAGAAAGATGGTACATTCAGGTTGTGTATCAACTACCGAGAGTTGAACAAACTTACCATCAAGAACCACTACCCACTACCGAGAATCGACGACTTATTTGATCAACTACAAGGCTCGTCTGTTTATTCAAAGATTGACTTACGTTCCGGGTATCATCAAATGCGGGTGAAAGAAGATGATATTCCAAAGACTGCTTTCAGAACACGTTACGGTCATTACGAGTTTATGGTCATGCCATTTGGTTTAACTAATACACCAGCTGTGTTCATGGACCTTATGAACCGAGTGTGTGGACCATACCTTGACAAGTTTGTCATTGTTTTCATTGATGACATACTTATTTACTCAAAGAATGACCAAGAACACGGTGAACATTTGAGAAAGGTGTTAGAAGTATTGAGGAAGGAAGAATTGTACGCTAAGTTTTCAAAATGTGCATTTTGGTTGGAAGAAGTTCAATTCCTAGGTCACATAGTGAACAAAGAAGGTATTAAGGTGGATCCGGCAAAGATAGAAACTGTTGAAAAGTGGGAAACCCCGAAAACTCCGAAACACATACGCCAGTTTTTAGGACTAGCTGGTTACTACAAAAGGTTCATCCAAGACTTTTCCAGAATAGCAAAACCCTTGACTGCATTAACGCATAAAGGGAAGAAATTTGAATGGAATGATGAACAAGAGAAAGCGTTTCAGTTATTGAAGAAAAAGCTAACTACGGCACCTATATTGTCATTGCCTGAAGGGAATGATGATTTTGTGATTTATTGTGACGCATCAAAGCAAGGTCTCGGTTGTGTATTAATGCAACGAACGAAGGTGATTGCTTATGCGTCTAGACAATTGAAGATTCACGAACAAAATTATACGACGCATGATTTGGAATTAGGCGCAGTTGTTTTTGAATTAAAGACTTGGAGGCACTACTTATATGGTGTTAAAAGTATTATATATACCGACCACAAAAGTCTTCAACACATATTTAATCAGAAACAACTGAATATGAGGCAGCGTAGGTGGATTGAATTATTGAATGATTACGACTTTGAGATTCGTTACCACCCGGGGAAGGCAAATGTGGTAGCCGATGCCTTGAGCAGGAAGGACAGAGAACCCATTCGAGTAAAATCTATGAATATAATGATTCATAATAACCTTACTACTCAAATAAAGGAGGCGCAACAAGGAGTTTTAAAAGAGGGAAATTTAAAGGATGAAATATCCAAAGGATCGGAGAAGCATCTTAATATTCGGGAAGATGGAACCCGGTATAGGGCTGAAAGGATTTGGGTACCAAAATTTGGAGATATGAGAGAAATGGTACTTAGAGAAGCTCATAAAACCAGATACTCAATACATCCTGGAACGGGGAAGATGTACAAGGATCTCAAGAAACATTTTTGGTGGCTGGGTATGAAAGCCGATGTTGCTAAATACGTAGGAGAATGTTTGACGTGTTCTAAGGTCAAAGCTGAGCATCAGAAACCATCAGGTCTACTTCAACAACCCGAAATCCCGGAATGGAAATAGGAAAACATTACCATGGATTTCATCACTAAATTGCCAAGGACTGCAAGTGGTTTTGATACTATTTGGGTAATAGTTGATCGTCTCACCAAATCAGCACACTTCCTGCCAATAAGAGAAGATGACAAGATGGAGAAGTTAGCATGACTGTATTTGAAGGAAGTCATCTCCAGACATGGAATACCAATCTCTATTATCTCTGATAGGGATGGCAGATTTATTTCAAGATTCTGGCAGACATTACAGCAAGCATTAGGAACTCGTCTAGACATGAGTACTGCCTATCATCCACAAACTGATGGGCAGAGCGAAAGGACGATACAAACACTTGAAGACATGCTACGAGCATGTGTTATTGATTTCAGAAACAGTTGGGATCGACATCTACCGTTAGTAGAATTTTCCTACAACAACAGCTACCATTCAAGCATTGAGATGGCGCCGTTTGAAGCACTTTATGGTAGAAAGTGCAGGTCTCCGATTTGTTGGAGTGAAGTGGGGGATAGACAGATTACGGGTCCGGAGATTATACAAGAAACTACCGAGAAGATCATCCAAATTCAACAACGGTTGAAAACCGCCCAAAGTCGACAAAAGAGCTACGCTGACATTAAAAGAAAAGATATAGAATTTGAAATTGGAGGGATGGTCATGCTTAAAGTTGCACCTTGGAAAGGCGTTGTTCGATTTGGTAAACGAGGGAAATTAAATCCAAGGTATATTGGACCATTCAAGATTATTGATCGTGTCGGACCAGTAGCTTACCAACTTGAGTTACCTCAACAACTCGTGGCTGTACATAACACTTTCCACGTCTCGAATTTGAAGAAATGTTTTGCTAAAGAAGATCTCACTATTCCGTTAGATGAAATCCAAATCATCGAAAAACTTCAATTCATCGAAGAACCCGTCGAAATAATGGATCGTGAGGTTAAAAGACTTAAGCAAAACAAGATATCAATTGTTAAGGTTCGATGGAATGCTCGTAGAGGACCCGAGTTCACTTGGGAGCGTGAAGATCAGATGAAGAAGAAATACCCGCATCTATTTCCAGAAGATTCGTCAACACCTTCAACAGCTTAAAATTTCGGGACGAAATTTATTTAACGGGTAGGTACTGTAGTGACCCGAACTTTTCCATGTTTATATATATTAATTGAGATTGATATTTACATGATTAAATGTTTCCAACATGTTAAGCAATCAAACTTATTAAGACTTGATTAATTGAAATAGGTTTCATATAGACAATTGACCACCCAAGTTGACCGGTGATTCACGAACGTTAAAACTTGTAAAAACTATATGATGACATATATATGGTTATATATATAGTTAACATGATATTATGATAAGTAAACATATCATTAATTATATTAACAATGAACTACATATGTAAAAACAAGACTACTAACTTAATGATTTTGAAACGAGACATATATGTAACGATTATCGTTGTAACGACATTTAATGTATATATATCATATTAAGAGATATTCATACATCATAATATCATGATAATATAATAATTTAAAATCTCTTTTGATATTATAAACATTGGGTTAACAACATTTAACAAGATCGTTAACCTAAAGGTTTCAAAACAACATTTACATGTAACGACTAACGATGACTTAACGACTCAGTTAAAATGTATATACATGTAGTGTTTTAAAATGTATTCATACACTTTTGAAAGATTTCAAGACACTTATCAAAATACTTCTACTTAACAAAAATGCTTACAATTACATCCTCGTTCAGTTTCATCAACAATTCTACTCGTATGCACCCGTATTCGTACTCGTACAATACACAGCTTTTAGATGTATGTACTATTGGTATATACACTCCAATGATTAGCTCTTTGTAGCCCATGTGAGTCACCTAACACATGTGGGAACCATCATTTGGCAACTAGCATGAAATATCTCATAAAATTACAAAAATATGAGTAATCATTCATGACTTATTTACATGAAAACAAAATAACATATCCTTTATATCTAATCCATACACCAAAGACCAAAAACACCTACAAACACTTTCATTCTTCAATTTTATTCATCTAATTGATCTCTCTCAAGTTCTATCTTCAAGTTCTAAGTGTTCTTCATAAATTCCAAATGTTCTAGTTTCATAAAATCAAGAATACTTTCAAGTTTGCTAGCTCACTTCCAATCTTGTAAGGTGATCATCCAACCTCAAGAAATCTTTGTTTCTTACAGTAGGTTATCATTCTAATACAAGGTAATAATCATATTCAAACTTTGGTTCAATTTCTATAACTATAACAATCTTATTTCAAGTGATGATCTTACTTGAACTTGTTTTCGTGTCATGATTCTGCTTCAAGAACTTCGAGCCATCCAAGGATCCATTGAAGCTAGATCCATTTTTCTCTTTTCCAGTAGGTTTATCCAAGGAACTTAAGGTAGTAATGATGTTCATAACATCATTCGATTCATACATATAAAGCTATCTTATTCGAAGGTTTAAACTTGTAATCACTAGAACATAGTTTAGTTAATTCTAAACTTGTTCGCAAACAAAAGTTAATCCTTCTAACTTGACTTTTAAAATAAACTAAACACATGTTCTATATCTATGTGATATGCTAACTTAATGATTTAAAACCTGGAAACACGAAAAACACCGTAAAACCGGATTTACGCCGTCGTAGTAACACCGCGGGCTGTTTTGGGTTAGTTAATTAAACACTATGATAAACTTTGATTTAAAAGTTGTTATTCTGAGAAAATTATTTTTATTATGAACATGAAACTATATCCAAAAATTATGGTTAAACTCAAAGTGGAAGTATGTTTTCTAAAATGGTCATCTAGACGTTGTTCTTTCGACTGAAATGACTACCTTTACAAAAACGACTTGTAACTTATTTTTCCGACTATAAACCTATACTTTTTCTGTTTAGATTCATAAAATAGGGTTAAATATGAAATCATAGCAATTTGATTCACTCAAAACGGATTTAAAATGAAGAAGTTATGGGTAAAACAAGATTGGATAATTTTTCTCATTTTAGCTACGTGAAAATTGGTAACAAATCTATTCCAACCATAACTTAATCAACTTGTATTGTATATTATGTAATCTTGAGATACCATAGACACGTATACAATGTTTCGACCTATCATGTCGACACATCTATATATATTTCGGAACAACCATAGACACTCTATATGTGAATGTTGGAGTTAGCTATACAGGGTTGAGGTTGATTCCAAAATATATATAGTTTGAGTTGTGATCAATACTGAGATACGTATACACTGGGTCGTGGATTGATTCAAGATAATATTTATCGATTTATTTCTGTACATCTAACTGTGGACAACTAGTTGTAGGTTACTAACGAGGACAGCTGACTTAATAAACTTAAAACATCAAAATATATTAAAAGTGTTGTAAATATATTTTGAACATACTTTGATATATATGTATATATTGTTATAGGTTCGTGAATCAACCAGTGGCCAAGTCTTACTTCCCGACGAAGTAAAAATCTGTGAAAGTGAGTTATAGTCCCACTTTTAAAATCTAATATTTTTGGGATGAGAATACATGCAGGTTTTATAAATGATTTACAAAATAGACACAAGTACGTGAAACTACATTCTATGGTTGAATTATCGAAATCGAATATGCCCCTTTTTATTAATTTTGGTAATCTAAGAATTAGGGAACATACACCCTAATTGACGCGAATCCTAAAGATAGATCTATCGGGCCCAACAAGCCCCATCCAAAGTACCGGATGCTTTAGTACTTCGAAATTTATATCATATCCGAAGGGTGTCCCGGAATGATGGGGATATTCTTATATATGCATCTTGTTAATGTCGGTTACCAGGTGTTCACCATATGAATGATTTTTATCTCTATGTATGGGATGTGTATTGAAATATGAAATCTTGTGGTCTATTATTATGATTTGATATATATAGGTTAAACCTATAACTCACCAACATTTTTGTTGACGTTTTAAGCATGTTTATTCTCAGGTGATTATTAAGAGCTTCCGCTGTCGCATACTTAAATAAGGACGAGATTTGGAGTCCATGCTTGTATGATATTGTATAAAAACTGCATTCAAGAAACTTATTTTGTTGTAACATATTTGTATTGTAAACCATTATGTAATGGTTGTGTGTAAACAGGATATTTTAGATTATCATTATTTGATAATCTACGTAAAGCTTTTTAAACCTTTATTGATGAAATAAAGGTTATGGTTTGTTTTAAAATGAATGCAGTCTTTGAAAAACGTCTCATATAGAGGTCAAAACCTCGCAACGAAATCAATTAATATGGAATGTTTTTAATCAATAAGAACGGGACATTTCAGGTAATAGCACGATTTGATTTGTCAAATTACCAGAATATCTGAAAAAGACCGAATCATCAAGAAAAATATTTTCTTTATATGTTTAGAGGTTAAATACAATGTAAGAGTCGTGTAACATGGCAAATGATGATTATAAAGTCTATGAATCATCATCTTCCATTAAAAATTCAGCATGACTTACTGTAATATAATCACGTTGGCCTGACGTCATTATATTATACTAACTCATGCTTCAATTCCCAACACTACTTCAAATCATTCATAATTTAAACTTGAATTTTACAGAATATAGAAAATAAAACAGTTTCCTTTATGATGTGATAAAGATATCGCAAGGAGACAATTAATTGCGGTCAAGAATCGTTATGAAGATATCTTCAGAAATATAGAGGATATTTATAACGAAAGATACGGTGATATCTTAGAATTTCTAAGATCCAATGACGAGGAAAATTCTTCTGTTTCCTCTGCATTTAATGCTACCATATCTGAATCATTGGTTATCAATCCGAGATGGTTTCAAGAAATTTTATTTTTAGATGATTAAACGCTGATTGTAATCGTCAACGGATCTAATGGTTAACGAATAGGCGTTGTTGATTTCAAAAGTAATGAATGATAATTTCGGTGGGTTGATGTGATAATTCATCACAGAATATGAATGAATACAATTCATGAGAATCAGAATTGAAGAATGTACAATGTAACATATTAATGTGATATATAAATATTTCTAGGGTATTACCTACCCGTTAAAACATTTTCACAATTAACAGTTTGTACAAAAGAGTTTTAATTACAGTCTTTATGAAAATATACATACATATATATTTTCCTTCAGATGTAATCATGGATTTAATGAGTTAGTATAATATTAAATTCATTTGATTTAAGGTTGAAACGAGAATGAATAATCTCCAAAACCTTAGAGATTTCATAATTGTCGCGAAATATTTCGCTAATGAAGTTATGAATCAATACATTCATCGTTACACTTGATTTATTATGAAATGGAGTTTATTGTGTTGAAGCAGTGATTAACAATTGTTAAGTCATTAACAAAGGGTGTACATCATAGCATATTAGTGATATGAATTAACCAAGTAGTACATACTAGTTGAGATTCACAATTAATTGCTTAGTACGACAAGATTTATTATTGTTCCAAATCATATATATATAAGGTATACATATATAATTCTTCATGAAGAATGAGTCAATACATCTTAACTCATTATTACTAATATTCCTTGGTATCTATGGGCGTATGATGTTGATATTTGAGGTACTGAGTGTGATGTTGAGGCGTGGGATGCGGATGTTGTTGTTGATGAAGCTGATGCTGTTGGTGGTGATGTTGATGGTACTGTTGGTACTGGTGGTGATGCTGGTTATGCTGCTGGTGCTGCTGATGCTTGTAGAATTTGCACCATATTCTCCAGAGCCACCACTCGAGCGCGAAGCTCATTGACTTCTTCTACTATTCCGGGATGATTGGCGGTTGGAACAAGGGGGTGAATAAGATCTAGAATCTTCGATATTATATATTCGTGACTGGATACCCTGGAAAGAAGAGAGAAAATGGTGTTTCGGACTGGTTCGTCGGTAAGCGCCTCAGGTTCTTCGCCAAGAGGTGAATTTGGTTGGTGGAAGGGATCACCTTCTTCTTGCCTCCATTGATTGAGTCGGCTACGAACCCATCCCCAATTCATCCAGAATAGATGATGGCTGATTGGTTCGTTTGTTCCGGTTACGCTGCCGTTGGAGCTCGAGGAGTTCGAGAAATTCATATTATGTGTTTGAAATAGGGTTTGATATGAAATGGGTATTGAATACTGAATGATATATTCGTCTCCTTGAATACGTATTTATAGCAAAAAGATTTCCGTAATTTATGGAGGAAATTTAGGAAAAGTGGTAGACAAGGTCTATTGGGATAGATATGATAAGATATGATTTGTCTATACTCCAATAATGGTAGTATGACGTGTCGAGATTATAAAACGATAAGTATGTAATCTAATAATCTTTCGATTAAAGACTTTTAATTCGTATACTGTGATAACCCAATGACATTTTCCGGTTCGCAAACCGATGCATAAAGGTATAAGGAATATAGGTACGTGATATAACAGGGAGTTATATACGTTTGAGTATGAATAGTAACAATTATATGAGTTTCAAAAATCATGGATAATATTTCATGTAATACATATGTAATACACAAAACCATGATAGATGACATAGGAATGTCAAGAATTACATAAATCATGGTGTCACATTAAAATGCGGTGGCGTAATTGGATAATACTTAGGGAAGTGAGCAGAGTTCTTAGGTTGGCTCGGCATTCTAAGTGAAGTTTCTAAAGTATAGAGTAGCATTTAACAGTTAAAGGCAACAAGTAAAGGCACTACGGTCAAGGAAAGTTGTAGTCCTACATTGCTAAGGTACCTAATTGTATAAGGCACACATAAAATGCAATCCTGGTTCTCTACAACAACCTGCTCTGATACCAATTTGTCACACCCCCAAATAGGGCCTGGAATATTTGTCACTAATTATATCAAATCACAGTTGTATAAACGAGAACGACTCTACATGAGACGTTTTGTTGAGTTTGCAGCAGAAGATAAATATGTCTTTAATTGATATGATATGTAATGAAGACTCCAAGCATAGCAAGCAATCATCATCAAAGCAGTAGATATACAGCGGAAGCAATATTTAAGTACCTGAGAATAAACATGCTTAAAAAGTCTACACGAGGTTGAGTGAGTTCATAGGTTTGTCATAAATAATGATTTTAGTAATAGTGTTAGACCACAAGATTTGTTTTTCATAAGTAGATCACTCAGATCCAGTCAAGTTGATCTCCCGCAGGATCAAAAAGTTATGCCAGTGCGTGATATTTAGACTAAACGTTGTTTTCCCCGTGACAAGTTGTTCTGTCCTTGTCGTTTTAATTTCATTATCAAGTAACACAAAGACTTAGTCAAATGTATCGGGGACGTTACTCCCGATAGGCCTATCCCCAATAATTAAGAATGTCGCAGCAATTAAAAATATCACTGTAGGGACTTAGTCGGACATAGCCGGGTATAGCATAGTTTAACAGTTTGTACTGATATTTAGACTAAACTTTCAAGTTTGCCCCGTAACAAGTTATCGTTTATACTTGTCGGTTGGGGACTTGCTGGTTATAGCCTAACATATCACAGTTTAATAGTTGGTACTTGTATTTAGACTAGACTTTCAAGTTTTCCCCGTAACAAGTTATCGTTTATACTTGTCGATTGGGGACTTGCTGGTCATAGCCCAACATATCACAGTTTAATAGTTGATACATGTAAAACAGTTATAAAAGTTGTGCATGTATTCTCAGCCCAAAAATATAGATAAAAAGAGAGCTATGAAAACTCACGAAAAATCAGTTTTAGTATTTGTATTCATTTCATAAAAATAGTTATAATAGTTGCGCATGTATTCTCAGCCCAAAAATGTAAAGAGTAAAAGGGAGCATATGAAAACTCACGAAAAATCAGTTTTAGTATTTGTATTCATTTCATAAAAACAGTTATAAAAGTAGCGCATGTATTCTCAGCCCAAAAATGTAAAGAGTAAAAGGGAGCATATGAAAACTCACGAAAAATCAGTTTTAGTATTTGTATTCATTTCATAAAAACAATTATAAAAGTAGCGCATGTATTCTCAGCCCAAAATTGTAAAGAGTAAAAGGGAGCATATGAAAACTGGCGAAAAATCAGTTTTAGTATTTGTATTCATTTCATAAAAACAGTTATAAAAGTAGCATGTATTCTCAGCCCAAAAATGTAAAGAGTAAAAGGGAGCATATGAAAACTCACGAAAAATCAGTTTTAGTATTTGTATTCATTTCATAAAAACAGTTATAAAAGTAGCGCATGTATTCTCAGCCAAAAAATGTAAAGAGTAAAAGGGAGCATATGAAAACTCACATTAAATAGCAGTTGAAGTATTCCACGCAAGAAGGAAAGTAAAGCAAGTAAGTGATCTGGATATCAACCTTGAGGTATAACGTTTGATTAGTTAATGTCTAACTTGACATAAAGTATGTTTATTAATATAGCAACTATATTGACAGTGACGGTTTTTGAGAAAAGTTCCTATTTCTCAAAAGTTTCTATTTTTGGAAACCTACTATTTATGAAAAACTTCCACTTATAGTAAGCTTCTAGTTTAAGAATGTTCGGGTTATAATTCTTAACAAAGATGTTGTACAATCTCACCCAAACTTCGTCGCGAACATGCAAGTCACTCGAATGATCTATTGTTACCGAGCAACCCAGGATCTCTTCACCAGAATCTAAGTCTTGGCATTCAAGATCCACAAGCGTCCCATAATGGTAACAAGGATCACCCTAGGCCACAAGTAGCGGTGATGTTTGTAGTCTTTGTATGCTATCTTTAATTATAACCTTCACGTTAGGTGCGTATATACATATATATTCATTAATTCGATTTTAATTATAACTCCTATATATTAATTCATAAAAATACCTTTATAATTTTTAGTAACATATATTACTAATTATAACATGTTATTTATTTTAATTTTAATTGCATATAATTTATAACATTATTTACATGTTTCGATAAAAAAAATAAACCGAAGTAAATAGTAAAAAGTAAAAAGTAAAAAGTAAAAAGTAAGAAAAGAATACTTACTAGTAGTAATTCTTCAAAGAGAGAATGAGAGAAATTTTGGTGTGAGTTTGAATGAGAAATGAGGGGTATTTATATTTGAAAAAATTAGGTAAAAAGAATAAAATAATTAAAAGAAAAAGAAATATTTTAATTTTTAATGGGATTTTAAAATTCAAAAGTATTAAATGTTAGGTCATGGGATAATGCACAAAATAAAATAATAAAAGTTGTTTTCCATTATAATTTTTAATTAAAAAGTAATTTATTTATTTATTTATTTATTTTATTAAAAAATCATTTATTTTAAGAATATTTTTTTTATATATTTTTTAAAATAAACAAATTGATTTACTACTTTTCCAAGAATATTTGTCAATATTTTTTTTATTATTTATAATAACAATACTGATAATAAAGATATTAATTATTGATATATTGTTTAAAAAGGATATTAATAATAATAATATTAATATATCAAATTAATGCGTAATTATTTACAAATAATTGTTCATGAATCATCGGAATTAGTCGAGGTTAAATGAAATCATATAAAGATTTTTGTTTAAATTTTGCCGGAAATTTTCGGGTTGTCACAATTAAAATTATGGAAATGATTGATTACGATAAACTAATGAACTCACCAACCTTTTGGTTGACACTTTAAAGCATGTTTATTCTCAGGATTGAAAGAAATCTTCCGCTGTGCATTTGCTCATTTTAAAGATATTACTTGGAGTCATTCATGGCATATTTCGAAAGACGTTGCATTCAAGTCATTGAGTTCAGTAAAGATTATGATTAAGTAAATGATAGATTAAATCATTTATAGTTGGATATTATGAAATGGTATGCATGCCTGTCAACTTTCGATGTAATGAAAGTTTGTCTTTTTAAAAACGAATACAATGTTTGTAAAATGTATCATATAGAGGTCAAATACCTCGCGATGTAATCAACTATTGTGAATCATTTGTAATCACTTCGTCCAGATGGATTAGGACGGGTTGGGAAATATAGTTTCTGCTGCTTCATTCAGCTTTTCAAAATTTGGAGAACTAGTTCGTAGTTTAGGGCGTTTTTCAGAAACTTCACACTCGAAGTATGTAAGTCTTGGAGGTAGACGTTATATGTGTATATATAACTGTTGATGTAGACATGCTGCGAGATTTCAAAATACTGATTGCTGATTCTCGGTAACTGATATGGCAATTCTCGTTACAAGGTGCGGATGAGTTTATGATAGGGTTTCAATAAATATAATGATTTTTTCTGAAAGTCAAAGATTAATGAAGTGGTTGGTAAGTTTACTGTTAATGTGGTGGGATATAAATGGTTCCCCGGTAACAATGATGAAGGGGTAATCGTTATAATAAGGCTTATTCAAATGAACCATTGAAGTTGATTTGCTGGAGCTGTGACAAAACTGTCTACTTTGAAAAGGGATCGCAAAGTTATTTTTGGTAATAAATGCCAAAGGAGCTGACACAAATACGTGTCCAATTTTGACTTTGGTTTCGAGAGTTTTCCTGGTGCAAGACTGTGGGTAACATGTGGTCGGATCATCATCTCGAGTGTCTTCGGGAATTTCGAAGGGTTTGAACACAGATTGTAATTGTTAATATACATATGATATTCTAGGATTTTGAATGATACAAATATTTTCCTGGGTTCTATGAATAGAAATGATATTTTAGCATAGTTTTGAAGTCAAAGTATAGCTTTGAAAGATGTAGAAATCTAAGAGTGATGATACTGGTTATATCTCGAATTGAATTCTGAGATTTCAAAATCATAATATGTATTTGTATTTGAATGAGTATGATTGTTTTGATTTCTATGAAAGAATGTATATCGTTGTGAAAGTAGTGAGTATAGTTGATGATTGCTGAATCAGAATCGAAGAATGTAACATATTAATTGTGAATTTATATATCTCTTGGGTATTACCTACCCGTTAAAGTTTCATAAGTAATATTTTGTACGAGAGAATTTTATTACAATTTTTATGAAAATATTAATATGTATATTTTCTTCAAATGTAATACAGATTTAATGAGTTAATATCATATTAAGCTCTTATGGTTTTCAGCTGAAATGAATAGCCTCTAAAACATTAAAGATTACATAATCTTCGTGGAGTATTTCACTAATGAAATCAATACTTCATTGGTTATTCTCATTGATATTCCTTGGTGACGGATGTTGATGCTTGTGGAATTCTTATGAACTTCGCAAGATACGAATGATGTTTTCTTAGAAAGTTTCGAGTACATCGAAGATGAAAATGTAAAACAATAATACACTTGGTTTATTATGAAATGGAATTCATTGAATTGAAACAGAGATTGTGGTTAACGATGATTAAGTTGTTAATGAAGGATGTACATCATAGCATATTAGTAATATGAATTTAACCGAGTAGTATCTACCCTTATTCAATTCATACATAATAGCTTAATATGAAAATATATACTATGGTTTCCAAAATTTATATATATAAGATATACATATAAATTCTTCAGTAGAAATGAGTTAATACTTCATAACTCATTGATATGACATACTTGTTATTGATTAGTGATGTTGTTCGCGATGATTACAGATCTGGTGGAGCTTGTGATGTTGTAAGTGCTGCTGATGTTGACGATGCTGACGGTACTGTCGATGCTGCTGGTAAAAACAAGTCTAGCTTATAAATCGTGCACCATTTCATTCAGGGTTTCATTTCCTCATTTCGCTCACTCATCAGGTTTACAATTAGAACTAGAATAAATAATCTCTAAAACTTTTAGAAACTACATATTCTCTGCAGAATATTTCCTCGATGAAGTTATGAATCAATACTTCATCGTTTGTTGTTGTTGGTACTCCTTGGTATTTACGATGCGTTTGACGTCGATGCTTATGGGACATTTTGTGATGTTGAATCATGAGATGCGGATGTTGTTGTTGGTGGTGGTAATGATACTATTGGTGTTGATGATGGTGGTACTGTTGATGTCGGTGCCGTTGCTAGTGTTTGTAACCTTTGCACCATATTCTCCAGAGCCAGTACCCGAGCGCGAAGCTCGTTGACTTCTTCTAATACTCCGAGATGATCGGTGGTTCGGACGAGCGAGTGAACAAGATCTAGAATTGTAGATAGTATATAATCGTGAAGAGATACTCTGGAAATGAGAGAGAAAATGGTGTCTCGAATAGGTTCGCCGGTAAGTGCTTCAGGTTCATCGTCAAGAGGGCAATGTGGTGGATGGAAGGGATCGCCTTCGTCTTATCTCCAATGATTAAGTAGACTACGAACCCATCTCTAATTCATCCAGAATAGATAATGACTAATTGGTTGATCTATTCCGGTCACACTGCTTTTAGAGCTCGAGTGAAACTCCATACCGGAATCCGAGGGACTTGAACTGGTGGCGAATTTCATTTTGTACGATTGAATAAAGGATTTTTCGATATGAAATGATTTCCGGCTATCGGATGGTATTCTAATTACATAGAGTATCTATATATATATATATATATATATATATAAAGCAAAAGATTTCGTAGATTACGAAGAAATTTACGAAATATGATAGGCAAAGTTTACAGTAACAGATACGCTAAGAAGTGAATTAGCAGCTACACTAAGATATAAATTTTGTCTATACAATATTCATGCAATTAATGCAGTAAGATGTGTCTAAACTAAGAATGATAAGCAGATAATTTTCTAAGGATGATAAGCAGATGATTTCTGACTAGAAATGATAAGCAAAACTTTTTGATATGCAGACACGGTCGAAGTCCAGACTCACTAATGCATCCTAACAACTATCAGTTAGACACACTAATGCAAGACCTGGTTCGCTAAGACCACCGCTCTGATATCACATGAGACAACCCGTTCTAATCCATAAGGATGAATACAATAACATATGGTTACATTGTGAGGTATTTGACCACTATATGATACATTTTACAAACATTGCATTCGTTTTAAAAAAACAACCTTTCATTACATCGAAAGTTGATAAGTATGCATACCCTTCTATAAAATATCCAAACTATAGATGACTTAATATGTCATTTACTTAATAATGATCTTTATTGAACTCAACGATTTGAATGCAACGTCTTTGAAATATGTCATGTATGACTCCAAGTATTATCTTTAAAATGATCAAATGCACAGCGGAAGATTTCTTTCAAACCTGAGAATAAACATGCTTTCAAGTGTCAACCAAATGGTTGGTGAGTTCATTAGTTTATCATAAACATTCATTTTCATCATTTTAATTGACCACAAGATTTCCAGATATTTAATTGTACACGTAATCCGAGTACAAAAATAATACGCGTAACCGCGAATTAAAAATCATTCATATGGTGAACGCTTGATAATCGAACTAACAGGATGCATATAGAATATCCCCATCATTACGGGACTCTCATCGGATATGATAATCCATGTACTAAAGCATTCGTAACCCGAATGGGACTTGTCAAGGTCCATAGATCTATCTTTAGGATTCGCGTCAATTGGTGGCAATTATAATAAACACCAATTCTTAGGCTACCAAGCTAAAAAGGGGCATATTCGATTTCGATAATCCAACCATAGAATGTAGTTTCGATTACTTGTGTCTATTTCGTAAAACATTTATAAAACAGCGCATGTATTCTCAGTCCCAAAAATATATATTGCAAAAACATTTAAAAAGGGAGCAAATGAATCTCACTATACTGTATTTCGTAGTAAAAATACATATGACGTCATTGAACAAGTGCAAGGTTGGCCTCGGATTCATGAACCTATATTAATTATATATATATATATATATATATATATATATATATATATATATATATATATATATATATAGGTCAATATCTGTCTAACAATTTAGGTCAGGTCATAGTGTATCACAATCCTAATGCTCAAGACAGATATGCAAAGGTTAGCAAAAGTCCAACTTGCCTCAAAATGATTTCTAAAATTTATACATACATGTAATGTAACTCAACTATAGTCATTTTATATATTCAAATATATTTATCAATTTTTATTAGAGTAATTAATACAAATCATTTATTTATAAATAAAATTTATATTAAAATTTATATATGATAAAAATATACTTTTATACATCTCAAGTAATAAAATTTATATAGTTCATTCCAAATCATAAGAATATAGTGTTATGTATTATTAATGTAATTATATTATGTGTGGTAAAAATATATCTGTATTACATATTTATTTGATAAAATAATATTGATAATAATAATAATGAGTAAAAGTTGTATTATTTTGTAATAATAATAATTATTATTATCCTACTACTAATAATAATAATAATAATAATAATAATAATAATAATAATAATAATAATAATAATAATAATAATAATAATAATACTTATTTACTAATGATGATACTAAGTAAAAATAAAATGATAATTCTAATCATGATAATTTTAATAATAACGATACTTTTTATTATTAACTGTAGTAATAATAATATTTTATAAAAATAATAATTCTATTCAAAATGATAATTTTTAATAATAATAATACTAAAATGATAATAATAATAATAATAATGATATTTTATAATAACAATGATATTTCTATTAAAATCATAATTTTAATAAAAATGATAGTTTTAATATTAATGATACTTTTAATAATAATAACGATAAAAATAATAAAATGATAGTATTGATAACAATATTAATTATTTTAATAATAATAATAATAATAATAGTAATAATAATAATAATAATAATAATAATAATAATAATAATAATAATAATAATAATAGTAATAATAATAATTGATCAATCCATAATTAGCGATGTTACTTAATTAAGGATTGAGTGCAATAATAAAGATGGAGGATGGAATGTTTGATGATTATTTTGGGCCCCGATGATCGTCTTTCACTTTAACTATCAAGTGATCAACCACCTCGACCCGGGCTTGATTGTTAATTAGCATGATTCACCTTCACTCAATGTGGAAATTCCTTGGGCAAAGTCACAAGTGAAAATCACAAAGGCTTGGGCAAATAGCAGAGAATCAACCACCTATAAATGAGAGGCCATGCTCCCTATTTATAGTATTCGTGGTATCCGCGGTCTGCGAATTACTTAACTATCCGCGGAAACTCAGTGGATTAAACCGCAGTCCTTTATTTGTGCGGAAATGTAGCTGCTATACTTATTTTCAGCGAACACTTCATAACTTTGCATTATAGTTCGCGTAATTCTGCTTTAGGGTTTTAGCAAATAAAATATACATATACAATGCTATGTATATGATCAAGTCCTCCCAGTTTATTATGATACATTTCGCGAAGCAAATGTACCATGATAAACTCTAAAAATAAAGAAGTGCTTCCCTTAAAATTTTCGCAATTAATATTTTATAATTTTTACCAACCATTTATTACCGATGATTTTATTACGTTTAACGCATAGGCACAACGGTAACTTTCACAACTCTGTCAAATCAATACGCCGTAACGGCTAGAAAATTACCATTTACACGTTGCAGTAATTTTACCCGTGTAAATGTAATCATTACCTTTTCAACTTACTCACCCTAATTCCAATTATAAATAGCTGAATAACCCGCATAAAAACTTTACGCTTTCTCTCTCAATTACGTATTGAATCATATTCATCTGATCACACTCATTCTTCACAATTAGTCAATTTAACCCCTTAATATCTTCAATTCAATAACCATTATTCTTACCATACTGCAAATTGCATCTTCTTCATCTCCTCATACGTCCGAAGGTTTCGTTTCGTATATAACGGAATCGAATCTCCAAACTCTACAGTAGTGGTACCCTCCACTTGGTCAATTTGTTCCCACCGCGCCTGCAGCCGAATGTCGAACCAACGCTCCTCCTAAAGGGATGATTACTGTGTATGAGGCCGCCATCTCACAAGGCAACCAACGCTTTCTGCTTACGCAATTTTTTCGCAGTGTCTGTGAATATTATAAAATTGCCATTGCACAGCTTCATCCAAATGCAATCAACAAAATTGTGTTGTTTGAGATGTACTGCAACGCCACGAACAAACAACCGCTGCTGAACGTGTTTCGCGCATGCAATAGCCTTGTGCTATACGATGCGGGATGGTTCTCATTTCGCAGCAAGCTTGGCGTAATGACTTGGCCAAAAGACTCAATTGGCAACTGGCGTGGTTCTTTCTTTTATATTAACAACACCGCTCATGTGGATAACGATATACCAAGAAAATGGTGTACTGAACTTGATGGAACTTTGAATGACAGGCCTATACTTGACGATCTTGAAAATGACATTCTCAAGAGGCTCAAGGGTGTGGGCCTAATCCTGCGAACATATTTGAATATACCACTGTACATTGGCAGGGTCTTAATTCAATAGCCTTGGAACGACTGTGATGCTCTTTTAATTGACCAAGTGAATAATGGTATTTCGCGTAAACTGTTCGCATTATATAATATATTTTTCCTTTTCTTCATATATCCTTACACGTTTTGTTTTTCGCAGTGATTGGGCTTGATCTAATCATGAAGTCAGTAGATATCAGCAGGATCAGACCTGCGCGCCCCTTGAAAAATGGCAACGGCGAGATTATACCCATTGATGAACCAATCATCAATACATGTTTTATTTCTGGTGGTGAAGACCGCGGTAAGCGAAAAGCTACAGAAAGTGCCACAACCCCACGCAAAAGATGACTGCACTCTCTTACTGAACAAGAATCAAGTAAGCATTTGTTAATTTCGTAGTATTCGTTCATTATGCGTTTTTTATTTTCGCAAAGATTTTCCATATCTACTTATTTGTTTGTAGTTGATCTTTCAGACTCAACCCCTGAAGCCACACCGCTCTACAATATCACCGGGAATATCCCTACAGATATTCTTGAAGAGCCCGGGCATGAGGACTTAACTCTTCCTTCTGACGTAGAAGCGTCAAATCAGGAAGAAGAAGAAGAAGATGTGGAAGAAGCCGCAGAGGCAGAAAAAGCCAATCAATTATATCAGAAGCTCTACAGATTCATTCCCAAAGAAACGAAAAAACAATACCGCGAGCTAACATATCCTCAAGCAGAAAGAAAATGATTGTATAATTGCTATAATGCACTTTGTCTAGCTGTTGATAACGTGGAACATTTTACTAAAGTTTCTGATGAGTATGAAAAGCAAGTCAAGCTGGCTACTGCTCATGAAAAAAGAGCACAAAAGGCTGAGGCACGTCTCTAAAAGACTGCAGAAGAGAACGCCAGACTCAAGAAGAGGGCGAAGACTGCGGAAAAAGAATTTGCACAGTTTGTTAAGTACCTCCCGGAATTTACAGACAAGGTGATGGATACCGATCCAGTCACTGAAAAGTTTCAGACATATGCCCAAGCAGCAAAACTTGCCACTCGTTGTGAGTGGTATGATCTGTTGTGCAAGCTTGGCGATCTTTCTCAACCTTTACCTTCAGTCATGGCCAAAGAAATATGCGCCACAGATGATGCTCGCGAAGCACTCGCGAAAGCGAAGAAGGAGGTTGAAAAGTCAGCATACCTGCCCTAGAAGAATTAAGTCAACACGAGGGTATTACTTTCACAGATATTAAAGCGTTAGAGCTTTAGATTGTCGTAGCTAGTTTTTAAATGTATCTTCGCAATCTTGAATTGCGTTTTTTGTAATTATCCGCGTTGTTTCCACGCTCAATATTAAGAACTTATTTTTATTTCACAGTTGCAACTTCTTTTATTTGTATAGCGCTTTTCTTTATCGTATATTCATAATTCAGACTTGCACTTTGCAATTTCCGCATTCGCTATTGTGCACATAACAAATGCGTACTTTATGCGAAACAATCTTTTAATCATTATGAATCTTCCAAGTCCGACAAATCGATCCTTAGGTAAATTTAGCATTGCGAAGCATCTAAGTATTGGCAAGATCAAATACTTAGGAATTTTCAAGTTAACACAAGTGGGCAATTTCATCACTTGGCTTTTAGCATGTTATTTTGCAATGCATATTTGCATTATTATAACATTTAAGCAGGTTATGTGTGTCAAAAACCATGCCATTTTATTTAAAGTATCCGCAGATTCGTAATCATATGTCACAAACATTAACTTAGTGTTATGATGTAATAAGTAATTGCATTCTGCAAAATAATCACCACGCGTGGCCACACGCAGTGTTTTCACTTTTTAAAGAAACAACTACTAACACTGAAATTAACTTTGCTTCATTCATTACTTTTTTGCGATATAAATTTCAAAAAATAAACGCAACATTTCAAACATTGATCAAATTTAACTAAACTTTTTCTACTATCAACATTCGCATTATTCAGAGTGGATTGAATGCCCCTCGACACCCATAAGTTAGCGTACCAATTCCATTATTAGCAGAAGTTAGCGTACCAATTCCCTTATTAGCAGGAAATTTCACCATGCCATGTATAGTAGAAGGGATAGCGCCAAACATGCGCAAAGCAGTGCGCCCAAGTATCATATTAAACCGCGACTGATTTCGCATGATGTACAGATTTAATAAAGCTTGGCGACTTACCGACTCATCGCAATCATCAACTAGCTCCATCTGTAATTCTAATTGGCCAACAGGCCAGGTTGATTCTCCTGAGAATCCAGCAAGTGAAACCGCAGTAGGTTTCATCAAAGCCTGAATGTTTGCGGGCAGTTTGCTAAAACATTATTCGTACATGACATCTACACTGCTACCAGTGTCCACATGTACCTTCATTATTATAATACCAGTGTTTGCAATGCGGCATGAAACCACTACTGGTTTGTCAACATCCGCGGTCAAACTTGCAGGAGGAAAAGTAATGGAAGGACATTTCCAACTGACAATCTGCTCAGATATTTGAAGTACTGACATTTCGCCTTGCACTTCTACCACATTAATGACCTGGATTCCACACTGGTTTTCTTTCTTACTCACCATCTTTACACCCAGATTTTTCACCGCTGGAGCCTTTCGCTCAACCATATTTGGTGCATTTGAGGTATTGGCTTCTATAGGCATTATAATCGCATTCGCAGTACTTGTACTATTCTGCGCGATTAAATGGTCCAACTTACCTTGCTCATATTCCTCTGCGATCAATTCCGCCAAATCTCTACAGCGATTGGTGTCATGACCATAATCATCATTTAAAACACAAAAGTTTGACCGATCGTGCCTGCTATTCTCTCCCAAAGGCTGCAGATCAGGAAAAGATTTAGCGACTCTCTCTTGTAACAAAATTTCCTTAGGCATTTTTGTTAGCATCTGAATAATATTGAAAGATTCATTGTGTAAAGACCCGTCCTAATCCATCCGGATGAAGTCCATATCACTTATAAATGATTCACAACAGTTGATTACATCGCGAGGTACTTGACCTCTATATGATACATTTTACAAACATTGCGTTCGTTTTTGAAAAGACAATCTTTCATTACATCGAAAATTGACGACAGGCATACCATTTCATAATATATCTAACTATAATTGACTGATTAGTAATCTTTACCATTAACAGTTTGTACGAAAGAATTTTTAATTACAACCTTTATGAAAATATACTTACATATACATTTTCTTCAGATGTAATCATTGAAGGTATTTCGTATGCCCGAGAGACATATTAAATTAATGTGGCTGATGTGTTATGATCCAAGTCGGGTCATACCCAATAACAAGCTTACCGACACCATATTCGTATTTGATCTTAGCGAATGGATCGTTGATTAAATACATGACACTTGAACTTTAAGAAAAATGGTTTTCTTAAATATTACTTGATGTGTATTTATATAAATTATGGAATAATTTATATAATATGGATTTAATTATTTATAGGTAAATAATTAATAATGTTATATTAGATTTTATTTTATAAATTGGTTTTATATATAAAATGTACATATTTATATATGGAAGTTTATAAAAATGGTTTTATAAAAATTAATACTTTTATAAAACTAATTTTTTATAAACAAGAAGATAGTGGCCTTGGAGTTGAAGTACACATGCTTTGATTCTTTTTCTTGGTCAATTACAAGGGCCATTCTTCTATAACATGCAAGGGTTGTTTTCATTCAAGAAAGGGACTTGCACATACACATAAAAGCATCAAAAAAAAAACTGCACAAAATGGTTGTTGCTGTTGCTAAAAGCCGTGGGCTTTGAGGGGTCAAAGGAGGTTCAATTTTTGATCTTTGCTAGCCAAATTCAAGTGTTATTCAAATCCTAACCAAAAGCAAAGGTGTTGGGGTTAAAAGCTTGGGGTATTAACTACTTGAGGTTTCATACTTTTGGAGCTCCATTCATCATCATCATCTTCATCACTTATCAACAAGCTTGGAGTAGGTATATACTCTTATCTTGCTTGTAGTTTGTAAGTATGTTTCACAACTTGATCCTAATTGGGATTTAACTTTAATTGGTTAAAGTTTAACATGTTCTAAAATGGTAATTACATGCTTCCGCTTTTAATTGATTCTTAAATGGTTTTAAGTATAATGGAACTTGTTAAATCCCAACAATGGTATCTAGAGCCGAAGTTGTTGAAATATGCTTCGAGATGGTTATTAAACCCACTATAATTTTGCATTCTATGAACATGCATGAAGTAGAATGTAAAATTTTCGGTTTTGGGTGGTTTGTCTTTTTGGCCAAAATCACTTGTGATTCTGCATTCTGTACTGCCAATCACTTGTGATTCTGTACTGCAAATCACTTGTGATTCTGTACTGCCAATCACTTGTGATTCTGTGTTGCCGATCACTTGTGATTCTGTATTGCCAATCACTTGTGATTCTGTGTTGCAGATCACTTGTGATTCTGTGTTCCCAATTACTTGTGTAGTTAATGTTCACAATCTAAGCCTTGACCTTGTGTTTGGTTGCATGCATGGTTGATTGATATTTATTCAATTGGTTTGTAATAATATTTATTCATTTGGCATGTAATAATTCATTTGGTTATGTAATTTATTTTATATTTGGTATGTAAAATAGATTAGGTTGTAATTTCATTTTTTAGACAAAATGTATTAGGATATATTTTGTAAAATGATGAAGAATGATGAAGACTTGAAGAACACATGAAGAAGCATTTGGATGCAAGGTTAAGTGGGAGATTTGAAATCTCCTACTTTGTGTAATTACCCCTTATCCGGTGGCATTTGTTTTCGGCTAAACAAATGTCTACCAAAATGGCTTGATTGTGAACATATGATTTTGCATGCGTGGTTGTTTTGTATGATTATGTGGATTGTATGTTTGTATGCTACAAGTTAATCGCACAAGTTAACAACAAACCAAAAATGGCAATTTAAATTGGTTAAATTTGACATTATTAACGACATGCAAAACGTCAATTTAAATGGTTAAATTAAAAACGGCTAAAAGGACATTAATAATCGGTTATTAAGAACATGATAAGGATCATACATATAAAATGGTTTATATCAAAGTAATAAAATTGGCTTTATTACACAACATGAAAATGGATTTCAAATAAACCATACACTAAATGCATGTTGGTGTATGGTGCAAATGTTTTCTTAAACTAGAATTTATGAAAACTTAAAATCCCTTAACTAAAACAAGGTAAACAAGTTAAACGCCATCCTTTTGTGGAAACACTTAGACATATTAGGAATCTCTTGATGGGATAAAGGTCACCTAACCGTCATGAGTGAACTAATATGAATAAGGTACACTTCGCATACTTGTGGGATAAAGGTCACCTAACCACTTGTATGTTAATTTTACAAGTCTACACAAGTAGGACGACTTGATTTGGGAATCATGAACTTAGGGTCACCGAAGCATGAGGAACAAATAGGCGTTGATGGGATAAATATGCCATGCAAAAGGATTGCATGATCCCATACTCTAGAAATTGCAAATGGATTGCAATTGTCATTAATTGACTACCTAGCTAAATCAAATTGTGGGATAAAGGTCACCTAACCGAAATTTGGTTTACCGTTGGATTCTAGAATTTAATAATTCAATTTGATTTAAAGGGTATTGAATGTTAAATTAAAATCGATGCTTAAACGAACTTTGTTAATTTTGTAGATGGCCGCCAATAACAACATTCCAAACGCACCACTTAACTTAAACCACCTATCATTAAGGTCTCTCTTAGAGAAAGACAAACTCAACCATACAAACTTTATGGATTGGTTCCGCAATCTTCGGATTGTCCTCAAACAAGAGGATAAAGCGTATGTACTTGAGGACCCCATTCCCGATCAACCGGATGAGAATGATGTGGAGGCAATGGCCTCTTACGATAAATATTGCCACGACTCCCTTCAAGTCTCATGCTTAATGCTTGGGACTATGATTCCCGAACTCCAAAAGGATTTCGAGCATCATAGTGCATACGACATGATAACGCAATTGAAGGAGATGTTCCTTCAACAAGCGCGTGTCGAGCGCTTCGAAACGGTTCGGGCGCTACATGCTTGTCGTATGGACGATACCCAATCGGTTTCATCTTATGTACTTAAGATGAAAAGCCTTATCGATCGTGCTAACCGTCTTAACCTAAACATTTCCAATGAGTTAGCCACCGATCTTATCCTTAACTCCCTATCAAAAAGGTTTGATCAATTTGTAATTAATTACAATATGAATGGGATGGATAAGAGCATAGGTGAGCTTCACGGTATGCTTAGAACGGCGGAAACTAGCATGGGTAAAAGGGCTTTACCCGTGTTAGCAATCGATCAAGGTGGATCCAAAGGTAACACCTCTAAGCCAAAGGTGGCTAAGAGAAAAGGACCCGCCCATCAAGGCAAAGGGAAGGGGAAGATGGTTACCCCAACCATCAACAAGGCCAAGAAGCAAAAGGTCACCGAGAAGGCAAACCCCAAGGAAGACCCATGTTTCGGTTGCGGTGAGATGGGTCATTGGAAACGAAACTGTCCGGTCTACCTTAAGGAGTTGAAGGACAAGAGGGATGCAGGGCAAACCTCAGGTAATATATATATGGTATATATAGAGCTAAGTATTACTTCTTCTAATACATGGGTATTAGACACTGGATGTGGAACTCATATTTGCAATTCTTTGTAGGGGTTCAAAAGAAGTGATCATAAGGCGGGAACATCAAGTCTCTATATGGGCAATGGTGCAAAGGTGCATGTTAAAGCTCAAGGAGATTTTATTTTGAAGCTTCCAAGCGGATTGGAACTTATTTTAGAAAATGTTTTGTATGCTCCGGATTTGTGTAGAAACATTATTTCTATTTCTCGCTTAAAACAATGTGGTTACGTTGTTAATTTTATTGATGATGATATTCATGTTTCTAAAGATAATGTATTCTATTTCAAGGCTTCGCCTTCAAATGGAATTTATGAATTGGTTCATGATGACACATCTCTAGTAGCTCAATGTACCATACAAGCACCAAGAAACTCAAAAGGGATTTGAGTGATTCCTACTTATGGCATTGTCGCCTTGGTCACATAAACAAGAACCGAATACATACACTTCAAGAGAATGGACTTTTGAAATCAAATGAAATGGATTCGTTTGAAGTATGTGAATCTTGTTTACAAGGCAAGATGACTAAAGCACCTTTCAAAGGGACCTATGAAAGGGATAAAGATTTATTGGGATTAATACATTCGGATGTATGTGGACCCTTTAAACCCATGACTAGGAAAGGTGAAAGATACTTTGTTACTTTCATTGATGACTTTAGTCGTTTCGGATATGTCTACTTATTAAGACACAAGGACGAAACGTTTGAAGCATTCAAAGAATATCAAAACGAAGTACAAAATCAACTCAATAAGACAATTAAGGTACTACGTACCGATAGAGGAGGTGAATACCTAAGCGATGCCTTCCAAGATCATCTTAGGAGTTGTGGGATTATCTCACAACTTACTCCACCCGGAACACCCCAACTTAATGGAGTTTCCGAAAGGAGGAACCGAACCCTAATGGATATGGTTCGATCTATGATGGCAAGAAGCTCGTTGCCTCTATCATTTTGGGGTTATTGTCTAAGCTCCGCGGCTCGTATTTTAAATATGGCCCCAACCAAGAAGGTGGAACGAACTCCTCATGAGATGTGGTTTGGAAAACCTCCTTCTCTTTCATACTTGAAAGTATGGGGATGTGAAGCTTATCCTAAGCGTTATGTAGCAAATAAGCTACATGCTCGATCCACGAAGTGTATCTTCATAGGATATCCCAAGGATGATATGGGATACTATTTCTATGATCCATCTGAACAAAATGTATTTGTTGCTCGGAAGGCGGAATTCCTTGAAACTAAGTTCCTAATGGAAGGAAATAGTGAAAGGAAGATAGATCTTGAAGAGGTTCAAGATCAAATAGATGATACACGATTGGTTGACACTAGCACTCAACATGAAAATGTTGATAATGATCAAATGGATGATCAAGGTACACAAGACGTTCGAAGATCTAGTAGGATTAGTAATCCTCCCGAGAGATATGGGTTTCTCGTGGATGGTTGCTATACGGTTGATTTGGATGAACCGACAAACTACGAAGATGCTTTATCAAGGATTGATAAAGATAAATGGCAGGATGCCATGAACGCCGAGATGCAATCCATGTATGAAAACCAAGTATGGGAACTTGTTGAGCAACCTCCTAGCTCTAAGCTAGTTGATTGCAAATGGCTTTTCAAGAAGAAAACCGACATACATGGAAACTTGGATACATATAAAGCTAGACTTGTAGCAAAAGGTTTCACTCAAACTCAAGGGGTTGATTATGATGAAACTTTCTCGCCAGTGGCAATGCTAAAGTCTATTAGGATATTATTTGCCATTGCTGCTCACTACGACTATGAAATATGGCAAATGGATGTCAAAACCGCTTTCCTAAATGGATATCTTATGGAAGATGTCTATATGGTTCAGCCTGTAGGTTTTGTTGATCCAAAATATCCTAAAAGGGTATGCAAGTTAAAGAAGTCAATCTACGGATTGAAACAAGCATCTAGAATGTGGAATCATCGTTTTAATGAGGAAGCCAAGAAATTTGGCTTCATTAAAAATGGTGATGAAGCTTGTGTATATAAGAAAGCTAGTGGGAGCACTATCATGTTCCTTGTACTATATGTGGATGATATATTATTATTTGGGAATGATATTACCACAATGCAAGGAGTCAAAACTTGGCTAAAGAGTTGCTTCTCCATTAAGGATCTTGGAGATGCACAATACATATTTTGGATAGGGATCTATAGGAATAGATCCAAGAGATTGATAGGTTTAAGTCAAAGTACATACATTGATAAAGTCTTGAAAAGGTTCAAGATGGAAAACTCTAAGAGAGGTTTGGTACCTATTCAAAAGGGAACCGTTCTCAGTTCATCTCAGTGTCCTACCACGAAAGATGAACAAGAGAGAATGAAGAAAGTCCCATACGCATCTGCTATTGGGTCTATCATGTATGCAATGATATGTACTAGACCGGATGTGTCATGCGCTCTAAGCTTGACAAGTAGATACCAGAACAACCCAGGAAATTGTCATTGGATTGCTGTTAAAAGCATATTGAAATACCTTAGGAGGACTAAGGATATGTTTCTAATATATGGGTCTGGTGAGGAGGAACTCACTGTAAAAGGTTACGTGGACGCGAGTTTCCAAACTGATCGAGATGACTCTCGATCACAATCCGGTTATGTCTTCATGTTAAATGGTGGTGCGGTCTCTTGGAAGAGTTCGAAACAGGAGGTTGTTGCGTTATCCACTACTGAGTCGGAGTACATTGCCGCCTCACTGGCAGCTCAGGAAGCTGCATGGATGAAGAAATTCATCGACGACTTAGGAGTGGTCCATTCCATTCAGGACCCTCTTGAGATCTTTTGTGACAACGAGGGTGCGATTGCTCAAATCAAGGAACCTCGTGCTCATCAAAAGACTCGTCACATTGAGCGGAGATTCAACTACATCAGGGATGAGGTTGAAAAGGGAAAGATATGTATTCACAAAGTTCACACAGATCAAAATGTTGCGGATCCACTCACGAAGCTTTTATATGGGCCAAAACATGAGGGACATGTTTGTGCATTAGGGCTTCGATATTCTAGTGATTGGATATGATCTATTTTATGTATTGTACCGGAACGAAATTATTCAAACTCATTAATATAACTATGGTGTTAATTTATTTGAGTTATGTTCCTATTTTGCATATTTCATCCATGAATAAGTAATTATTCTAAATTTCCGTAGTCGATCACATTTGTGGGAACAAGTGTGAGGTTAAGACTATTATGAACTCGGATTGGTATACATTCATAGGTTGAATGTGGGGCAAGGTTGCAACCAAGGTTCATAGATATTTGTGGGAAACAAATATTGGAAGACCCGCTCTCAAGAATTACTGTATAGAGCCTTTGTGGTTGATCACATGTAATCTTGAGTAAAGGCGAATATCATTGTATCCTCTGACCTGAGATACATATTGGGTTCGGATATTCACCAAATACTGTGCCTTGATTCTTTCCTTCGCTATTCTGAAACATGGTAGTACATAAGGAAGAACTCAGGTATATTACAAAGTGTATATCTAGGACGTATGTAGTCAAGATGGAATTTGTCCCTCTTATTCGTTGAGAGTCAGATGTCTAAGGCCTGAAAAGTTAAATCTATAAGAGAGTGATCACTCTGTATCTCTTGGATTTAACATGACATCTAGGACGAAAGGAAATAATGAAAGATTCACCTAATCATATTCGAGATGGGAACTCGAAAGGGATGATGTTATTGAATGGCACAAAGTCATAACATATTAGGGGTGATGGACGGTGTGTTAGGCTGTATCCATCACTTGCATTAATTTCTTATGTTTCTCGTGCAAGTGGGAGATTGAAGGTATTTCGTATGCCCGAGAGACATATTAAATTAATGTGGCTGATGTGTTATGATCCAAGTCGGGTCATACCCAATAACAAGCTTACCGACACCATATTCGTATTTGATCTTAGCGAATGGATCGTTGATTAAATACATGACACTTGAACTTTAAGAAAAATGGTTTTCTTAAATATTACTTGATGTGTATTTATATAAATTATGGAATAATTTATATAATATGGATTTAATTATTTATAGGTAAATAATTAATAATGTTATATTAGATTTTATTTTATAAATTGGTTTTATATATAAAATGTACATATTTATATATGGAAGTTTATAAAAATGGTTTTATAAAAATTAATACTTTTATAAAACTAATTTTTTATAAACAAGAAGATAGTGGCCTTGGAGTTGAAGTACACATGCTTTGATTCTTTTTCTTGGTCAATTACAAGGGCCATTCTTCTATAACATGCAAGGGTTGTTTTCATTCAAGAAAGGGACTTGCACATACACATAAAAGCATCAAAAAAAACTGCACAAAATGGTTGTTGCTGTTGCTAAAAGCCGTGGGCTTTGAGGGGTCAAAGGAGGTTCAATTTTTGATCTTTTCTAGCCAAATTCAAGTGTTATTCAAATCCTAACCAAAAGCAAAGGTGTTGGGGTTAAAAGCTTGGGGTATTAACTACTTGAGGTTTCATACTTTTGGAGCTCCATTCATCATCATCATCTTCATCACTTATCAACAAGCTTGGAGTAGGTATATACTCTTATCTTGCTTGTAGTTTGTAAGTATGTTTCACAACTTGATCCTAATTGGGATTTAACTTTAATTGGTTAAAGTTTAACATGTTCTAAAATGGTAATTACATGCTTCCGCTTTTAATTGATTCTTAAATGGTTTTAAGTATAATGGAACTTGTTAAATCCCAACAATCATGGATTTAATGAGTCAATGTGATATTAAACTCATAGGGTTTACCGTTAGAACTAGAATACATAATCTCTAAAATATTAAAATTTACATAATTGCTATGTAAAACGAAAATAAATGATGTGTAACGATACGTAGAATGAAGATAATCGATGTAAAACGATATGTAGAACGAAGATCATGCTTTGGGTATAGATTGCGATGTAGAGGCATGTGATGTTGAAACTTGGGTTGTTGGTGGTACTGGTGTTGATATTGGTGATACTGTTGGTGTGATGACCCGGGAATTTCCAACCGAATTTAAACTTTAATCTTTATGTTATTCCGACACGATAAGCAAAGTTTGTTAAGTTAAATTTCAAAGTTATTAAACTATGTTCATGCATTCATTTAACCTCGACCAAGTTCCGACGATTCATGAACTAGTAAATAAACAAATGTGATTATATATGTATATGTGTACACATTATAATTATTAGTTAATAATATTAATTAAATAGAAATAATAAAATTATAAATTATAAAAACTGTACTATTCTGTTACGAGTCTCAATCGATATTTTATTTAATTGTTTGTATATTTGCAAGTTGATTCTTCATATCAATATCTTCACTACATACAAAAAAAAATTGAACACTTTATAGTACTACATCAAATATTGTTTATACAACTATCCACACTGCAATTATTCATCTCTTTGACTAATCAATGAATAAATCTATATGAGCATATACAGATATTATCCTAACATATAAGACAACATATTTACATATATTACAAGAACAATAACAATAACAACACATATCACTCTAATATACATGCAGAGAGTTAGAGAAATCAATCATTAACCAAAAACACCTTCATCATATCGAAACACAAACCACCACCTTCTCAATCTCTTTCTCCTCTTCCCTTGTCAAGAACACCATCAACCCAACTACATCACCATGAACTTCAACCATTAAACCTCCACTTTATTAAACTGCTACGTTAATATTTTGTTTATGTCATACGATCAAAAACCCAATCGAAACCCACATGATTAAGTGCATACTGCTGCTGCGTTGTTGAAGCCGTGAAAACACCACTAACCTATTTGAACTGTCACCAACGAAACCCTCTTGAAACTCATCACTTCGATTACCATAAAACTGCTGCACAACTCTAAATTCTGTTTTTCCTTCGAAGATCACTCAAGAACCACCATCCATCAAATTAGTTACACCCCTGAGGTATATGAATTTTGTTTCAATCAATATCTATCCATTTAATCACCTTATAAAAACGGCACCTGCTATACATGCTGATTATTCAGACGTAAACCACACACACTCCAAAAATTCGTTTCCAATTACATTTAATAGTTTATAGAAATTGATTTAAACAGAAAAAGAAACCAAGAACATCACCTAAACACTGCTATAGCTGGGTTGTTATCAACATCACCACCACCAAATACTTTTATTCCTTTGGCTTGCGGTTCGATCTATAACACAAGTAAGCTACTGCACTATTATCTATCAATCTAGGAAACAAACAATAATAATATCTTATGAATAATCAGTTTAGAATAGAAAACAAATCATACCTGCTGCACGTTTTATTTTTTTTCCTTTCTTCCTGCTCCTGCTGCAGTTGCTCTTTTGCTTTCCTGTTTATCTCGAACCACCACCAAAACCACCATCGAACCACACCTCATATTGCTGAAATTAATAATCAAAATCACACACAAGCTAATAATTATAACAGACTATCACCAAACCCTTCAAGAATATCAATTATTAACAGTTCAGGTTCAATTCATTTAAAATACAGGATATGTATAAATGGATGAAGAAATTAAGAGAGTATTAAAGAACCAATTACATATATCACCAATCAACGAATCGATTAATACCCGAATTAACTGATGAATCGAAACACTCACCAAACCTTGAGGATTACTGTCCAATCGAGGGTGCTGCTTGATTGATTTGATTAACGATGATGATAGAGACAGATGATGACGGTGCAATGATGAAGATGATGAATCCATAAACTATTGAACACCAACGATTGTTGTTAAGCCGATTGATTGGTGATGAAACGAGGAAACCCTAATTTGGGTTCGATCTAATTTGGGAGAAAATAAAACGAGTGCTTCTTTTACTTATTAAGTACTCCGTATTTTCTTTTATTTATTTATTTATTTATTTATTATTATTATTATTATTATTATTATTATTATTATTATTATTATTATTATTATTATTATTATTATTATTATTATTATTATTATTATTATTATTATTATTATCATTATTATTAAAATTATCATTATCATTATTATTATTGTTATTGCTATTGTTATTATTATTATTAGTATTATTAAAATTATCGTTAATAACTATTATTATTATCATAATTAATATCAAAACTACTTTTTATACAGATGTATATTTTGTACATAAAGACAATACATTTAATACATATACGATAATTATATTAAAATCTCACATAACTATATACATCAAATCTACTAATACTATTTATATAAAAATTTACAAATAACAAATTATCAATTTTTTTAAATATAATATTAAACAAGTATGTATATTAATACATAAATATTAATATAACTAAATAAATATTAACCATTTTGAATACATACACAAATTAAATATACATAAGATATAAATCAAGGTTATAATAAATAAATTTGTTCGATTACGAGTATGTGTATTAATAAATATACAAATGTTATAGGTTCATGAATCCGAGGCCAACCTTGCATTGTTTAATGATGTTATATGTATTTTTACTACAAAATACAGTATGGTGAGTTTCATTTGATCCCTTTTACTCCTTACATTTTTGGGACTGAGAATACATGCGCTGTTTTTACAACTGCTTTATTAAATGCTTTTGGAAATATATTTTGAACTGCGAATACATGCAAATGCTTTATTAACTATTTTACAATATTTATATGTGTGAGTTTCATTTGCTCCCTTTTTAAATGCTTTTGCAATATATATTTTTGGGACTGAGAATACATGCGCTGCTTTTATAATTGTTTTACGAAATAGACACAAGTAATCGAAACTACATTCTATGGTTGGATTATCGAATCGAATATCACCCTTTTTAGTCTGGTAATCTAAGAATTAGGGAACAGAAACCCTAATTGACGCGAATCCTAAAGATAGATCTATCGGGCCCAACAAGCCCCATCCAAAGTACCGGATGCTTTAGTACTTCGAAATTTATATCATGTCCGAAGGAGGATTCCGGAATGATAGGGGATATTCTAATATGCATATTGTTAAGGTAGGTTACCAGGTGTTCAATCCATATGAATGATATTTTTGTCTCTATGCATGGGACGTAAGTTTATGAGAAATGGAAATATGAAATCTTGTGGTCAATTAAAATTATGAAATGATTATTTATGTTAAACTAATGAACTCACCAACCTTTTGGTTGACACTTGAAAGCATGTTTATTCTCAGGTATGAAAGAAACGTTCCGCTGTGCATTTGCTCATTTTAAAGACAGTATTTGGAGTCGATCATCGCAATGGAACCAGTTGTTGGCGACTTCATCCAGATGGTTTAGGACGGGTCCTTTCAGTTGGTATCAGAGCGGTGGTCGTAGCGAACCAGGTCTGCATTAGTGTGTCTAACTGATAAGTCGTTAGGATGCTTTAGTGAGTCTGGACTTCGACCGTGTCTGCATGTCCAAAGTTTTGCTTATCATTTTGTGTCGAAAATCATCTGCTTATCATCCTTAGGAAATTACCTACTTATTATTCTTAGTCTAGACACGTTTTACTGCATTGACTGCATGAATAGTGTATAGACAAAATTCAGATTTTAGCGTATCTGACAATTCATATCTTAGCGTATCTGACAATTCATATCTTAGCGTATCTGACAATTCATATCTTAGCGTATCTGACAATTCATATCTTGGCGTATCTGTTACTGTAGACCTTGTCTGATATCTCTCGTAAATTTCTACTCAATTTAAGGGATCCTGGTACTATATATATATCTATGTAAATTATGCATTGAGAATACCATCCAACTATCAATTACTATCACTAAACTCTTCATATCAAAAATCTTTCCTGAGATCGCGTAAGATGGCCTCTACGAATCGATCAAATTCCTCTGACTCCGAAGACAGCATGACAGGAGCACATCAATCAATCAACTATCGTAATTACTGGAGAAAATGGGGGTGGGTTCGTGACATACTCACTCTATGGAGAAGGGAAGAAGGTACTCCATATCATGAATCGAACCTACCACCTAACCTTGGAGTACTCGACCCGCTCACTGGCGAACCTGTTCGCAACACCGTTTATACCCTTTTTGCCAGAATTTTTCGTCTTGAGACTACCATTAATGGAACTAGAAAAGATATCCAATCTCTACCTCACATTGATAACCAACCAGGGTTAGTAGAAGAAGTTAAAGAACTCCGAGCTCGAGTGTTAACTTTAGAGAGCACGGTACACAGTCTGCAAACACCAGCAGTATCACCAACACCAGTCACATCACCAACCTTAGCACCAACAACACTAGTACCACCAACAACAACATCCGCATCACCAGCTTCGACATCTCATTCTATACCTCAAGTATAATCATCGTTCTACGTATCGTTCTATCTATTTTATTTTCGTTCGACATGGCGATTATGTAATCTTTAATGTTTTAGAAATTATATATTCTTGCTCTAATGATAAATCAAATGAGATCAATATCACATTAACTCATTAAATTCATGATTACATCTAAAGAAAATATATACGTATATATGTTTTCATAAAGATTGTAATTAAAAATTCTTTTGTACAAACTATTAATGGTGAAAATATTTTAACGGGTAGGTAATACCCGAGGAGTATTTAGATATCACATTAATAAGTTACACTGTACATTCTTCGGAATTGATTCAACGATCATTTACTATCCTATTTACAACCACCGATTTACGTATCCGTTCACCAAAGAATAACTATTTTCATTCAAATTCAATTTCATATTTGGATTTTGATCTATCAGAATCCAACAAGTGGCATAATGAAGAAATAATGGACACAATAAAAATTGATTAGAAACAGACTAATTGACAATATGAAATTTTGTTAAGAAACCACGCTAACAAAATCCTAGCTAACTGTTCCTAGCTAACTGTTAATTCCATATTACATTTTATTTATCGCAATTTATTTTATCGCAATTTTAATTCTCGCAATTTTATTTATCGTCATTTAATTTCTGTTATTTACTTTACGCACTTTATTTATCGTCATTTAATTTCTGTTATTTATTTTATGCACTTTAAATATCGGGACACGTATACAAAGTTTTGACATATCATATCGACACATCTATATATATTATTTGGAATCACCATAGACACTCTATATGCAGTAATGATCGAGTTCTCTATACAGGATTGAGGTTGATTCTATAATAATATATATACTTTGAGTTGTGATCGAGTCTGAGACGTATACGGGTCACGACATATATTAATTAATTCGAATATTGTATATTAAACTATATGAATTATTGGACTGTTACTGTGGACTATCGACTGTGGACTAATAACATTGGACAATTAAAATGAATTAAAATATTGAATATAACATATGAAACTAAACAATTCTTCAAGTTTGCCACTTGATTTCGTCTTAAACATCATTTGTATCTTCACGACTACATTCTGCGTTCAAACCTTTTAGGATTCTTGAAAACACCTCAATCAAGAGGATGAATCAACCGCACTTCATCTACGGAAGAAAAGATTGATGCATTTAGTTATGCATCTGAAAAATTCTCGAAAACTGAGTAAACGTTTAACACGTAGTTGTGCTAATTCCTTTAGTGTTATTATTACCCAAAATTACTTGTTAGTTCCTTTCAAAGTAGCAAATTTTGTCACCGCTCCAGCAAATCAACTTCGACTTTTCGTTCGAAACAACCTTATTATCACCTTGTTTATATGTATGCTCTTTTATTGTTACTGGGGAACCTTTTATATTCCACAATATTACCGTCTGCGTTTAATCATCTAAAAACACAATTCTCTTGAAATCAACTCGGATTGATAACCAATGATTTGGATATGGTAGCAGTAAATGTAGAGGAATCGGCAATCAGTACTTTGGAAACTCACAGCATATCTACATCAACAGTTATATGTATAACATTTATCTTCTAGAATAATGACCTTTCATTCTGAAATTTTGAAAAGCACCCAGTCTACAAATCAATACTCTGAATATTGAAAAATCTGAATGAAGCAACAGAAACCGTAGACAACCGTAAACGATCTTAACAGCCAGAAGTTTGATAATAAAGAATAGTTTGTTGGAAAAGCTCAGAAAAGTTGGAGCTGGAAAACAGATTGAGCTAACCATGAAGGAGACCAAGGACAAATACAAGGACCAAACCCTATATTCAAAGAATCTAGGTAATTCTGGATCCGATGAAATCTTTAGAGAATATTCTGCTCCGAAGTCATGTTAAAATCTTGCGGAAAATCTTTCTCCATCAACCATCGAACTTAGAAATTCCAAAATATCATCATCAATATCTTCGATATTTCCGAGGATATTTTCATAAATATTCTCGTCCGAAATTATATACCTCTTCGTGCTTCCTGTGTATCATTATATTGGAAACATTCAATAGAAAATTTAGTACCGAAAAGCAGATCATGCGGAATTATGAAGAAAGCCATGGACAAATCACAAAGAATAAGTTTGACTTCAAAGAATCCAAATGATTCAATGTCTGTTAAAGTCCTTAGTGAATATCTTGCTCCTTACTCTAAACTATTGCAGACAATAGTTTCTATCATACTCTGATCTTAGATATTCCGAGATATCATCGTATCTTCCATTATAAATATCCTCCATATTTCTGAAGATATTTTTATAATTATTCTTATCTGAAATCATCAATCTCTTCGTGTTATCAGTGTTACATCATATAGAAACTGTTAGTTTCTATATTCTGTAAACTTTCGAGCTTAAAATATGAATGTTATTGAAGTAATGTTGGGAACTGATGCATGAGTTAGTATAATATAATGACACTTGATCAACGTGATTATATTACAGTAAGTCATGCTGAGTTTCTAATGAAACGTGATGATTCACAGTACCATCATTATGTGCCATTTACACGACTCTTACATTCTACCCAATCTCCAAACATATTAAGAACATATCTTCTTGATAGTCCTATCTTTTCGGATATTCTGGTAATTTGACAAATCAAGATCGTGCCATTACGATTTTCTTCTTAGAACATTAACTATGTTCATTTCAAAATCCATACCTATGAATTCTGGACCATTACATGCGATGCTTAATTGCAAGAAGAGGAAACGAAAGAATGAAACTCCGAAATAGAAATTGGAGCATAAATCGCAGCAAACAGAAGAGAGCATTAACTGTGGATGACAATGATTATAGATGACAGAAGTAGGGACATCGAAGTATAAGGGAAGATATAAAACCTAACAACCACCCATAAATTATAAACCGTATATGTCGATGCATATAGCAATATAAAGATACGGGAGAACTAGAAACACTATAAACCCAAGAGTATAGTAGAAGTAAATAGATTCTTCCGGCGGTAGATGAAAGAGAAGAATGACAGATATAGAAGTTAAGAGTATATCAAGGATCAGAACGGGATTGAGCATATTGACGAACGTCTCAATGTAGGAATTAAGGAGAAATAATAGAAGGTGTGAGTTGTGGAAAATAAAGAAACGAAGGGGTGGATTTATAGTGAATTATCTGACATAACAATCGAAATAGATTTCCGCATTAAATCGAAGGAGATCCTGACTTTATTAATCGCCGAAGAATCAAATCTTATTATGAAGATTTTCTTTAAATCCCTTAAATTTCGGAAATCAATCGTAACCACGTCAACGGTTAAAACGAATATACGTTATTCATTTCACTCTCTTGCGATAGCTTCATTTATACTCTTCGCAAAAAAAATCAAATCATTTTATCTATATTACCCAATGATGATAAAACTCTATTTATCAACTCATATTCATCATGAAAACATTCTTATAGTTAGCCATGACGACCTCGATCAAATTTCGGGACGAAATTTCTTTTAACGGGTAGGTACTGTGATGACCCGGGAATTTCCAACCGAATTTAAACTTTAATCTTTATGTTATTCCGACACGATAAGCAAAGTTTGTTAAGTTAAATTTCAAAGTTATTAAACTATGTTCATGCATTCATTTAACCTCGACCAAGTTCCGACGATTCATGAACTAGTAAATAAACAAATGTGATTATATATGTATATGTGTACACATTATAATTATTAGTTAATAATATTAATTAAATAGAAATAATAAAATTATAAATTATAAAAACTGTACTATTCTGTTACGAGTCTCAATCGATATTTTATTTAATTGTTTGTATATTTGCAAGTTGATTCTTCATATCAATATCTTCACTACATACAAAAAAAAATTGAACACTTTATAGTACTACATCAAATATTGTTTATACAACTATCCACACTGCAATTATTCATCTCTTTGACTAATCAATGAATAAATCTATATGAGCATATACAGATATTATCCTAACATATAAGACAACATATTTACATATATTACAAGAACAATAACAATAACAACACATATCACTCTAATATACATGCAGAGAGTTAGAGAAATCAATCATTAACCAAAAACACCTTCATCATATCGAAACACAAACCACCACCTTCTCAATCTCTTTCTCCTCTTCCCTTGTCAAGAACACCATCAACCCAACTACATCACCATGAACTTCAACCATTAAACCTCCACTTTATTAAACTGCTACGTTAATATTTTGTTTATGTCATACGATCAAAAACCCAATCGAAACCCACATGATTAAGTGCATACTGCTGCTGCGTTGTTGAAGCCGTGAAAACACCACTAACCTATTTGAACTGTCACCAACGAAACCCTCTTGAAACTCATCACTTCGATTACCATAAAACTGCTGCACAACTCTAAATTCTGTTTTTCCTTCGAAGATCACTCAAGAACCACCATCCATCAAATTAGTTACACCCCTGAGGTATATGAATTTTGTTTCAATCAATATCTATCCATTTAATCACCTTATAAAAACGGCACCTGCTATACATGCTGATTATTCAGACGTAAACCACACACACTCCAAAAATTCGTTTCCAATTACATTTAATAGTTTATAGAAATTGATTTAAACAGAAAAAGAAACCAAGAACATCACCTAAACACTGCTATTGCTGGGTTGTTATCAACATCACCACCACCAAATACTTTTATTCCTTTAGCTTGCTGTTCGATCTATAACACAAGTAAGCTACTGCACTATTATCTATCAATCTAGGAAACAAACAATAATAATATCTTATGAATAATCAGTTTAGAATAGAAAACAAATCATACATGCTGCACGTTTTATTTTTTTCCTTTCTTCCTGCTCCTGCTGCAGTTGCTCTTTTGCTTTCCTGTTTATCTCGAACCACCACCAAAACCACCATCGAACCACACCTCATATTGCTGAAATTAATAATCAAAATCACACACAAGCTAATAATTATAACAGACTATCACCAAACCCTTCAAGAATATCAATTATTAACAGTTCAGGTTCAATTCATTTAAAATACAGGATATGTATAAATGGATGAAGAAATTAAGAGAGTATTAAAGAACCAATTACATATATCACCAATCAACGAATCGATTAATACCCGAATTAACTGATGAATCGAAACACTCACCAAACCTTGAGGATTACTGTCCAATCGAGGGTGCTGCTTGATTGATTTGATTAACGATGATGATAGACACAGATGATGACGGTGGAACGATGAAGATGATGAATCCATAAACTATTGAACACCAACGATTGTTGTTAAGCCGATTGATTGGTGATGAAACGAGGAAACCCTAATTTGGGTTCGATCTAATTTGGGAGAAAATAAAACGAGTGCTTCTTTTACTTATTAAGTACTCCGTATTTTCTTTTATTTATTTATTTATTTATTTATTATTATTATTATTATTATTATTATTTTTATTATTATTATTATTATTATTATTATTATTATCATTATTATTAAAATTATCATTATCATTATTATTATTGTTATTGCTATTGTTATTATTATTATTAGTATTATTAAAATTATCGTTAATAACTATTATTATTATCATAATTAATATCAAAACTACTTTTTATACAGATGTATATTTTGTACATAAAGACAATACATTTAATACATATACGATAATTATATTAAAATCTCACATAACTATATACATCAAATCTACTAATACTATTTATATAAAAATTTACAAATAACAAATTATCAATTTTTTTAAATATAATATTAAACAAGTATGTATATTAATACATAAATATTAATATAACTAAATAAATATTAACCATTTTGAATACATACACAAATTAAATATACATAAGATATAAATCAAGGTTATAATAAATAAATTTGTTCGATTACGAGTATGTGTATTAATAAATATACAAATGTTATAGGTTCATGAATCCGAGGCCAACCTTGCATTGTTTAATGATGTTATATGTATTTTTACTACAAAATACAGTATGGTGAGTTTCATTTGATCCCTTTTACTCCTTACATTTTTGGGACTGAGAATACATGCGCTGTTTTTACAACTGCTTTATTAAATGCTTTTGGAAATATATTTTGAACTGCGAATACATGCAAATGCTTTATTAACTATTTTACAATATTTATATGTGTGAGTTTCATTTGCTCCCTTTTTAAATGCTTTTGCAATATATATTTTTGGGACTGAGAATACATGCGCTGCTTTTATAATTGTTTTACGAAATAGACACAAGTAATCGAAACTACATTCTATGGTTGGATTATCGAATCGAATATCACCCTTTTTAGTCTGGTAATCTAAGAATTAGGGAACAGAAACCCTAATTGACGCGAATCCTAAAGATAGATCTATCGGGCCCAACAAGCCCCATCCAAAGTACCGGATGCTTTAGTACTTCGAAATTTATATCATGTCCGAAGGAGGATTCCGGAATGATAGGGGATATTCTAATATGCATATTGTTAAGGTAGGTTACCAGGTGTTCAATCCATATGAATGATATTTTTGTCTCTATGCATGGGACGTAAGTTTATGAGAAATGGAAATATGAAATCTTGTGGTCAATTAAAATTATGAAATGATTATTTATGTTAAACTAATGAACTCACCAACCTTTTGGTTGACACTTGAAAGCATGTTTATTCTCAGGTATGAAAGAAACGTTCCGCTGTGCATTTGCTCATTTTAAAGACAGTATTTGGAGTCGATCATCACAATGGAACCAGTTGTTGGCGACTTCGTCCAGATGGTTTAGGACGGGTCCTTTCAGTTGGTGTCGGTGATGTTGCTGAAGCTGGTACGTTTTGCACCATATTTTCCAAAGCCACTACTCGAGCGCAAAGCTCATTGACTTCTTCTATTATGCCAGGATGATTGTCGGTTCGGACGAGCGGATGAATGAGGTTTAGAGTTTTAGATAGAATATACTCATGGCGATATATTCGGGAAATGATTGTGAAAATGGTGTTTCGGACTAGTTCACTGGTAAGTGCTTCGGGTTCTTCATCAAGAGGTAAATTCGGTTGGTGAAAAGGATCGCCTTCTTCGCGTCTCCATTGATTAAGTCAGCTATGAACCCATCAGATTAATTGGGGGTGACTGATTGATGGATTCATTCTGATGACACCGCTTTCGGAGCTCGAGTGGAAATCCATATCGGAAAAGTTGTCAGAATAACTATCGAAATAGCTATCGAAATTTGAGGGACTCGAACTGGGTAAGGGATTCATCTCGTACGATCAGATGAAGTATTTTCGAAAAAAATAGGTTATAGGATATAGATTAGTACCCTGTAATACATAATTTACATATGCATATATAAAACTAAAATCCCATAAGTTATGGAGGAATCTACGGAAAATGACAGGCAAAGTTTACAATAACAGATACACTAAGATATGAATTAGCAGATATGCTAAGATATGAATTTTTGTCTATACACTAATCATGCAATCAATGCAATAAGATGTGTCTAGACTAAGGATGATAAGCAAGTGATTCTCTAAGAATGATAAGCAGGTAATTTTCGACACGAAATGATAAGCAAAACTTTTGACATGCAGACACGGTCGAAGTTCAGACTCACTAATGCATCCTAACGACTTCTCAGTCAGACACACTAATGCAGACCTAGTTCTCTAAGACCACCGCTCTGATACCAACTGTAAAGACCCGTCCTAATCCATCCGGACGAAGTCCATATCGCTTATAAACGATTCACAACAGTTTATTACATCGTGAGGTACTTGACCTCTATATGATACATTTTACAAACATTGCGTTCGTTTTTGAAAAGACAATCTTTCATTACATCGAAAATTGACGACAGGCATACCATTTCATAATATATCTAACTATAATTGACTTATTAGTAATCTTGATGAACGCAACGACTCGAATGCAACGTCTTTTGAATTATGTCATAAAATATTCCAAGTAATATCTTTAAAATGAGCAAATGCACAGCGGAAGATTTCTTTCGTACCTGAGAATAAACATGCTTTCAAGTGTCAACCAAAAGGTTGGTGAGTTCATTAGTTTAACATAAATAATCATTTCATAATTTTAATAGACCACAAGATTTCATATTTCCATTTCTCATAAATATACGTCCCATGCATAGAGACAAAAATATCATTCATATGGATTGAACACCTAGTAACCGACATTCACAAAATGCATATAAGAATATCCCCATCATTCCAGGATCCTCCTTCGGACATGATATAAATTTCGAAGTACTAAAGCATCCGGTACTTTGGATGGGGCTTGTTGGGCCCGATAGATCTATCTTTAGAGTTCGCGTCAATTAGGGTGTCTGTTCCCTAATTCTTAGATTACCAGACTAAAAAGGGGGCATATTCAGTTTCGATCATTCAACCATAGAACGTAATTTTGATTACTTGTGTCTATTTCGTAAAAAAGTTATAAAAATTGCGCATGTATTCTCAGCCCAAAAATATAAAGGGTAAAAAGGTAAATGAAACTCACCTAATGTATTTTGTAGTAAAAATACATATGACGACACTGAATAACTGAACAATGCAGGGTTGGCCTCGGATTCACGAACATATGTCATTTATATGTATATTAACACATATATTGGTATTCGACCAGATTTAGGTATTATTATCAATCGTTATGTTAATAACTTGTACGTTTCATTAATAACTAACTTAACTATATTTATTTTTATATACCTTAAATAGATAATTAATATTTATTACAATTATATTAATATGGTTATGTTTTATATATTTTTATATAGAAAATCATTATTTGATATATTAATAATTTAATAATACTAATAATAATAATGATAAAAATAATAATATTAGTGTTAGAAGTAATGAAAATGATAATAAAAATAATAATGATAATTCTAATAATAATAATAATGATTGTTCTAATAATAAATATGATAATTTTTATAAAAATTTAGTTTCAATAATAATAATACTACATACATTAAAAATGATAATGATAATAATAATAATAATAATAATAATAATAATAATAATAATAATAATAATAATAATAATAATAATAATAATAAAGAGTAATAAGTAAACTACCTCAAAAATCGAATTACAAAAAAAAATGCCATCCGCCGGGCTCGAACCCGAGACCTATCGGTAACCGACCCAGCACCCTCGACCACTCCACCAAATCCTGCTTTTCTGATAAATCTCACAGCCCAATTTTATTTAACCCGTATTCTATTTCTTCCCTTTTATTTCTTCTTCCTTATCACCATTAAAATCGATCCAGCAACAAATATACAGTTTCAATTCATCACTTCCCCGTTACCTTTGCTTCATCTCATGTTCATCATGATCACTAACGACTTCTATCATCATCATCGTACATCACATCTTCCATTGTCATCATCGTTAATTACAATCATCGAACCTATCATCATCATATGTTATCTATCTCGTTCATCTATCTTAATCCTCATCATCTTTTCGCCATCATCATATATCTTTCTTCTTCGTTTTCATTTAGCTATCACCAATCATCATTTAATTGTTATCACTATCACTGTTATCATCTTCACAGAATTATCACAGCAACATTTGTAGTTAAATGGGATTAGATGGTTTTGATTCCTGGGGTTTGAACTCAAACATAAACAGGTATAATTGCAGTAGCAAACGACAATAGGTGTTGGTTTGTGGAACTCATTTTTGGACAGGCAGAAAATAATAAACGAAAGAGGGATGAAATAAATATATATGTAATGGTGGTTGTTCCAGTGGTTCCTGTTTTCTTCGGTTCATCGATATCATGTCATCATCACTTTTTAACATAACATCATCTCATTCTTATCCAAACCGTAACATCATTGTCCCCATTGTAACAATCGACATGAGTAGGAACAAAAGGAAACAAAATAGATTTCGACTTGGTTGCAAACAGTGATGGGTTTAGTTGATGATGGTTTACGGTTAACAACAACAAAAGAAAATAATTAACTAAGGTAGTGGTGATGATACGAACATGTTACGGTGGTTATTAATGGCGTAGGTGGCTGTTTTTAAGTATGGAGGTGGCGGTCGAAAGTTAAGAAGAAGAAAGGAGATGAAATGGGTGGTGGTTTGTATTGGTGGTGATAAAGAAGGAGGTGATTGTGGTCTTGCAATGTAATTGGGTGTATGTATATATCTATCCTATATTCCTATGTTTATATTACCTTTTTGTATATATAAATATAAATAAGATATGGTTAGTGGATGGAAATCAAAAAGAACACAGTAAAACAAATAGTGAAACAGTAAAGCAAATGATTCAGCAGCCCTTGAATTTGGATTGTGACATGTAACAAGATTAAAGGAAGAATCAAAAATTGATCACAGTTGGTGGAGATCCTAAACGAATTTGTACGATATAAACTTTATATAATTTATCTAATTAGTTAATAATTAATTATTATATTAATAATATTAATTATTATATTACTAGTACAAATAAATAATAATGATATAACAAATTAAATATATATATCAATTTTATATATATAATATTAAAATAACTATATATAAACTTCACTTTTCCTAATCCATTAATTTTTTTCAATTAGTAATCTAAATTAAGTTTACGGATGAAATACAATTAAAATAAGTGAGTTGTTGGTTTGTGAATGGATATGGTACATGAAAGATGCAGACAAAATACAATACACATATTTATAAAGTTAGTTATAACATAACAATCTCATTTGACAAGTTGATAGAAACATCAGCTTTAATAATTCAATAACTCATGGATGTAATTCACTATACACCGCCGACACTTTTAACACGATGAGTATATCGTGTTCATTGCTAAACAGTTAACATATAAAAGTGTTCCTAAAAATTCCAAATTTTTAAATTAAATATATTTAATTATTTCACTCATTAACTGTTTGAAACCTGATCAAAAAGGTTCGATAATTATTTATTTTCTGTTCCATTTTATATGTTCGGAATACTAATATTTAAACTTAAAAAGGTAAAAATATTTTTAACAAATCTAACATCTTCGTAATCGATTTACAGTTCAACTTTTATTTTAGTCCTTCATGAACATGTAATATATCTATATTAAAACTAACGAAACGTCAACCGAGTGTTACTGACGTTTACTAATTAAGCTCAAAATCATTTATATTTAATATATGCTCTTTCTATATATATATATATAACCAATCTTAATTAAAAAAATTTAAGTAAATAATTATATTAATTATATCTTTTTAAACAAATAAATATAATATTATATATTTACAAGTATTATTATGTATATATATATATATATATATATATATATATATATATATATACATATATATATTTAACAACATAATAGTTTTTATTACATCGCATATTATTTTACATATTTATTTCCTACCATTAAATCCTATAATATTTCAAATAATATTCCCAGTTATTATTTATATACATTTAATTATATATGTATTTATTTACAAATGGTTGTTCGTGAATCATCGGGAATGGTCGAAGGTCAATTGAATATATGAACATTGTTCCAAATTTTTTTCTAGACTCAATTCTACAAACTTTGCTTAACATATCGAAATCATATAAAGATTAAGTTAAAATTTAGTCAGAAATTTCCGGGTCACTACAGTACCTACCCGTTAAAGAAATTTCGTCCCGAAATTTGAGTAAGGTCGTCATGGCTAACAATAAAAAAATGTTTTCATGACGAATATAAGCTGATGAATAGAGTTTTATCATTATTGATTAATATAGATAAAACAATTCGATTACTCGAAGAGTACGAGTGAAGCTATCATAAAAGATTGAAATGAGTAAATGCAGGTTTGTCTTAACTGGTGACGTAGTCAGGGTTGAATTCCGAAATTCAAGAGATTTAAAGACAATCTTTGTAATCTATAAGATTTGATTCTTCGGTGATTAATAAAATTAGGATTCTCTTTAATTTAATGTGGTCATCTGCCTCGATCGCTGCGCTATAGATCAACCTCTTTCGTTCCTTTTATTTTCATCACTCATATACTTTCTTCCTCAATCTATTCTCTTAAGGATTGTGAAAATGCTCAATCCAGTTCTAATTCTGAATATTATTCTGGTCATTGTAACAATAATTCTTCTTTTTCATTTGCCACCAGAAGAATCTGTTTACTTCTATTACACTCTAGGGATTATTGTATTCCTGATCCTCCCGTGTCTTTATCTTGCTATTCGCATAGACATACACGATTTATGATCTTTCTTGTTTGCTGCGATTTATACTCCAATTTGTATTTTGAGGCTCCATGTTTTTGTTTTCTCCCCGACCTGAAGTAAAGCGATTAAGACGTCTCGAATTCGTACGTATAAAATTTCGAATGAACATAACTTAATGTTCTAAGCGGAGAGGAAAGGTAATAGCACGATTTAATTTGTTAAATTACAGAAGTTACGGAAAAGACAGAACCATCAAGAAAATATTTTCTTGATATGTTTAGAGGTTAAGTAGAATGAAGAATCATGTAACATGGCACATAATGATGGTACTGTGAATCACATTCCATTAGAAACTTAGCATGACTTACTGTAATATAATCACGTTGATCAAGTGTCATTATATTATACTAACTCATGCATCAGTTCCCAACGTTACCTCAATAACATTCATATTTTAAGCTCGAAAGTTTACAGAATATAGAAACTAACAGTTTCTATATGATGTAATACTGATAGCACGAAGAGATTAATGATTTCAGATAAGAATAGTTTTAAAAATATCTCCAGAAATATGGAGGATATTTATAATGAAAGATACGATAATATCTCGGAATATCTAAGATCAGAGGATGATAGAAACTATTGTCTGCAAGGGTTTAGAGTACGGAGCAAGATATTCATTAAAGACTTTAGCAGACATTGAATCATTTGGATTCTTTGAAGTCAAACTTATTCTTTGTGATTTGTCCACGGCTTTCTTCATAGTTTCACATAATCTGCTTTTCGGTACTAAATTTTCTATTGAATGTTTCTAATATAATGATACACAGGAAACACGAAGAGGTATATAATTTCGGACGAGAATATTTATGAAAATATCCTCAGAAATATCGAATATATTGATGATGATATTTTGGAATTTTTAAGTTCAATGGTTGATGGAGAAATATTTTCTGCAAGATTTTAAGATGACTTCGGAGCAAGATATTCTCTAAAGATTTCAACGGATCGAGAATGACCTGAATCCTTTGAATATAGGGTTTGGTCCTTGTATTTGTCCTTTGTCTCCTTCATGGGTAGCTCAATCTGTTTTTCAATACCCAATTTTCTATCGAGCGTTCCTAACACTCCTTTCTTTATCATCAAACTTTTGGTCATTTAGACCATCTACCATTTTTCTATTTCCTCTGCATTTAATGCTATGATATCTGAATCATCGGTTATTAATCTGAGGTGGTTTCAGGAGAATTGTGTTTTTAGATGATTAAACGCTGATGGTAATATGGTGGAATATGAAAGGTTCCCTGGTAACAATAAAAGAGTACGCGTATATATCAACGTTATAATAAGGTTGTTTCGTACGAAAAGTCGAAGTTGTCTTGCTGGAGCTGTGACAAAATTGGCTATTTTGAAGAAGAACTGCAAAGTTATTTTGGGTAATAATAACACTAAAGAAATTAGCACAGCTATGTGTTAAACGTTTACTCAGTTTCCGAGAATTTTTCAAGTGCATAACTATATGCATCAATCTTTTCTTCCGTAGATGAAGTGTGGTTAGTTCATCCTATCGATTGAGGTGTTTTCAAGAATCACGAAAGGTTTGAACGCAGATTGTAATAATCAAGATACAAATGAGGTTTAAGGTGAAATCAAGTGGCAAACTTGAAGAAATGTTTAGTTTCATATGTTATAATCAATATTTTATTTCATTTTTAATTGTCCAATGTTATTAGTCATCAGTCGATAGTCTACAGTTGACAGTACAATAATTCATACATAGTTTAATATATAATATTCGAATTAATTAATACATATTGTGACCCGTGTACATGTCTCAGACTCGATCACAACTCAAACTATATATATTATTGTAGAATTAACCTCAACCCTGTATAGAGATCATTACTGCATATAGAGTGTCTATGGTGATTCCAAATAATATATATAGATGCGTCGATATGATATGTCAAAACCTTGTTTACGTGCCCCGATATTTAAAGTGCGTAAAAATAAATAACAGAAATTAAATGATGATAAATAAAGTGCGTAAAGTAAATAACAGAAATTAAATGACGATAAAAATTGCGAGAATGTAAATTGCGATAATGTAAATTGCGATAATTAAATTGGGATAAATAAAATGTAACCAGTTAGCTAGGAACAGTTAGCGTGGATTCTTAACAAAATTCTTCTCATAGTTAGATTGTTTATTTCTAACAAATTTTATTTTGTCCAATGTTTTTCTTCATTATGCCACTTGTTAGATTCTGATAGATCAAAATCCAAATATGAAATTGAATGAAAATGGTTATTCTGCGATGAACGGATACGTATATCGGTGGTTGTAAATAGAATAGTCAATGACTGTTAAATCAGATTCGAAGAATGTACAATGTAACTTATTAATATGAAATCTAAATATTCCTCAGGTATTACCTACCCGTTAAAATATTTTTACCATTAACAGTTTGTACGAAAGAATTTTTAATTACAACCTTTATGAAAATATACTTACATATACATTTTCTTTAAATGTAATCATGGATTTAATGAGTCAATGTGATATTAAACTCATATGGTTTACCGTTAGAACTAGAATACATAATCTCTAAAATATTAAAGATTACATAATTGCTATGTAGAACGAAAATAAATGATGTGTAACGATACGTAGAACGAAGATAATCGATGTAAAACGATATGTAGAACGAAGATCATGCTTGGGGTATAGATTGCGATGTTGAGGCATGTGTTATTGAAACTTGGGTTGTCGGGGGTACTGGTGTTGATATTGGTGATACTGTTGGAGCCGGTGATGTTGCTGAAGCTAGTACGTTTTGCACCATATTTTCCAAAGCCACTACTCGAGCGCAAAGCTCATTGACTTCTTCTATTATGCCTGGATGATTGTCGGTTCGGACGAGCGGATGAATGAGGTTTAGAGTTTTAGATAGAATATACTCATGGCGAGATATTCAGGAAATGAGAGTGAAAATGGTGTTTCGGACTAGTTCACTGGTAAGTGCTTCGGGTTCTTCATCAAGAGGTAAATTCGGTTGGTGAAAAGGATCGCCTTCTTCGTGTCTCCATTGATTAAGTCAGCTACAAACCCATCAGATGAATTGAGGGCGACTGATTGATGGATTCATTCTGATGACACCGCTTTCGGAGCTCGAGTGGAAATCCATATCGGAATAGTTGTCGGAATAACTATCGGAATAGCTATCGAAATTTGAGGGACTCGAACTGGGTGAGGGATTCATCTCGTACGATCAGATGAAGTATTTTCGAAAAAAAATAGATTATATGATAGAGATTAGTACCCTGCAATACATAATTTACATATGCATATATAATACTAAAATCCCATAAGTTATGGAGGAATCTACGGAAAATGACAGGCAAAGTTTACAATAACAGATACGCTAAGATATGAATTAGCAGATATGCTAAGATATGAATTTTTGTCTATACACTAATCATGCAATCAATGCAATAAGATGTGTCTAGACTAAGGATGATAAGCAAGTGATTCTCTAAGAATGATAAGCAGGTAACTTTCGACACGAAATGATAAGCAAAACTTTTGACATGCAGACACGGTCGAAGTCCAGACTCACTAATGCATCCTAATGACTTTTCAGTCAGACACACTAATGCATACCTAGTTCGCTAAGACCACCGCTCTGATACCAACTGTAAAGACCCATCCTAATCCATCCGGACGAAGTCCATATCACTTATAAACGATTCACAACAGTTGATTACATCACGAGGTACTTGACCTCTATATAATACATTTTACAAATATTGCGTTCGTTTTTGAAAAGACAATCTTTCATTACATCAAAAATTGACGACAGGCATACCATTTCATAATATATCTAACTATAATTGACTTATTAGTAATCATGATGAATGCAACGACTCGAATGCAACGTCTTTTGAATTATGTCATAAAATATTCCAAGTAATATCTTTAAAATGAGCAAATGCACAGCGGAAGATTTCTTTCGTACCTGAGAATAAACATGCTTTCAAGTGTCAACCAAAAGGTTGGTGAGTTCATTAGTTTAACATAAATAATCATTTCATAATTTTAATAGACCACAAGATTTCATATTTCCATTTCTCATAAACATACGTCCCATGCATAGAGACAAAAATATCATTCATATGGATTGAACACCTGGTAACCGACATTCACAAAATGCATATAAGAATATCCCCATCATTCCGGGATCCTCCTTTGGACATGATATAAATTTCGAAGTACTAAAGCATCCGGTACTTTGGATGGGGCTTGTTGGGCCCGATAGATCTATCTTTAGAGTTCGCGTCAATTAGGGTGTCTGTTCCCTAATTCTTAGATTACCAGACTAAAAAGGGGGCATATTCAGTTTCGATCATTCAACCATAGAACGTAATTTTGATTACTTGTGTCTATTTCGTAAAACAGTTATAAAAATTGCGCATGAATTCTCAGCCCAAAAATATAAAGGGTAAAAAGGTAAATGAAACTCACCTAATGTATTTTGTAGTAAAAATACATATGACGACACTGAATAACTGAACAATGCAGGGTTGGCCTCGAATTCATGAACCTATGTCATTTATATGTATATTAACACGTATAATGGTAATCGACCAGATTTAGGTATTATTATCAATCGTTATGTTAATAACTTGTACGTTTCATTAATAACTAACTTAACTATATTTATTTTTATATACCTTAAATAGATAATTAATATTTATTACAATTATATTAATATGGTTATGTTTTTATATATTTTTATATAGAAAATCTTTATTTAATATATTAATAATTTAATAATACTAATAATAATAATGATAAAAATAATAATATTAGTGTTAGAAGTAATGAAAATGATAATAAAAATAATAATGATAATTCTAATAATAATAATGATTGTTCTAATAATAAATATGATAATTTTTATAAAAATTTAGTTTCAATAATAATAATACTACATACATTAAAAATGATAATAATAATAATAATAATAATAATAATAATAATAATAATAATAATAATAATAATAATAATAATAATAATAATAATAATAATAATAATAATAAAGAGTAATAACTAAACTACCTCAAAAATCGAATTACAAAAAAAATGCCATCCGCCGGGATCGATCCAGCCTAATTTTATTTAACCCGTATTCTATTTCTTCCCTTTTATTTCTTCTTCCTTATCACCATTAAAATCGATCCAGCAACAAATATACAGTTTCGATTCATCACTTCCCCGTTACCTTTGCTTCATCTCATGTTCATCATGATCACTAACGACTTCTATCATCATCATCATCGTACATCACATCTTCCATCGTCATCATCGTTAATTACAATCATTGAACCTATCATCATCATATGTTATCTATCTCGTTCATCTATCTTAATCCTCATCATCTTTTCGCCATCATCATATATCTTTCTTCTTCATTTTCATTTAGCTATCACCAATCATCATTTAATTGTTATCACCGTCGCTGTTATCATCTTCACAGAATTATCACAGCATCATTTGCAGTTAAATAGGATTCGATGGTTTTGATTCCTGGGGTTTGAACTCGAACATAAACAGGTATAATAGCAGTAGCAAACGACAATAGGTGTTAGTTTGTGGAACTCATTTTTGGATAGGCAAAAAACAATAAACGAAAGAGGGATGAAATAAATATATATGTAATGGTGGTTGTTCCAGTGGTTCCTGTTTTCTTCGGTTCATAGATATCGTGTCATCATCACTTTTTAACATAACAACATCTCATTCTTATCCAAATCGTAACATCGTTGTCCCCATTTTAAGAATCGGCATAAGTAGGAACAGAAGGAAACAAAATAGATTTCGACTTGGTTGCAAACAGTGATGGGTTTAGTTGATGATGGTTTACGGTTAAAAACAACAAAAGAAAATAATTAACTAAGGTAGTGGTGATGATACGATGGTGTTACGGTGGTTATTAATGGCGTAGGTGGCTGTTTTTAAGGATGGAGGTGGCGGTCGAAAGTTAAGAAGAAGAAAGGAGATGAAATGGGTGGGGGTTTGTATTGGTGGTGATAAAGAAGGAGGTGATTGTGGTCTTGCAATGTAATCGGGTATATGTATATATCTATCCTATATTCCTATGTCTATATTACCTTTTTGTATATATAAATATAAATAAGATATGGTTAGTGGATGGAAATAAAAAAGAACACAGTAAAACAAATAGTGAAACAGTAAAGCAAATGATTCAGCAGCCCTTGAATTTGGATTGTGACATGTAACAAGATTAAAGGAAGAATCAAAAATCGATCACAGTTGGTGGAGATCCTAAACGAATTTGTACGATATAAACTTTATATAATTTATCTAATTAGTTAATAATTAATTATTATATTAATAATATTAATTATTATATTACTAGTACAAATAAATAATAATGATATAACAAATTAAATATATATATATATATCAATTTTATATATATAATATTAAAATAACTATATATAAACTTCACTTTTCCTGATCCATTAATTTTTTTCAATTAGTAATCTAAATTAAGTTTACAGATGAAATGCAATTAAAATAAGTGAGGTGTTGGTTTGTGAATGGATATGGTACATGAAAGATGCAGACAAAATACAATACACATATTTATAAAGTTAGTTATAACATAACAATCTCATTTGACAAGTTGATAGAAACATCAGCTTTAATAATTCAATAACTCACGGATGTAATTCACTATACACCGCCGACACTTTTAACACGATGAGTATATCGTGTTCATTGCTAAACAGTTAACATATAAAAGTGTTCCTAAAAATCCCAAATTTTTAAATTAAATATATTTAATTATTTCACTCATTAACTGTTTGAAACCTGATCAAAAAGGTTCGATAATTATTTATTTTCTGTTCCATTTTATATGTACGGAATACTAATATTTAAACTTAAAAAGGTAAAAATATTTTTAACAAATCTAACATCTTCGTAATCGATTTACAGTTCAACTTTTATTTTAGTCCTTCATGAACATGTAATATATCTATATTAAAACTAACGAAACGTCAACCGAGTGTTACTGACGTTTACTAATTAAGCTCAAAATCATTTATCTTTAATATATGCTCTTTCTATATATATATATAACCAATCTTAATTAAAAAAAATTTAAGTAAATAATTATATTAATTATATCTTTTTAAAGAAATAAATATAATATTATATATTTACAAGTATTATTATGTATAAATGTAAATACCTATATATATATATACATATATATATATATATATATATATATATATATATATATATATATATATATATATATATATATATATATATATATATATATATATATATATATATATATATTTAACAACATAATAGTTTTTATTACATCGCATATTATTTTACATATTTATTTCCTACCATTAAATCCTATAATATTTCAAATAATATTCCCAATTATTATTTATATACATTTAATTATATATGTATTTATTTACAAATGGTTGTTCGTGAATCGTCGGGAATGGTCGAAGGTCAATTGAATATATGAACATTGTTCCAAATTTTTTTTCTAGACTCAATTCTACATACTTTGCTTAACATATCGAAATCATATAAAGATTAATTTAAAATTTAGTCGGAAATTTCCGGGTCACTATACATTGCTCCACTTTCGCGTAGAATAGCGATCGCGACGGCCATATCCATGGTTATCATTTTGACCTTGAAACCTGTCATTTCGGGGGTATCCACCGCCGCCATTTCTCCGCGGAAAACCTGGTCCGCGATAATTATCACTGTTACCATCACGAAAAGAGTCATTGTCATCTCGCCAACTTTTGTCTCTACCCCACCCACATGCAGGGGTTATAGTGTTATCCTCTCCACCGCGAAGATAATCATATGTTTCCTGTTGAACTTTAGCAAAAGTCTGCGGGACATCTCTTCGCAGCCTTCGCACAAGGGTTGGATGTCGCTGTGGATTAATAGCATGCAAAAAACCAGAGATTTTTTGGTCTTCATGCAAGCTTGCAATCTTTTGGCATTCATAAATGTAGCGCGTAAGTAATGCACTCAAGGTTTCCTTGTTGCCTTGCTTAATATCGTGACATTCTATATGCGTCTTTTTCTGCGACAGTAGATTCTGGAACTGTAATAAGAATTTTTCGCGAAGATCAACAAAGCCAATAATACTACGAGCTTGCAGACTATGAAACCACTCTCTTGCTGACCCTTGCAAGGCCATAGGGAAAATTCTACACGCAACTGGCTCATCCCAGTTATAGGTGCTAACCACTCCTTCAAAGCGCTGCAGAAAATCTAAAGGATCAGTTAAACCTGAGTAAACTCCCAATGTTGCCGGCACAATTGGCGGAGAAACAATTGGATAATCAGAAATATGCTGAACAAACTTGTCCACAGCAGTGGTAATATTAGTTACCTTTTTTGTGCGAGTATCTACATTCTCCGCACAAAATTTAGCAATCATATCTTGTAAGAAATTTGGTTGTTCAAACTTATGTTGCATTGACTTTGGCGCAATGCTTCTGAACGCATTCGCCAAAAAATTTTGAGCATTTTCTCTGCTGGCAGCATCAGATGCTTCACCTTCTTCCCCATAATGAGGGAAAGGTGTTGGTGGGCATTTTCGTTTAACATGTGGAACTTTAACAAACTCTTCAACGATATCCGAATCATCAGAAAATTCGCTTTCTTCTCTTGGCGCTTAGCCGTTTTTGAGTTATATGCAGAATTCAAAATAACGCGATCTTCCGCATTATCACTATCACTATCATTTCGCTCAATAACTAGGCTATCAACCTGTGATCCCGAATCATTTAACGGCCATAGGTAAGTTCGCGGTATGCGGGACTCGCGCCTATATTTGGCATCTTTCTTAGCTTGTTCAATGGCAGTGCGACCAATTTTGTCAGTTCGCAAGCTAGATTTGCCAGCCAAAGCCTTTATTCACTTTCCTTCAGTAATTGTTTCTTCGCGGTTTTGCAGCAATGTTCTGCGTGCAACCATTTTTTTTAGCAGCAACTTCTGGCTGCGAATCACTAGCATTATTTGCTGCAGATGTTTTAGCAGTCAACTCTTGAACCAATTTTCCCGCAGTTATATTGGTATTTGCTTGCAATGGAAATATTGTGACATTCTACGAGTCGCCAGGCAATGCATCAGCGTTCGCAGAAACACCTGTTTGCTTTGCGTTTGTCATCATGACAATCAAGTAAATCAACTAATTATGCCTTCAAAAAGCACCTGCAAATCACCACAACAAAAACACGATTTGAAATTAAACCAAGCAATTGATTGTTTGATAGCACGAAACAAAAAAATTTCAGTTTAATTCGTCAAACGAGTTCCACGGATGGCGCCAATTGATCAATCCAATTGAGTGCAATAATAAAGATGGAGGATGGAATGTTTGATGATTATTTTGGGCCCGATGATCGTCTTTCACTTTAACTATCAAGTGATCAACCACCCCGACCCAGTCTTGATTGTTAATTAGCATGATTCACCTTCACTCAATGTGGAAATTCCTTGGGCAAAGTCACAAATAAAAATCACAAAGGCTTGGGAAAATAGCAGAGAATCAACCACCTATAAATGAGAGGCCATGCTCCCTATTTATAGTATTCTAGGTATCTGCGGTCTACGAATTACTTAACTATTCGCGGAAACTCAGCGAATTAAACCGCAGTCCTTTATTTGTGCGGAAATATAGCTGCTATACTTATTTTCAGTGAACACTTCATAACTTTGCATTATAGTTCGCGTAATTCTGCTTTAGGCTTTTAGCAAATAAAATATACATATACAATGCTATGTATATGATCAATAATAATAATATTGATTATTAGATAATAATAATGACGATAATAACGATGATAACGATAACGATAACGTAACGATAATAATAATAATAATAATCATTTTAACAATAATACTTAAAATTATAGATAATTCAATTGACGATATCCTTTAATCCATTCATCGAAATCATACGCTTTCTAAATGAAAAGTTATTAATTTATCGCCAGCTTCCCAACAACATGCATATCATATGCCTTATCTCAGTAGCATATGTATTAAATTCATGATCTATCATAAACTATTTAATGATGAAATTAAACATACAAGCATGCATAATCATATATACTCGAGCACTAGTCAGGGATACACTATTAATATATGAAAGTTAAGTTATGAGTGCTCACGTATCAATATTATGATTCAATATTGCAGGAAAGTACGTAGATGCAACGGAGATGATAAACACTAGTTTGACTCACGAGCAATACTGCCCATAACCTCCATAGCTATAACCCATAATTTCCTTAGTTCTATCCTGCTCGTAAAACCCGTTTGAAAATAACTCACTCAACTCCGTCGTAGTATTTTATGTACTAATAATTATATAAGATTACTAATAATAACCTTAATAATCTTAATAATCTAAATAAAATAAAATAATAATAATAGTAATTGAGAGTAATACTCTACGGAGTAAGAATAAGAAATGAACCAGAAGCAGATCGAGTACGTTTTATAGACATCTCACCCAACTAACCCCCCCCCCCCCTCATGCAATCACATGGGGTTTATGGGTAGTATCCATGCGATCGCATGGATCAAGTGGACAGCTCAGTTATCGTTTTGTTTTTCTTGCCGACAGTTTTATTAATTTATATATATATATATATATATATATATATATATATATATATATATATATATATATATATATATATATATATATATATATATATAATTCTTATAGTTATTATATATTATATTATATTTACGTGTATAGTTAACTTGTAATTTTTGTTCAGATGACTCGTACGTTGTAGTTCTACTAATGTCCCGTTTCCAATTTCCCGAACTCATTTTCGTACTCTTAGAAAACTCGCACTTTACGTTACACGACGTGTACCTTTATTCATAATTAGACTTCAATTAATGAAAAACTAACCCACTCAAAGTGTAACTTAATCTTTTGAGTTTTTTGGTCATTTGCTTATGTAAATCGTCGTTTCGATATATATACATATATATAAAATAGTATTTTTAAATCGAAACGTTTATGTAACAAGGTTAATATTATATTTTATCATTTCGTAAAAAATATATATCTATTTACATACATCTTTATTTAGAATATTTATATATTTTTGAAATATCTATTTAATAATATTTACTTTTTTTTCAAATAATAATTATATTTCAAAGTAACATTTTAGATCGTTTACACAATAGAAATTATTATATCATATAGCGTTTACATTTTAACACTCTACTAAGTATAGTTTATTTAGGTGCTAACGTTTATTTTAATTTCATAACGTTCTAATTGACATATCTAAATATCAATCGAATCACTAAGCGAGTGTTATTATCGTTTACTCAACTTACTTTTGAGATCATATATATTTAATATACCTAAACATGTTTTTAAATATATGTTGCAAGTTATTTATATATCTAACACCCAACATTTCAACTTACGTTATTTAAACAAAGACATTTTTAAGAAATCAAGTTCTATTATATCGAAATATGTTTTCGTACATTTGAACTAAATCAATTGATTATTATGAAATTTAGTCTTCCACTAACTTTTGTCTAATTCTCGTTATTTGACACCTTGTGCCTACTTGTAGATCACTTTACCAATTATTCCGAATACCGATAAAAAGGAAAGGTTTCCTAAATCAAAGTGGACCTCACAACAGAGACTTGTAATCATAATGAATCTCGATAACTCAATCATTTGATATCATCTTGTAATTTTTGTCGATAAAAAAATTAAACATATATTGAAACAAATACGATCATGTAAAGTATTATTCATCAAATACTTTGTTAACGTTTTCAATTAATATAACTATATATTATATATACATATCTATATACACATAAACGTTCGTGAATCGTTGGGCACGGTCAAAGGGTAATTGATTACATGAATATAATTCCAAAATTTTTGAGACTCAACATTACAGACCTTGCTTATCGGGTCGGAAACATATAAAGATCAAGTTTAAATTTGGTTGGAAATTTTTGGGTCGTCACATTTAACATTGGCAAGACCAAGCGGTGAGGAGCATACGTACGCGTTACGTTTCAATTTTGATTTAACAAACAATGAAGCGGAATATGAAGCGTTGCTTGCAGGTTTAAATATCACGCATAAATGGATATCACCAAGATGCGAGCATTTACAGATTCGTGGTTAGTGGCAAATCAGTTTAATGGCTCTTTTGAAGCACACGACTCCTCAATGCAAAAATATTTGAAATTGTTGCAAGAATTAGCTGTGCGGTTTGAGCATTTTGAGCTCGCATAAGTACCAAGGAGTCAAAATAAGAAGGCGGATGCGTTAAGTAACCTGGCCGCTTTAACGTTTTCGCACTTTCAAAAGCAAGTTTGGGTTGAGGAATTGCCAAATAAATTAATAGATAACAATTTAATGGTAGCGTCCGTTGTCGAAGAACAGCCAAATTGGATGGAACCAATCTTGCAATATATCCGCAATAGTGTTTTGCCAAATGATAACCGCGAAGCTCGTTTAGTTAGAGAGCGAGCACCAATGTACATCATACAAAATGACATTTTGTATCGTAAGTCATATTGTGGTCCAATAATGCGGTGTGTTGGCCCAACTGAAGCAGAAATGATAATTGATGAAGTGCATAATGGTTCATGCGCATTGCATTCAGGTTATAAAACTATCGCGGAAAAAATTATGCGAATGGGTTACTTTTGGCCATCCTTATACCGCGATGTTGCAAGGATTGTTAAGTGTTGCAAAAGTTGCCAAAGGCATGCTCCGCAGAATCAGATGCCAAGGCATGATATGATCCCCGTTAATTCGCCACGACCATTTCATAAGTGGGCTATGGACATTGTAGGACCATTTCCCGCAGGTCCTGGCAATGTCAAATTCTTAATTGTGGCAATTGACTATTTTACAAAATGGGTTGAAGCTAAGGCGGTTCGCACTATCACTGGAGTGCAAGTGCATAATTTTGTATGAGAGTATATTGTTTGCATATTTGGTATTCCGCGCGAGTTGATCAGCGATAATGGTGCTCAAATAGCGAAAGATCCTTTTAAAACATGGTGCACTGATTTAAATATAATCCAAAAGTTTACATCAGTGGCGCATCCACAGGCTAATGGCTTGTGTGAAGTAACCAATCGCGACATTATGAGTGGTATTAAAAAGAGGTTATATGAAAAGCGAACTGGTTGGGTGGATGAGCTTCCCAATGTATTATGGTCACATCGTACCACTTTCAAGAAGAGCACAGGGGAAACACCCTTTAGTTTAGTATATGGCTCTGAAGTAGTAATACCCGCTGAAATTCTTGTGCCAACGCATAGAGTTGCTAACTTTGATGAGGAAGCAAATGAAGGCGCATTGGGCGAAAATTTGAATTTTATAGAAGAGCGAAGGTTAATGGCTGCTATCAGAGAGGCAAATAATAAACAGCAAATCGCCAAAAATTACAACAAAAGAGTACGCGCTTTGTCTTTTGGTGTAGGTGAATGGGTGTTGCGAAACAATGGCGCGAGTAGAGCAGAAAAACTTGGAAAATTAGGACCTAACTGGAAAGGTCCTTATCAAGTTGTGGCAATTAATGCGGCAGGATCATATAAACTTGCAGACATAGAAGGGCGAACTCTCCCTAATGTGTGGCATGCTGCTTTATTAAAGCGATATTATGCATAACTCAGTAAAAATAAAGTGTTGGCCAATGCGCATGCGTATTCAAAGTGTAAAATGAGATGAGAAGCCTATGTTTGGTATTTTTCTATGTGTTTTCATTTTTATTTTGGCATGTCTTGATCAAACTTGTAAGAATATGAAAAGCAAACACTTGTAAAAATATGCGAAAAAGTTTGTTTGTATTGACAAGCATAATCATACTTTGTGGAATGCTTAGACTTTATGAAATATTCTATAATATTTGTGTTTTATAATACTGGTGTGATTCACAAAGGCTACGTCGTGTAGTGATGAAATTGCCCACTTATGCAGAAACTAATTATCGCGAAAGGAATTTAATTTTCTCAGTATTTGATTTTGCCATACTTAGATGCTTCGCGGTGCTAATTGATTGCTTAGGGATCGTTTTGGCGGACTTAGAAGATTCATAACGTATAAATATCCGTGCATACAGATTGTTTCTAAAAAGTACATACTTATTATGTGCACAATAATAAAAGTTGAAAATTGCAAAGGACAAGTCCGTGTTATCAATATTACTGATAAAAGCGCTATATAAATAAAAGTACTTGCAAAATATGCGAATATGCAAAAATTTTATTAATGACATCGCAGAGATAGATGCGTGCTAATTTTACACAGTACATTTATAACCTAGATAAATCAAGCTTGATGATATCATCTGCAATAGCATCATCCTGCTCGCTTATCACTGTAATTTTTGGAATAGGAATATTCGCTATGTTCTCTTTTGGAGTAGCAAACGCATTTTGAGCGTCTGTTAAAGAACATAAACGGTCATCTATTGCAGATGGTAGTGGCTTTGGTAGAGGGAAGTGGGTGGCGATCTGATCCATGAATTCCACTCTTTCGCGCAGTTGTAGTGCAGCTGCATACGTGGAAAATAGTGCGGAAACAGGTTGCGAGTTGAGAATTTTTCTAGCCAACTCTGGTAAATGTTGGCAAAGCTTTGTAAACTCAAGCTCTGCAGCAGCTTTATCAGTTAGAGCGTTGTCTCGCTCTGTAGTCAGCTTTGTAACCTCCTCTGTTAGTGACTTAACAGTTGCTTGAAGGTTGTTTTCTTTATCAGCCACAGTACAAACTTGTTGTTTTAAATCATCAACGGCGGTTTTTGCTGCGGTGAGCTCATAAGATAGATCAACACAACGCTTTTCGCTGTCTGCAGCCTTGGCTTTCTCAGTCAAATATTTGGCTTTTTCAGCTTCAAGAACATTGAAGAATTATTCTTGGCGGCAAATCATGTCGTATGCAGAATTAAATGCCATATAAAAATTCTGCACGAAGCTGTAATGTGCATCAAGTGCAAAAAGCTTCGAGAACTCGAGGCGAAGTTCATTTGGGATTGCCAGCTTCATCTGGTGGCGTTGATCTAGTGCCGCAGAAGAAGTAGCACAAGTATATCCCGATAAACCGTCAACTCTCACCCCATAAGAGTCGGGTGGAGTGCGGAAAAACTCAGTTATTTGGTCAACAGTGTTCGGGCTGGGAAAAATTTGATCACCGGTTGATTCGCCTGCAAAAATACGCAACTTATAAATTAGCGGAGAAATATAAGCATCGCAAATGTTGTAATTATGAAATAATATTCACGACTTACCCATTTGTTGATCACCCTCATAATCAGATATGATCGGGTTATCATAAAGGGTAGAGTCGCGTTGTTTCAGCTTTTTGCTCTGCGACGATGGCGGCGTCTGGTATGGTCATTTGGCGGGGCTTGGCTTGGTAGGAGGAGATTTGGAAGTTAAATCAACAACTGGAATTGATTGTTTTTCTTTTCCAGATGACGCTGTCGATTTGGATTCGGGGCTTGTTAATAACTTGGTAATTAAGGTTTTTGGGTTAACCGTGCTGTCAACTTCGTCGATCCTCATTATTAATTGAAAAGAAGTTGTGAGTAAGAAAGTGGTTGCAAAGGTTGATTGAATATTCGATTAATTGTAAGATGTTCTGAATAGCGAGTAGGAAATTTGTGATTGTGGACACCGGTATATATATAGCAAAAGTAAGAGTGCTAATCAATTCCGTTTAAGTATTCGTCATGATGATTAAACGGTAATATTTTCGCCAACGGATAAAAACAGTAGCTTTGTTTGCTGTAACTGTAACAAAGGCATAGCCAAAATGTTATAATGCGGATAGCGGTCATGAATAACTGCAAACTTTTTAGAGTTTATCATGATACATTTACTTTGTAAAATGTATCATAATAAACTGGGGGTACTTGATCATATACATAGCATTGTATATATATATTTTATTTATTAAAGGTTAGAACCGGAAGTTACGCAAAGTGTATTCAAGAGGTTTGAAGTGTTCGCTAAAAATAAAGATAGCGGATCAGTTGCCGCATTAATAAAAGATTGCGGTTTATTTCGCTAAGATTGCTTGGATGATTAGACAATCCGCAGACCGCGAATATTTCGGATACTATAAATATAGAGCTTGGCCTCTCATTTATGGGTTGTTGATTCTCTGCCATTTGTCCGGACCATTGTAATTTTCTCTTGTGATCTTGCTCAAGGAACTTTTACATTGTGTTAAGTGAATCATGCTAATTAACAATCAAGACCGGGTTGGGGTGGTTGATTACTTGATTGTCAAAGTGAAAGACGATCATGAGGGCCCAAAATAATCATCAAACATCCATCCTCCATCTTAATCTCGTTGCACTAAATCCTTAATTAAGTAACTCATTAATTATGGATTGATCAGAGGCGGTGGTGGTGGTGACCGTAGGAGGTGATTTTTTTTAGATTTGAAGTGATTTTTTTATTTTATTTTGGGAATTACGAATTCAGTAAAAGTGTGGATTTCTTGAAGAATAAAAAAGAAACAAAAGTGTTAAAAAGAAGTTAACAAGTTAGAAGTGTTTAATTGAATGGAGACGAACATATATATACAGAAGAGTTAATGTATAAAAATGTCAATTAAAATTGAAGGTTGACCAGAATTTGGTTAGAGAAGATCTTGAGATATTAATACATAATTGTAAAACTTGAGTTATCAATCAACGTTGGAACAGATTTAGTCCACCTAGATCTAATCAAATTGATCAAGAACAATTAATCTATCCGAACTAAAATACCCTCACATGTTGATCACATGATTCAAAATAACCGTTAAAAGTTAACTTTCGTTAGCACCAAGGTCATCCGTGAGATATCTTGATTGATCAAGGTCAACGAAGTCAAAAAATAGTTTAAGGTCATCTAAGACGTTCGATACAAAGTTGAATGACCAACGGAGAAATTTTGTCTAAACATAAACATAAATGTATACTATTAAGTAGAAGAGATTAGATGTTCCGGGTTCGAAGCTTAAGGGGGAGGTGAACTTTATGGATATTATTTCCCGGGTTCAAATTTCCTTGGGGTTTTCAACAATTCTGGTGGGATGAATTGGTTTCCTCTAGAGCATGATTGTGTCGAATATGATTGGGTAGGTGGTTTAGCGTGAGTGTGTCGAATATATTCAGAATGGAGGGGTTCACTTGATAAAAAACATGGCAGATGGTGATTATCAAAGTACCAATTGCAATGGATTTATTAGTTTGAATGAGCATATATCATATTTTAACTAATTTATTAATTGAGTTAGTATTATACAGACTCAATTACTTAAGTGAAAATGAGACATAAACTTTATACCAACGTTGATTAGTGTTATACTTTTAGTGACCCGAACTTTTCCATGTTTATATATATTAATTGAGATTGATATTTACATGATTAAATGTTTCCAACATGTTAAGAAATCAAACTTGTTAAGACTTGATTAATTGAAATATGTTTCATATAGACAATTGACCACCCAAGTTGACCGGTGATTCACGAACGTTAAAACTTGTAAAAACTATATGATGACATATATATGGATATATATATAGTTAACATGATACTATGATAAGTAAACATATCATTAAGTATATTAACAATGAACTACATATGTAAAAACAAGACTACTAACTTAATGATTTTTAAACTAGACATATATGTAACGATTATCGTTGTAAAGACATTTAATGTATATATATCATATTAAGAGATATTAATACATGATAATATCATGATAATATAATAATTTAAAATCTCATTTGATCTTATAAACATTTGGTTAACAATATTTAACAAGATCGTTAACCTAAAGGTTTCAAAACAACACTTACATGTAACGACTAACGATGACTTAACGACTCAGTTAAAATGTATATACATGTAGTGTTTTAATATGTATTTATACACTTTTTAAAGACTTCAATACACTTATCAAAATACTTCTACTTAACAAAAATGCTTACAATTACATCCTCGTTCAGTTTCATCAACAATTCTACTCGTATGCACCCGTATTCGTACTCGTACAATACACATCTTTTAGATGTATGTACTATTAGTATATACACTCTAATGATCAGCTCTTAGCAGCCCATGTGAGTCACCTAACACATGTGGGAATCATCATTTGGCAACTAGCATGAAATATCTCATAAAATTACAAAAATATGAGTAATCATTCATGACTTATTTACATGAAAATAAATTTACATATCCTTTATATCTAATCCATACACCAACGACCAAAAACACCTACAAACACTTTCATTCTTCAATTTTCTTCATCTAATTGATCTCTCTCAAGTTCTATCTTCAAGTTCTAAGTGTTCTTCATATATTCTACAAGTTCTAGTTACATAAAATCAAGAATACTTTCAAGCTTGCTAGCTCACTTCCAATCTTGTAAGGTGGTCATCCAACCTCAAGAAATCTTTGTTTCTTACAGTAGGTTATCATTCTAATACAAGGTAATAATCATATTCAAACTTTGGATCAATTTCTATAACTATAACAATCTTATTTCAAGTGATGATCTTACTTGAACTTGTTTTCGTGTCATGATTCTGCTTCAAGAACTTCGAGCCAGCCAAGGATCCGTTGAAGCTAGATCCATTTTTCTCTTTTCCAGTAGGTTTATCCAAGGAACTTAAGGTAGTAATGATGTTCATAACATCATTCGATTCATACATATAAAGCTATCTTATTCGAAGGTTTAAACTTGTAATCACTAGAACATAGTTTAGTTAATTCTAAACTTGTTCGCAAACAAAAGTTAATCCTTCTAACTTGACTTTTAAAATCAACTAAACACATGTTCTATATCTATATGATATGCTAACTTAATGATTTAAAACCAGGAAACACGAAAAACACCATAAAACCGGATTTACGCTGTCGTAGTAACACCGCGGGCTGTTTTGGGTTAGTTAATTAAAAACTATGATAAACTTTGATTTAAAAGTTGTTATTCTGAGAAAATGATTTTTATTATGAACATGAAACTATATCCAAAAATTATGGTTAAACTCAAAGTGGAAGTATGTTTTCTAAAATGGTAATCTAGACGTCGTTCTTTCGACTGAAATGACTACCTTTACAAAAACAACTTGTAACTTATTTTTCCGACTATAAACCTATACTTTTTCTGTTTATATTCATAAAATAGAGTTCAATATGAAACCATAGCAATTTGATTCACTCAAAACGGATTTAAAATGAAGAAGTTATGGGTAAAACAAGATTGGATAATTTTTCTCATTTTAGCTACGTGAAAATTGGTAACAAATCTATTCCAACCATAACTTAATCAACTTGTATTGTATATTATGTAATCTTGAGATACCATAGACACGTATACAATGTTTCGACCTATCATGTCGACACATCTATATATATTTCGGAACAATCATAGACACTCTATATGTGAATGTTGGAGTTAGCTATACAGGGTTGAGGTTGATTCCAAAATATATATAATTTGAGTTGTGATCAATACTGAAATACGTATACACTGGGTCGTTGATTGATTCAAGATAATATTTATCTATTTATTTCTGTACATCTAACTGTGGACAACTAGTTGTAGGTTACTAACGAGGACAGCTGACTTAATAAACTTAAAACATCAAAATATATTAAAAGTGTTGTAAATATATTTTGAACATACTTTGATATATATGTATATATTGTTATAGGTTCGTGAATCAACCAGTGGCCAAGTCTTACTTTCCGACAAAGTAAAAATCTGTGAAAGTGAGTTATAGTCCCGCTTTTAAAATCTTATATTTTTGGGATGAGAATAAATGCAGGTTTTATAAATGATTTACAAAATAGACACAAGTACGTGAAACTACATTCTATGGTTGAATTATCGAAATCGAATATGCCCCTTTTTATTAAGTCTGGTAATCTAAGAATTAGGGAACAGACACCCTAATTGACGCGAACTCTAAAGATAGATCTATTGGGCCTAACAAACCCCATCCAAAGTACCGAATGCTTTAGTACTTCGAAATTTATATCATATCCGAAGGGTGTCCCGGAATGATGGGGATATTCTTATATATGCATCTTGTTAATGTCGGTTACCAGGTGTTCACCATATGAATGATTTTTATCTCTATGTATGGGATGTGTATTGAAATATGAAATCTTGTGGTCTATTATTATGATTTGATATATATAGGTTAAACCTATAACTCACCAACATTTTTGTTGACGTTTTAAGCATGTTTATTCTCAGGTGATTATTAAGAGCTTCCGCTGTCGCATACTTAAATAAGGACGAGATTTGGAGTCCATGCTTGTACGATATTGTGTTAAAACTGCATTCAAGAAACTTATTTTGTTGTAACATATTTGTATTGTAAACCATTATGTAATGGTCGTGTGTAAACAGGATATTTTAGATTATCATTATTTGATAATCTACGTAAAGCTTTTTAAACCTTTATTGATGAAATAAAGGTTATGGTTTGTTTTAAAATGAATGCAGTCTTTGAAAAACGTCTCATATAGAGGTCAAAACCTCGCAACGAAATCAATTAATATGAAACGTTTTTAATCAATAAGAACGGGACATTTTAGTTGGTATCCGAGCGTTGGTCTTAGAGAACCAGAATTTTGCATTAGTGTGTCTTATCGAGTTTGTTAGGATGCAGTAGTGAGTCTGGACTTCGACCGTGTTTACTTGAAAAATGATTGCTTAACAAATTTTGTTGGAAACTATATATTTTTAACATGTGAATATTATGTGATATATTAATCTCTTAACGCGTTTGATATTATGTGATAGATGTCTACCTCTAGAACAAGTCCCATTGACTCACCTAATAATAATGAAGAGTTAAATGTAAATTAGAATGATTCGTGGACTGATTCACAAGTTCCCGAAAAGGAACCAGAAGAAGAGTCGGAACCGGAAGAAGAATCGGAACCGGAAGAAGAATCGGAACCGGATGAAGAAATAGAACCAGTGGGGGAAATAATAAAACGGTTAAGTAAAAGAAAATCCTCAACTAATCGACCAAGGTTTATTATGGTCAATGGTGTTTCCGCCAAGGAAGCAAAATGTTGGAAGGATTACCAATTCTCCGATGAATCGGATTCCGACGAGAATTCCGATGATGTTATAGAAATTACCCCAACTAAATTTAAAAAGGTAAAAGAAAATAATAAGGGAAAGGGCATAAAAATAGAGAAATCTAATTCCAACCCCGATGAACTTTATATGTATCGTCAACCCCTGAAGTCCTTAAGTTGTAACAATGACCCGGGAACCTCTAATGTAGTGACCCGAACTTTTTCATGTTTATATATATTAATTGAGATTGATATTTACATGATTAAATGTTTCCAACATGTTAAGCAATCAAACTTGTTAAGACTTGATTAATTGAAATATGTTTCATATAGACAATTGACCACCCAAGTTGACTGGCGATTCACGAACGTTAAAACTTGTAAAAACGACATGACGATATATATATGGATATACATATGGTTAACATGAGATTATGATAATTAAGTATCTCCATAAGTATATTAACAATGAGTTATATACATATAAACAAGACTACTAACTTAAGGATTTCGAAACGAGACATATATGTAACGATTATCGTTGTAACGACATTTAAATGTATATATATCATATTAAGATATATTAATATATCATAATATCATGATAATATAATAATTTAACATCTCATTAGATATAATAAACAATGGGTTAACAACATTAATTGAGATCGTTAACTTAAAGGTTTCAAAACAACACTTACATGTAACGACTAACGATGACTTAATGACTCAGTTAAAATGTATATACATGTAGTGTATTTAGATGTATTAAAATACTTTTGGAAGACTTCAAGACATATATCAAAACACTCATACTTAACAAAAATGGTTACAGTTACTTTTCCATTCTTTTCTTTCATCAAGAATTCTAGTCGTATTCTTACCCGTATTATACACAGCTTCAAAATGTACTTACTATGAGTATATACCAATAGGAACTAGCATGGGATTCCACTCTTGATTATGTCATGTATGACTAATCAATTTTAATTTCTACCATGAGCTAGTCACCTAACTAGAACTCCTTTTAACCCCACTCACCACTCACCAATTACCACTCATCATTCACTCCATTTCACTTCCAATTCTCTTTCTAATTCTCTCTCAACACACACACACACTATTATGAACGTATTTTTCCAGTAGTTAATCATCATCTTCATCAAAAATCACTTCAAGAATCAAGCTATAATCAACATAGGAAGAACACTTCAAGAACACTTCAAAAATCCCTTCAAGTTTACTAATTTACTTCCAAGCTTTCTAATCCATTCCAAGTAATCATCTAAGATCAAGAAACCTTTGTTATATACAGTAGGTTATCTTTCTTATTCAAGGTAATATTCATATTCAAACTTTGATTCAATTTCTATAACTATAAACTATCTTAATTCGAGTAAAAATCTTACTTGAACTTGTTTTTGTGTCATGATCCTATTTCAAGAACTTTCAAGCCATCCAAGATCCTTTGAAGCTAGATCATTTCTTGTCACTTCCAGTAGGTTTACCTACTAAACTTGAGGTAGTAATGATGTTCATAACATCATTCGATTCATATATATAAAACTATCTTATTCGAAGGTTTAAACTCGTAATCACTAGAACATAGTTTAGTTAATTCTAAACTTGTTCGCAAACAAAAGTTAATCCTTCTAACTTGACTTTTAAAATTAACTACACACATGTTCTATATCTATATGATATGCTAACTTAATGATTTAAAACCTGGAAACACGAATAACACCGTAAAACAGGATTTACGCCGTCGTAGTAACACCGCGGGCTGTTTTGGGTTAGTTAATTAAAAACTATGATAAACTTTGATTTAAAAGTTGTTATTCTGAGAAAATAATTTTTATTATGAACATGAAACTATATCCAAAAATTATGGTTAAACCCAAAGTGGAAGTATGTTTTCTAAAATGGTCATCTAGACGTCGTTCTTTCGACTGAAATGACTACCTTTACAAAAACGACTTGTAACTTATTTTTCTGACTATAAACCTATACTTTTTCTATTTAGATTCATAAAATAGGGTTCAATATGAAACCATAGCAATTTTATTCACTCAAAACGGATTTAAAATGAAGAAGTTATGGGTAAAACAAGATTGGATAATTTTTCTCATTTTAGCTACGTGAAAATTGGTAACAAATCTATTCCAACCATAACTTAATCAACTTGTATTGTATATTATGAAATCTTGAGATACCATAGACACGTATACAATGTTTCGACCTATCTTGTCGACACATCTATATATATTTCGGAACAACCATAGACACTCTATATGTGAATGTTGGAGTTAGCTATACAGGGTTGAGGTTGATTCCAAAATATATATAGTTTGAGTTGTGATCAATACTGAGATACGTATACACTGGGTCGTGGATTGATTCAAGATAATATTTATCGATTTATTTCTGTACATCTAACTGTGGACAACTAGTTGTAGGTTACTAACGGGGACAGCTGACTTAATAAACTTAAAACATCAAAATATATTAAAAGTGTTGTAAATATATTTTAAACATACTTTGATATATATGTATATATTGTTATAGGTTCGTGAATCAACCAGTGGCCAAGTCTTACTTCCCGACGAAGTAAAAATCTGTGAAAGTGAGTTATAGTCCCACTTTTAAAATCTAATATTTTTGGGATGAGAATACATGCAGGTTTTATAAATGATTTACAAAATAGACACAAGTACGTGAAACTACATTCTATGGTTGAATTATCGAAATCGAATATGCCCTTTTTATTAAGTCTGGTAATCTAAGAATTAGGGAACAGACACCCTAATTGACGCGAATCCTAAAGATAGATCTATTGGGCCTAACAAACCCCATCCAAAGTACCGGATGCTTTAGTACTTCAAAATTTATATCATATCCGAAGGGTGTCCCGGAATGATGGGGATATTCTTATATATATGCATCTTGTTAATGTCGGTTACCAGGTGTTCACCATATGAATGATTTTTATCTCTATGTATGGGATGTGTATTGAAATATGAAATCTTGTGGTCTATTGTTACGATTTGATATATATAGGTTAAACCTATAACTCACCAACATTTTTGTTGACGTTTTAAGCATGTTTATTCTCAGGTGATTATTAAGAGCTTCTGCTGTCGCATACTTAAATAAGGACGAGATTTGAAGTCCATGCTTGTATGATATTGTGTAAAAACTGGATTCAAGAAACTTATTTTGTTGTAACATATTTGTATTGTAAACCATTATGTAATGGTCGTGTGTAAACAGGATATTTTAGATTATCATTATTTGATAATCTACGTAAAGCTTTTTAAACCTTTATTGATGAAATAAAGGTTATGGTTTGTTTTAAAATGAATGCAGTCTTTGAAAAACGTCTCATATAGAGGTCAAAACCTCGCAACGAAATCAATTAGTATGGAACGTTTTTAATCAATAAGAACGGGACATTTCAGTTGGTATCAGAGCGTTGGTCTTAGAGAACCAGAAAATTTGCATTAGTGTGTTTTATCGAGTTTGTTAGGATGCATTAGTGAGTCTGGACTTCGACCGTGTTTTCTTTAAAAATGATTGCTTAACATTTTTGTTGGAAACTATATATTATTAACATATGAATATTATGTGATATATTAATCTCTTATAGTGTTTGATATTATGTGATAGATGTCTACCTCTAGAACAAGTCCCATTGACTCACCTAATAATAATGAGTCAAATGTAAATTGGAATGATTCGTGGACTGATTCACAAGTTCCCGAAGAGGAACCGGAAGAAGAGTCGGAACCGGAAGAAGAATCGGAACCGGAAGAAGAATCGGAACCGGAAGAAGAAATAGAACCGGTGGTGGAAATAATAAAATGGTTAAGTAAAAGAGAATCCTCAACCAACCGACCAAAGTTAATTATGGGCAATGGTGTTTCCGCCAAGGAAGCAAAATACTGGGAGGATTACCAATTCTCCGATGAATCGAATTCCGACGAGAATTCCAATGATGTTATAGAAATTACCCCAACTGAATTTAAAAAGGCAAAAGAAAATAATAAGGGAAAGGGCATAAAAATAGAGAAATCTAATTCCAACCCCGATGAACTTTATATGTATCGTCAACCCCCGAAGTCCTTAAGTTGTAATAATGACCCGGGAACCTCTAAACCACCAGGTTTTTCTAAACCAATGTGGACAACGACGGCTCGTATTAGGGGAACATCATATATCCCTAGAAACTTGGCAAAACGAACCAAAACCGAACAAGAAGAAACGAGCGAGTCGGAATAAGATAGTTTGCTTATGCTTTATGATATATGTAAAAATTGCTTGTATTAATAAGTATTTTTTTTATGAATCTAACTCTTGTCTATTTTAGAGTATAAAAACACAAAATGGATAGACAACCCAATATTTTAAGAGACCTACCCGGAGACATGATTGATGAAATCTTGTCTAGAGTCGGTCGGAATTCCTCGGCACAACTATTTAAGGCGAGATCAGTTTGTAAGACATTCGAAGAACGTTCCAAGAATGCCTTGGTTTATAAAAGGCTTTCGTTCGAAAGATGGGGGATATCACATTGGGAAATCCATAAGTTACGATGTGTTTACTTTGACGCATATATTGCGGGGAACCCAAATGCTATTTTACGCAACGGGTTAAGAAATTATTTTGACTCAGTATATCCGAATATAGGACTTCGTGATTTAGAAAAAGCGGCTAACATGCTACATAAAGAAGCATGTTATGCTTACGGGTTAGTAATGTTAGCTTCTCACCAAAGTGAGAACAAGAACATCGGGCTACAACTATTAAACAAAACGTTCCCACAAGTGACGGAGTCGGTAATTGGGGTAAGAAATGAGGTTTTTAGGTTATTACGAGACTGTTGGTCATTACGTAACCCTCGTCCCTTTGACGGCGTTACAACATGCTGTCTTATCAACGGCCATAACGGTTATGTTCCACAAGACCAAGGATGGGAAGTAGTCATAGTAAAACCAGAATGCATGACTTGTTTCTGGACGTATGAATTACGTGTCTTTATTGCCTTTGCTGAACGACTTGTGTACTAGCTAGAATTATCTTCACAACTATCTTGTATCAAAGTTATTGTGTGCTATATTTCATGCTTTATGTAAAATAAGCAGTATTGTAAGTTTATAAAATATTGTATAAAAGTTTGAACGCGAAATATTATTACAATCAGTTTTTCATATAGAATTGTAGTAGTTGAATTGTATATTAGCTACTAAGTATGAACTTAACGGGTAGGTACTACCCGAATTTAAACTTATAAAACGCTAATATGAAGAAAAAGCTTTTATAAATGAGTTCATATTATGCTACGAAATACTATTAACTACTCTTAATATTCTGTATGATTAACTTGTTCCATTTGACTATTTTGAAGGAAATGGCACCGACTACTCGACACACCGTGAATATGAATGAAGAGGAATTTCGTACTTTTCTAGCTTCAAACATAGCCACAGTACAGGCTGCGCTACATACCAACAATAACCTTGGATCTGGCAGTACAGGAAATCGTGTAGGATGCACCTACAAAGAATTCACTGCCTGCAAACCTTTGGAATTTGATAGAACCGAAGGACCGATCGGATAGAAACGGTGGACCGAGAAGGTCGAATCGGTGTTTGCCATAAGTAAGTGTACTGAAGAGGACAAAGTGAAGTACGCTACACATACCTTCACAGGTTCTGCGTTAACATGGTGGAATACCTATCTAGAGCAAGTGGGACAAGATGATGCGTACGCACTACCGTGGTCAGCATTCAAGCACTTGATGAACGAGAAGTACCGTCCCAGAACCGAGGTCAATAAGCTCAAGACAGAACTTAGAGGGTTACGAACCCAAGGATTTGATATTACCACGTACGAAAGACGATTCACAGAATTGTGCCTATTGTGTCCGGGAGCATTCGAAGATGAGGAAGAGAAGATCGAAGCGTTTGTGAAAGGATTACCGGAAAGAATCTAAGAAGATATAAGTTCACACGAGCCCGCCTCCATACAACAGGCATGTAGAATGGCTCACAAACTAGTGAACCAGATTGAAGAAAGAATTAAAGAACAGACTGCTGAAGAGGCCAATGTGAAGCAAGACAAAAGAAAGTGGGAGGAAAACGGTGATAAGAATCACCAATACAACAACAACAGCAATTACAACAATAATCGCAACAATTATCCCAACAATCGCAACATCAATCGCAACTACAACAAACGGCCCAACAACAACAACAACAACAATAACAGCAACTACAACAATCATCCCAACAACAATAATAACCGCAACAACAACAACAATCAGAAGCAGCTATGCCAAAGGTGTGAAAAGTATCACTCGGGGTTCTGCACCAAATTTTGCAACAAGTGTAAAAGAAATGGTCATAGCACGGCGAAGTGTGAGGTCTACGGACCATGGGTTAATAGAACGAAAGGAACAAATGGTGTCGGAACGAGTAATGGCGGAGCAAGTAGTGTCGGAGCAAGTTATGCCAATGTAGTTTGTTATAAATGTGGAAAACCGGGCCACATTATTAGAAATTGCCCGAACCAGGAGAACACGAATGGACAAGGCTGCGGAAGAGTTTTCAATATTAATGCGGCAGAGGCACAGGAAGACCCGGAGCTTGTTACGGGTACGTTTCTTATTGACAATAAATCTGCTTATGTTTTATTTGATTCGGGTGCGAATAGAAGCTATATGAGTAGAGATTTTTGTGCTAAATTAAGTTGTCCATTGACGCCTTTGGATAGTAAATTTTTACTCGAATTAGCAAATGGTAAATTAATTTCAGCAGATAATATATGTCGAAATCGAGAAATTAAACTGGTTAGCGAAACATTTAAGATTGATTTGATACCAGTAGAGTTAGGGAGTTTTGACGTGATAATCGGTATGGACTGGTTGAAAGAAGTGAAAGCAGAGATCGTTTGTTACAAAAATGCAATTCGCATTATACGAGAAAAAGAAAAACCCTTAATGCTGTACGGAGAAAAGGGCAACACGAAGCTACATATTATTAGTAATTTGAAGGCACAAAAACTAATAAGAAAAGGTTGTTATGCTGTTCTAGCACACGTCGAGAAAGTACAAACTGAAGAAAAGAGCATCAATGATGTTCCCATTGCAAAAGAATTTCCCGATGTATTTTCGAAAGAATTACCGGGATTACCCCCACAGCGATCCGTTGAATTTCAAATAGATCTTGTACCAGGAGCTGCACCAATAGCTCGTGCTCCTTACAGACTCGCACCCAGTGAAATGAAAGAACTGCAAAGCCAATTACAAGAACTTTTAGAGCGTGGTTTCATTCGACCAAGCACATCACCGTGGGGAGCGCCTGTTTTGTTTGTCAAGAAGAAAGATGGTACCTTCAGGTTGTGTATCGACTACCGAGAGTTGAACAAACTTACCATCAAGAACCGCTACCCACTACCGAGAATCGACGACTTATTTGATCAACTACAAGGCTCGTCTGTTTATTCAAAGATTGACTTACGTTCCGGGTATCATCAAATGCGGGTGAAAGAAGATGATATTCCAAAGACTGCTTTCAGAACACGTTACGGTCATTACGAGTTTATGGTCATGCCGTTTGGTTTAACTAATGCACCAGCTGTGTTCATGGACCTTATGAACCGAGTGTGTGGACCATACCTTGACAAGTTTGTCATTGTTTTCATTGATGACATACTTATTTACTCAAAGAATGACCAAGAACACGGTGAACATTTGAGAAAGGTGTTAGAAGTATTGAGGAAGGAAGAATTGTACGCTAAGTTTTCAAAGTGTGCATTTTGGTTGGAAGAAGTTCAATTCCTCGGTCACATAGTGAACAAAGAAGGTATTAAGGTGGATCCGGCAAAGACAGAAACTGTTGAAAAGTGGGAAACCCCGAAAACTCCGAAACACATACGCCAGTTTTTAGGACTAGCTGGTTACTACAGAAGGTTCATCCAAGACTTTTCCAGAATAGCAAAACCCTTGACTGCATTAACGCATAAAGGGAAGAAATTTGAATGGAATGATGAACAAGAGAAAGCGTTTCAGTTATTGAAGAAAAAGCTAACTACGGCACCTATATTGTCATTGCCTGAAGGGAATGATGATTTTGTGATTTATTGTGACGCATCAAAGCAAGGTGTCGGTTGTGTATTAATGCAACGAACGAAGGTGATTGCTTATGCGTCTAGACAATTGAAGATTCACGAACAAAATTATACGACGCATGATTTAGAATTAGGCGCGGTTGTTTTTGCATTAAAGACTTGGAGGCACTACTTATATGGGGTCAAAAGTATTATATATACCGACCACAAAAGTCTTCAACACATATTTAATCAGAAACAACTGAATATGAGGCAGCGTAGGTGGATTGAATTATTGAATGATTACGACTTTGAGATTCGTTACCACCCGGGGAAGGCAAATGTGGTAGCCGATGCCTTGAGCAGGAAGGACAGAGAACCCATTCGAGTAAAATCTATGAATATAATGATTCATAATAACCTTACTACTCAAATAAAGGAGGCGCAACAAGGAGTTTTAAAAGAGGGAAATTTAAATGATGAAATACCCAAAGGATCGGAGAAACATCTTAATATTCGGGAAGACGGAACCCGGTAGAGGGCTGAAAGGATTTGGGTACCAAAATTTGGAGATATGAGAGAAATGGTACTTAGAGAAGCTCATAAAACCAAATACTCAATACATCCTGGAACGGGGAAGATGTACAAGGATCTCAGGAAATATTTTTGGTGGCCGGGTATGAAAGCCGATGTTGCTAAATACGTAGGAGAATGTTTGACGTGTTCTAAGGTCAAAGTTGAGCATCAGAAACCATCAGGTCTACTTCAACAACCCGAAATCCCAGAATGGAAATGGGAAAACATTACCATGGATTTCATCACTAAATTGCCAAGGACTGCAAGTGGTTTTGATACTATTTGGGTAATAGTTGATCGTCTCACCAAATCAGCACATTTCCTGCCAATAAGAGAAGATGACAAGATGGAGAAGTTAGCACGACTGTATTTGAAGGAAGTCATCTCCAGACATGGAATACCAATCTCTATTATCTCTGATAGGGATGGCAGATTTATTTCAAGATTCTGGAAGACATTACAGCAAGCATTAGGAACTCGTCTAGACATGAGTACTGCCTATCATCCACAAACTGATGGGCAGAGCGAAAGGATGATACAAATGCTTGAAGACATGCTACGAGCATGTGTTATTGATTTCGGAAACAGTTGGGATCGACATCTACCATTAGCAGAATTTTCCTACAACAACAGCTACCATTCAAGCATTGAGATGGCTCCATTTGAAGCACTTTATGGTAGAAAGAGCAGGTCTCCGATTTGTTGGAGTGAAGTGGGGGATAGACAGATTACGGGTCCAGAGATTATACAAGAAACAAGATACCAATTGTTAATGTTCGATGGAATGCTCGTAGAGGACCCGAGTTCACCTGGGAGCGTGAAGATCAGATGAAGAAGAAATACCCGCATCTATTTCCAGAAGATTCGTCAACACCTTCAACAGCTTAAAATTTCGGGACGAAATTTATTTAACGGGTACGTACTGTAGTGACCCGAACTTTTCCATGTTTATATATATTAATTGAGATTGATATTTTCATGATTTAATGTTTCCAACATGTTAAGCAATCAAACTTGTTAAGACTTGATTAATTGAAATATGTTTCATATAGACAATTGACCACCCAAGTTGACCGGCGATTCACGAACGTTAAAACTTGTAAAAATGACATGACGATATATATATGGATATACATATGGTTAACATGAGATTATGATAAGTAAGTATCTCCATAAGTATATTAACAATTAGTTATATACATATAAACAAGACTACTAACTTAAGGATTTCGAAACGAGACATATATGTAACGATTATCGTTGTAACGACATTTAAATGTATATATATCATATTAAGATATATTAATATATCATAATATCATGATAATATAATAATTTAACATCTCATTAGATATAATAAACAATGGGTTAACAACATTAATTGAGATCGTTAACTTAAAGGTTTCAAAACAACACTTACATGTAACGACTAACGATGACTTAACGACTCAGTTAAAATGTATATACATGTAGTGTATTTAGATGTATTAAAATACTTTTGGAAGACTTCAAGACATATATCAAAACACTCATACTTAACGAAAATGGTTACAGTTACTTTTCCATTCTTTTCTTTCATCAAGAATTCTAGTCGTATTCTTACCCGTATTATACACAGCTTCAAAACGTACTTACTATGAGTATATACCAATAGGAACTAGCATGGGATTCCACTCTTGATTATGTCATGTATGACTAATCAATTTTAACTTCTACCATGAGCTAGTCAACTAACTAGAACTCCTTTTAACCCCACTCACCACTCACCAATTACCACTCATCATTCACTCCATTTCACTTCCAATTCTCTTTCTAATTCTCTCTCAACACACATACACTATTATGAACGTATTTTTCCAGTAGTTAATCATCATCTTCATCAAAAATCACTTCAAGAATCAAGCTATAATCATCATAGGAAGAACACTTCAAGAACACTTCAAAAATCCCTTCAAGTTTACTAATTTACTTCCAAGCTTTCTAATCCATTCCAAGTAATCATCTAAGATCAAGAAATCTTTGTTATATACAGTAGGTTATCTTTCTTATTCAAGGTAATATTCATATTCAAACTTTGATTCAATTTCTATAACTATAAACTATCTTAATTCGAGTAAAAATCTTACTTGAACTTGTTTTTGTGTCATGATCCTACTTCAAGAACTTTCAAGCCATCCAAGATCCTTTGAAGCTAGATCATTTCTTGTCACTTCCAGTAGGTTTACCTACTAAAATTTAGGTAGTAATGATGTTCATAACATCATTCGATTCATATATATAAAACTATCTTATTCGAAGGTTTAAACTAGTAATCACTAGAACATAGTTTAGTTAATTCTAAACTTGTTCGCAAACAAAAGTTAATCCTTCTAACTTGACTTTTAAAATTAACTACACACATGTTCTATATCTATATGATATGCTAACTTAATGATTTAAAACCTGGAAACACGAAAAACACCGTAAAACCGGATTTACGCCGTCGTAGTAACACCGCGGGCTGTTTTGGGTTAGTTAATTAAAAACTATGATAAACTTTGATTTAAAAGTTGTTATTCTGAGAAAATGATTTTTATTATGAACATGAAACTATATCCAAAAATTATGGTTAAACCCAAAGTGGAAGTATGTTTTCTAAAATGGTCATCTAGACGTCGTTCTTTCGACTGAAATGACTACCTTTACAAAAATGACTTGTAACTTATTTTTCCGACTATAAACCTATACTTTTTCTGTTTAGATTCATAAAATAGAGTTCAATATGAAACCATAGCAATTTGATTCACTCAAAACGGATTTAAAATGAAGAAGTTATGGGTAAAACAAGATTGGATAATTTTTCTCATTTTAGGTACGTGAAAATTGGTAACAAATCTATTCCAACCATAACTTAATTAACTTGTATTGTATATTATGTAATCTTGAGATACCATAGACACGTATACAATGTTTCGACCTATCATGTCGACACATCTATATATATTTCGGAACAACCATAGACACTCTATATGTGAATGTTGGAGTTAGCTATACAGGGTTAAGGTTGATTCCAAAATATATATAGTTTGAGTTGTGATCAATATTGAGATACGTATACACTGGGTTGTGGATTGATTCAAGATAATATTTATCGATTTATTTCTGTACATCTAACTGTGGACAACTAGTTGTAGGTTACTAACGAGGACAACTGACTTAATAAACTTAAAACATCAAAATATATTAAAAGTGTTGTAAATATATTTTTAACATACTTTGATATATATGTATATATTGTTATAGGTTCGTGAATTAACCAGTGGCCAAGTCTTATTTCCCGACGAAGTAAAAATATGTGAAAGTGAGTTATAGTCCCACTTTTAAAATCTAATATTTTTGGGATGAAAATACATGCAGGTTTTATAAATGATTTACAAAATAGACACAAGTACGTGAAACTACATTCTATGGTTGAATTATCGAAATCGAATATGCCCTTTTTATTAATTCTGGTAATCTAAGAATTAGGGAACAGACACCCTAATTGACGCGAATCCTAAAGATAGATCTATTGGGCCTAACAAACCCCATCCAAATTACCAGATGCTTTAGTACTTCGAAATTTATATCATATCCGAAGGGTGTCCCGGAATGATGGGGATATTCTTATATATATGCATCTTGTTAATGTCGGTTACCAGGTGTTCACCATATGAATAATTTTTATCTCTATGTATGGGATGTGTATTGAAATATGAAATCTTGTGGTCTATTGTTACGATTTGATATATATAGGTTAAACCTATAACTCACCAACATTTTTGTTGACGTTTTAAGCATGTTTATTTTCAGGTGATTATTAAGAGCTTCCGCTGTCGCATACTTAAATAAGGACGAGATTTGGAGTCCTTGCTTGTATGATATTGTGTAAAAACTGCATTCAAGAAACTTATTTTGTTGTAACATATTTGTATTGTAAACCATTATGTAATGGTCGTGTGTAAACAGGATATTTTAGATTATCATTATTTGATAATCTACGTAAAGCTTTTTAAACCTTTATTGATGAAATAAAGGTTATGGTTTGTTTTAAAATGAATGCAGTCTTTGAAAAACGTCTCATATAGAGGTCAAAACCTCGCAACGAAATCAATTAGTATGGAACGTTTTTAATCAATAAGAACGGGACATTTCATCTAAACCACCAGGTTTTTCTAAACCAATGTGGAAAACGACGGCTCGTATTAGGGGAACATCATATATCCCTAGAAACTTGGCAAAACGAACCAAAACCGAAGAAGAAGAAACAAGCGAGTCGGAATAAGATAATTGTATTCGTGTGGTGTAATATATGTAATATAGAGTGCTTATGCTTTATGATATATGTAAAAATTGCTTGTATTAATAAGTATTTTTTTTATGAATCTAACTCTTGTCTATTTTACAGTATAAAAACACAAAATGGATAGACAACCCAATATTTTAAGAGACCTACCCGGAGACATGATTGATGAAATCTTGTCTAGAGTCGGTCAGAATTCTTCGGCACAACTATTTAAGGCGAGATCAGTTTGTAAGACATTCGAAGAACGTTCCAAGAATGCCTTGGTTTATAAAAGGCTTTCGTTCGAAAGATGGGGGAAATCACATTGGGAAATCCATAAGTTACGATGTGTTTACTTTGACGCATATATTGTGGGGAACCCAAATGCTATTTTACGCAATGGGTTAAGAAATTATTTTGACTCAATATATTCGAATATTGGACTTCGTGATTTAGAAAAAAGCGGCTAACATGCAACATAAAGAAGCATGTTATGCTTACGGATTAGTAATGTTCGCTTCTCACCAAAGTGAGAACAAGAACATCGGGCTACAACTATTAAACAAAACGTTCCCACAAGTGACGGAGTTGGTAATTGGGGTAAGAAAAAAGGTTTTTAGATTGTTACGGGACTGTTGGACATTACGTACCCTCGTCCCTTTGACGACATTACAACACTCTGTCTTATCAACGGACATAACGGTTATGTTCCACAAGACCAAGGATGGGAAGTAATCCTAGTAAAACCAGAATGCATGACTTGTTTCTGGACGTATGAATTACGTGTCTTTATTGCCTTTGCTGAACGACTTGTGTACTAGCTAGAATTATCTTCACAACCATCTTGTATCAAATTTATTGTGTGCTATATTTCATGCTATATGTAAAATAAGCGGTATTGTAATTTGTAAAATATTGTGTAAAAGTTTGAACGCGAAATATTATTATAATCAGTTTTTCATATAGAATTGTAGTAGTTGAATTGTATATTAGCTACTAAGTATGAACTTAACGGGTAGGTACTACCCGAATTTAAACTTATAAAACGCTAATATGAAGAAAAAGCTTTTATAAATGAGTTTATATTATGCTACAAAATACTATTAACTACTCTTAATATTCTGTATGATTAACTTGTTCCATTTGACTATTTTGAAGCAAATGGCACCGACTACTCGACACACCGTGAATATGAATGAAGAGGAATTCCGTACTTTTCTAGCTTCAAACATAGCCGCAGTACAGGCTGCGCTACATACCAACAATAACCTTGGATCTAGCAGTACAGGAAATCGTGTAGGATGCACCTACAAAGAATTCACTGCCTTCAAACCTTTGGAATTTGATGGAACTGAAGGACCGATCGGATTGAAACGGTGGACCGAGAAGGTCGAATCGGTGTTTGCCATAAGTAAGTGTACTGAAGAGGACAAAGTGAAGTACGCTACGCATACCTTCACAGGTTCTGCGTTAACATGGTGGAATACCTATCTAGAGCAAGTGGGACAAGACGATGTGTACGCACTACCGTGGTCAGCATTCAAGCACTTGATGAACGAGAAGTACCGTCCCAGAACTGAGGTCAATAAGCTCAAGACAGAACTTAGAGGGTTACGAACCCAAGGATTTGATATTACCACGTACGAAAGACGATTCACAGAATTGTGCCTATTGTGTCCGGGAGCATTCGAAGATGAGGAAGAGAAGATCGACGCATTTAAGGATTACCAGAAAGAATCCAAGAAGATATAAGTTCACACGAGCCCGCCTCCATACAACAGGCATGTAGAATGGCTCACAAACTCGTGAACCAGATTGAAGAAAGAACTAAAGAACAGACTGCTGAAGAGGCCAATGTGAAGCAAGTCAAAAGAAAGTGGGAGGAAAACGGTGATAAGAATCACCAATACAACAACAACAGCAATTACAACAATAATCGCAACACTTATCCCAACAATCGCAACATCAATCGCAACTACAACAAACGGCCCAACAACAACAACAACAACAACAACAACAACAACAACAACAACAACAACAACAACAACAACTACAACAATCATCCCAACAACAATAATAACCGCAACAACAACAACAATCAGAAGCAGCTATGCCAAAGGTGTGAAAAGTATCACTCGGGGTTCTACACCAAATTTTGCAACAAGTGTAAAAGAAATGGTCATAGCGCGGCGAAGTGTGAGGTCTACGGACCAGGGGTTAATAGAACGAAAGGAATAAATGGTGTCGGAACGAGTAATGACGGAGCAAGTAGTGTCGGAGCAAGTTATGCCAATGTAGTTTGTTATAAATGTGGAAAACCGGGCCACATTATTAGAAATTGCCCGAACCAGGAGAACACGAATGGACAAGGCCGCGGAAGAGTTTTCAATATTAATGCGGCAGAGGCACAGGAAGACCCGGAGCTTGTTACGGGTACGTTTCTTATTGACAATAAATATGCTTACGTTTTATTTGATTCGGGTGCGGATAGAAGCTATATGAGTAGAGATTTTTGTGCTAAATTAAGTTGTCCATTGACGCCTTTGGATAGTAATTTTTTACTCGAATTAGCAAACGGTAAATTAATTTCAGCAGATAACATATGCCGGAATCGAGAAATTTAACTGGGTAGCGAAATATTTAAGATTGATTTGATACCAGTAGAGTTAGGGAGTTTTGATGTAATAGTTGGCATGGACTGGCAGAAGAAGGTGAAAGCAGAGATCGTATGTTATAAAAATGCAATTCGCATTGTACGAGAAGAAGGAGAACCCTTAATGGTGTACGGAGAAAAGGGCAACATGAAGCTACATCTTATTAGTAATTTGAAGGCACAAAAACTAATAAGAAAAGGTTGCTATGCTATTCTAGCACACGTCGAGAAAGTACAAACTGAAGAAAAGAGCATCAATGATGTTCCCGTCGCAAAAGAATTTCCCGATGTATTTCTGAAAGAATTACCGGGACTACCTCCACATCGATCTGTTGAATTTCAAATAGATCTTGTACCAGGAGCTGCACCAATAGCTCGTGCTCCTTATAGACTCGCACCCAGCGAGATGAAAGAACTGCAAAGCCAACTGCAAGAACTATTAGAACGTGGTTTCATTCGACCAAGCACGTCACCATGGGGAGCTCCTATTTTGTTTGTCAAGAAGAAGGATGGTACATTTAGGTTGTGTATTGACTACAGAGAGTTGAACAAACTTACCATCAAAAACCGTTATCCACTGCCGAGAATTGACGACTTATTTGATCAACTACAAGGCTCGTCGGTTTATTCGAAGATCAATTTACGTTCTGGTTATCATCAAATGCGAGTAAAGGAGGATGATATTCCAAAAACTGCTTTTAGGACGCGTTATGGTCGTTACGAGTTTATGGTTATGACGTTTGAATTGACTAACACACCAGCTGTGTTCATGGACCTTATGAACCGCGTGTGTGGACCATACCTTGACAAGTTTGTCATTGTTTTCATTGATGACATACTTATTTACTCAAAGAATGACCAAGAACACGGTGAACATTTGAGAAAGGTGTTAGAAGTATTGAGGAAGGAAGAATTGTACGCTAAGTTTTCAAAGTGTGCATTTTGGTTGGAAGAAGTTCAATTCCTCGGTCACATAGTGAACAAAGAAGGTATCAAGGTGGATCTGGCAAAGATAGAAACTGTTGAAAAGTGGGAAACCCCAAAAACTCCGAAGCATATACGTCAATTTTTAGGATTGGCTGGTTACAACAGAAGATTCATCCAAGATTTCTCCAAAATAGCAAAACCCTTGACTACATTAACGCATAAAGGGAAGAAATTTGAATGGAAGGATGAACAAGAGAAAGCGTTTCATTTATTGAAGAAAAAGCTAACTACGGCACCTATATTGTCATTGCCTGAAGGGAATGATGATTTTGTGATTTATTGTGACGCATCAAAGCAAGGTCTCGGTTGTGTATTAATGCAACGAACGAAGGTGATTGCTTATGCGTCTAGACAATTGAAGATTCACGAACAAAATTATACGACGCATGATTTAGAATTAGGCGCGGTTGTTTTTGCATTAAATACTTGGAGGCACTACTTATATAGGGTCAAAAGTATTATATATACCGACCACAAAAGTCTTCAACACATATTTAATCAGTAAAAACTGAATATGAAGCAGCGTAGGTGGATTGAATTGTTGAATGATTACGACTTTGAGATTCGTTACCACCTAGGGAAGGCAAATGTGGTAGCCGATGAAATGTCCCGTTCTTATTGATTAAAAACGTTCCATATTAATTGATTTCGTTGCGAGGTTTTGACCTCTATATGAGACGTTTTTCAAAGACTGCATTCATTTTAAAACAAACCATAACCTTTATTTCATCAATAAAGGTTTAAAAAGCTTTACGTAGATTATCAAATAATGATAATCTAAAATATCCTGTTTACACACGACCATTACATAATGGTTTACAATACAAATATGTTACAACAAAATAAGTTTCTTGAATGCAGTTTTTACACAATATCATACAAGCATGGACTCCAATTCTCGTCCTTATTTAAGTATGCGACAGCGGAAGCTCTTAATAATCACCTGAGAATAAACATGCTTAAAACGTCAACAAAAATGTTGGTGAGTTATAGGTTTAACCTATATATATCAAATCATAATAATAGACCACAAGATTTCATATTTCAATACACATCCCATACATAGAGATAAAAATCATTCATATGGTGAACACCTGGTAACCGACATTAACAAGATGCATATATAAGAATATCCCCATCATTCCGGGACACCCTTCGGATATGATATAAATTTCGAAGTACTAAAGCATCCGGTACTTTGGATGGGGCTTGTTGGGCCCGATAGATCTATCTTTAGGATTCGCGTCAATTAGGGTGTCTGTTCCCTAATTCTTAGATTACCAGACTTAATAAAAAAGGGCATATTCGATTTCGATAATTCAACCATAGAATGTAGTTTCACGTACTTGTGTCTATTTTGTAAATCATTTATAAAACCTGCATGTATTCTCATCCCAAAAATATTAGATTTTAAAAGTGGGACTATAACTCACTTTCACAGATTTTTACTTCATCGGGAAGTAAGACTTGGCCACTGGTTGATTCACGAACCTATAACAATATATACATATATATCAAAGTATGTTCAAAATATATTTACAACACTTTTAATATATTTTGATGTTTTAAGTTTATTAAGTCAGCTGTCCTCGTTAGTAACCTACAACTAGTTGTCCACAGTTAGATGTACAGAAATAAATCGATAAATATTATCTTGAATCAATCCACGACCCAGTGTATACGTATCTCAGTATTGATCACAACTCAAACTATATATATTTTGGAATCAACCTCAACCCTGTATAGCTAACTCCAACATTCACATATAGAGTGTCTATGGTTGTTCCGAAATATATATAGATGTGTCGACATGATAGGTCGAAACATTTTATACGTGTCTATGGTATCTCAAGATTACATAATATACAATACAAGTTGATTAAGTTATGGTTGGAATAGATTTGTTACCAATTTTCACGTAGCTAAAATGAGAAAAATTATCCAATCTTGTTTTACCCATAACTTCTTCATTTTAAATCCGTTTTGAGTGAATCAAATTGCTATGGTTTCATATTGAACCCTATTTTATGAATCTAAACAGAAAAAGTATAGGTTTATAGTCAGAAAAATAAGTTACAAGTCGTTTTTGTAAAGGTAGTCATTTCAGTCGAAAGAACGACGTCTAGATGACCATTTTAGAAAACATACTTCCACTTTGAGTTTAACCATAATTTTTGGATATAGTTTCATGTTCATAATAAAAATCATTTTCTCAGAATAACAACTTTTAAATCAAAGTTTATCATAGTTTTTAATTAACTAACCCAAAACAGCCCGCGGTGTTACTACGACGGCGTAAATCCGGTTTTACGGTGTTTTTCGTGTTTCCAGGTTTTAAATCATTAAGTTAGCATATCATATAGATATAGAACATGTGTTTATTTTATTTTAAAAGTCAAGTTAGAAGGATTAACTTTTGTTTGCGAACAAGTTTAGAATTAACTAAACTATGTTCTAGTGATTACAAGTTTAAACCTTCGAATAAGATAGCTTTATATGTATGAATCGAATGATGTTATGAACATCATTACTACCTTAAGTTCCTTGGATAAACCTACTGGAAAAAATAAAAATGGATCTAGCTTCAATGGATCCTTGGATGGCTCGAAGTTCTTGAAGCAGAATCATGACACGAAAACAAGTTCAAGTAAGATCATCACTTGAAATAAGATTGTTATAGTTATAGAAATTGAACCAAAGTTTGAATATGATTATTACCTTGTATTAGAATGATAACCTACTGTAAGAAACAAATATTTCTTGAGGTTGGATGATCACCTTACAAGATTGGAAGTGAGCTAGCAAACTTGAAAGTATTCTTGATTTTATGAAACTAGAACTTTTGGAATTTATGAAGAACACTTAGAACTTGAAGATAGAACTTGAGAGAGATCAATTAGATGAATAAAATTGAAGAATGAAAGTGTTTGTAGGTGTTTTTGGTCGTTGGTGTATGGATTAGATATAAAGGATATGTTATTTTGTTTTCATGTAAATAAGTCATGAATGATTACTCATATTTTTGTAATTTTATGAGATATTTCATGCTAGTTTCCAAATGATGGTTCCCACATGTGTTAGGTGACTCACATGGGCTACTAAGAGCTGATCATTGGAGTGTATGTACCAATAGTACATACATCTAAAAGCTGTGTATTGTACGAGTACGAATACGGGTGCATACGAGTAGAATTGTTGATGAAACTGAACGAGGATGTAATTGTAAGCATTTTTGTTAAGTAGAAGTATTTTGATAAGTGTCTTGAAGTCTTTCAAAAGTGTATGAATACATATTAAAACACTACATGTATATACATTTTAACTGAGTCGTTAAGTCGTCGTTAGTCATTACATGTAAATGTTGTTTTGAAACCTTTAGGTTAACGATCTTGTTGAATGTTGTTAACCCATTGTTTATTATAACAAATGAGATGTTAAATTATTATATTATCATGATATTATGATATATAATATATCTTAGTATGATGTATATACAGTTAAATGTCGTTACAACGATAATCGTTACATATATGTCTCGTTTCGAAATCATTAAGTTAGTAGTCTTATTTTTACATATGTATTTCATTGTTAATACACTTAATAATATATTTACTTATCATTTAACATAATTAACCAAGTGTATCAATATCTTAATATGATTCATATGTACCTAGTAAGACGTTGTTATAACGATAATCGTTATATATATCGTTTTCGAGTTTCTTAAATTAATAGTCTCATTTTTATGTATATAACTCATTGTTAAAATACATAATGAGATACATACTTATAATAAAAACATGTTAACTATATATAACCATATATATGTCATCGTATAGTTTTTACAAGTTTTAACGTTCGTGAATCACCGGTCAACTTGGGTGGTCAATTGTCTATATGAAACCTATTTCAATTAATCAAGTCTTAACAAGTTTGATTGCTTAACATGTTGGAAACATTTAATCATGTAAATATCAATCTCAATTAATATATATAAACATGGAAAAGTTCGGGTCACTACAGTACCTACCCGTTAAATAAATTTCGTCCCGAAATTTTAAGCTGTTGAAGGTGTTGACGAATCTTCTGGAAATAGATGCGGGTATTTCTTCTTCATCTGATCTTCACGCTCCCAGGTGTACTCGGGTCCTCTACGAGCATTCCATCGAACCTTAACAATTGGTATTGTGTTTTGCTTAAGTCTTTTAACCTCACGATCCATTATTTCGACGGGTTCTTCGATGAATTGAAGTTTTTCGTTGATTTGGATTTCATCTAACAGAATAGTGAGATCTTCTTTAGCAAAACATTTCTTCAAATTCGAGACGTGGAAAGTGTTATGTACAGCCGCGAGTTGTTGAGGTAACTCAAGTCGGTAAGCTACTGGTCCGACACGATCAATAATCTTGAATGGTCCAATATACCTTAGATTTAATTTCCCTCGTTTACCAAATCGAACAACGCCTTTCCAAGGTGCAACTTTAAGCATGACCATCTCTCCAATTTCAAATTCTATATCTTTTCTTTTAATGTCAGCGTAGCTCTTTTGTCGACTTTGGGCGGTTTTCAACCGTTGTTGAATTTGGATGATCTTCTCAGTAGTTTCTTGTATAATCTCCGGACCCGTAATCTGTCTATCCCTCACTTCACTCCAACAAATCGGAGACCTGCACTTTCTACCATAAAGTGCTTCAAACGGCGCCATCTCAATGCTTGAATGGTAGCTGTTGTTGTAGGAAAATTCTACTAACGGTAGATGTCGATCCTAACTGTTTTCGAAATCAATAACACATGCTCGTAGCATGTCTTCAAGCGTTTGTATCGTCCTTTCGCTCTGCCCATCAGTTTGTGGATGATAGGCAGTACTCATGTCTAGACGAGTTCCTAATGCTTGCTGTAATGTCTGCCAGAATCTTGAAATAAATCTGCCATCCCTATCAGAGATAATAGAGATTGGTATTCCATGTCAGGAGATGACTTCCTTCAAATACAGTCGTGCTAACTTCTCCATCTTGTCATCTTCTCTTATTGGCAGGAAGTGTGCTGATTTGGTGAGACGATCAACTATTACCCAAATAGTATCAAAACCACTTGCAGTCCTTGGCAATTTAGTGATGAAATCCATGGTAATGTTTTCCCATTTCCATTCCGGGATTTCGGGTTGTTGAAGTAGACCTGATGGTTTCTGATGCTCAGCTTTGACCTTAGAACACGTCAAACATTCTCCTACGTATTTAGCAACATCGGCTTTCATACCCGGCCACCAAAAATGTTTCTTGAGATCCTTGTACATCTTTCCCGTTCCAGGATGTATTGAGTATCTGGTTTTATGAGCTTCTCTAAGTACCATTTCTCTCATATCTCCAAGTTTTGGTACCCAAATCCTTTCAGCCCTATACCGGGTTCCGTCTTCCCGAATATTAAGATGCTTCTCCGATCCTTTGGGTATTTCATCCTTTAAATTTCCCTCTTTTAAAACTCCTTGTTGCGCCTCCTTTATTTGAGTAGTAAGGTTATTATGAATCATTATATTCATAGATTTTACTCGAATGGGTTCTCTGTCCTTCCTGCTCAAGGCATCGGCTACCACATTTGCCTTCCTCGGGTGGTAACGAATCTCAAAGTCGTAATCATTCAATAATTCAATCCACCTACGCTGCCTCATATTCAGTTGTTTCTGATTAAATATGTGTTGAAGACTTTTGTGGTCGGTATATATAATACTTTTAACACCATATAAGTAGTGCCTCCAAGTCTTTAATGCAAAAACAACTGCGCCTAATTCCAAATCATGCGTCGTATAATTTTGTTCGTGAATCTTCAATTGTCTAGACGCATAAGCAATCACCTTCGTTCGTTGCATTAATACACAACCGAGACCTTGCTTTGATGCGTCACAATAAATCACAAAATCATCATTCCCTTCAGGCAATGACAATATAGGTGCCGTAGTTAGCTTTTTCTTCAATAACTGAAACGCTTTCTCTTGTTCATCATTCCATTCAAATTTCTTCCCTTTATGCGTTAATGCAGTCAAGGGTTTTGCTATTCTGGAAAAGTCTTGGATGAACCTTCTGTAGTAACCAGCTAGTCCTAAAAACTGGCGTATGTGTTTCAGAGTTTTCGGGGTTTCCCACTTTTCAACAGTTTCTATCTTTGCCGGATCCACCTTAATACCTTCTTTGTTCACTATGTGACCGAGAAATTGAACTTCTTCCAACCAAAATGCACACTTTGAAAACTTAGCGTACAATTCTTCCTTCCTCAATACTTCTAACCCCTTTCTCAAATGTTCACCGTGTTCTTGGTCATTCTTTAAGTAAATAAGTATGTCATCAATGAAAACAATGACAAACTTGTCAAGGTATGGTCCACACACTCGGTTCATAAGGTCCATGAACACAGCTGGTGCATTAGTTAAACCAAATGGCATGACCATAAACTCGTAATGACCGTAACGTGTTCTGAAAGCAGTCTTTGGAATATCATCTTCTTTCACCCGCATTTGATGATACCCGGAATGTAAGTCAATCTTTGAATAAACAGACGAGCCTTGTAGTTGATCAAATAAGTCGTCGATTCTCGGTAGTGGGTAGCGGTTCTTGATGGTAAGTTTGTTCAACTCTCGGTAGTCGATACACAACCTGAATGTACCATCTTTCTTCTTGACAAACAAAACAGGAGCTCCCCACGGTGATGTTCTTGGTCGAATGAAACCACGCTCTAAAAGTTCTTGTAATTGGCTTTGCAGTTCTTTCATCTCGCTGGGTGCGAGTCTGTAAGGAGCACGAGCTATTGGTGCAGCTCCTGGTACAAGATCTATTTGAAATTCAACGGATCGATGTGGGGGTAATCCCGGTAATTCTTTCGGAAATACATCGGGAAATTCTTTTGCAATGGGAACATCATTGATGCTCTTTTCTTCAGTTTGTACTTTCTCGACGTGTGCTAGAACAGCATAGCAACTTTTTCTTATTAGTTTTTGTGCCTTCAAATTACTAATAAGATGTAGCTTCGTGTTGCCCTTTTCTCCGTACACCATTAAGGGTTTTCCTTTTTCTCGTATAATGCGAATTGCATTTTTGTAACAAACGATCTCTGCTTTCACTTCTTTCAACCAGTCCATACCGATTATCACATCAAAACTCCCTAACTCTACTGGTATCAAATCAATCTTAAATGTTTCGCTAACCAGTTTAATTTCTCGATTCCGACATATATTATCTGCTGAAATTAATTTACCATTTGCTAATTCGAGTAAAAATTTACTATCCAAAGGCGTCAATGGACAACTTAATTTAGCACAAAAATCTCTACTCATATAACTTCTATCCGCACCCGAATCAAATAAAACGTAAGCAGATTTATTGTCAATAAAAAACGTACCCGTAACAAGCTCCGGGTCTTCCTGTGCCTCTGCCGCATTAATATTGAAAACTCTTCCGCGGCCTTGTCCATTCGTGTTCTCCTGGTTCGGGCAATTTCTAATAATGTGGCTCGGTTTTCCACATTTATAACAAACTACATTGGCATAACTTGCTCCGACACTACTTGCTCCGCCATTACTCGTTCCGACACCATTTGTTCCTTTCGTTCTATTAACCCCTGGTCCGTAGACCTCACACTTCGCCGCGCTATGACCATTTCTTTTACACTTGTTGCAAAATTTGGTGCAAAACCCCGAGTGATACTTTTCACACCTTTGGCATAGCTGCTTCTGATTGTTGTTGTTGTTGTTGTTGCGGTTATTATTGTTATTGGGATGATTGTTGTAGTTGCTGTTGTTGTTGTTGTTGTTGTTGTTGGGCCGTTTGTTGTAGCTGCGATTGATGTTGCGATTGTTGGGATAATTGTTGCGATTATTGTTGTAATTGCTGTTGTTGTTGTATTGGTGATTCTTATCACCGTTTTCCTCCCACTTTCTTTTGACTTGCTTCACATTGGCCTCTTCAGCAGTCTGTTCTTTAATTCTTTCTTCAATCTGGTTCACTAGTTTGTGAGCCATTCTACATGCCTGTTGTATGGAGGCGGGCTCGTGTGAACTTATATCTTCTTGGATTCTTTCCGGTAATCCTTTCACAAACGCGTCGATCTTCTCTTCCTCATCTTCGAATGCTCCCGGACACAATAGGCACAATTCTTTGAATCGTCTTTCGTACGTGGTAATATCAAATCCTTGGGTTCGTAACCCTCTAAGTTCTGTCTTGAGCTTATTGACCTCGGTTCTGGGACGGTACTTCTCGTTCATCAAGTGCTTGAATGCTGACCACGGTAGTGCGTACGCATCATCTTGTCCCACTTGCTCTAGATAGGTATTCCACCATGTTAACGCAGAACCTGTGAAGGTATGCGTAGCGTACTTCACTTTTTCCTCTTCAGTACACTTACTTATGGCAAACACCGATTCGACCTTCTCGGTCCACTGTTTCAATCCGATCGGTCCTTCGGTTCCATCAAATTCCAAAGGTTTGCAGGCAGTAAATTCTTTGTAGGTGCATCCTACACGATTTCCTGTACTGCTAGATCCAAGGTTATTGTTGGTATGTAGCGCAGCCTGTACTGCGGCTATGTTTGAAGCTAGAAAAGTACGGAATTCCTCTTCATTCATATTCACGGTGTGTCGAGTAGTCGGTGCCATTTCCTTCAAAATAGTCAAATGGAACAAGTTAATCATACAGAATATTAAGAGTAGTTAATAGTATTTCGTAGCAAAATATGAACTCATTTATAAAAGCTTTTTCTTCATATTAGCGTTTTATAAGTTTAAATTCGGGTAGTACCTACCCGTTAAGTTTATACTTAGTAGGTAATATACAATTCAACTACTACAATTCTATATGAAAAACTGATTGTAATAATATTTCACGTTCAAACTTTTATACAATATTTTACAAACTTACAATACCGCTTATTTTACATAAAGCATGAAATATAACACACAATAACTTTGATACAAGATAGTTGTGAAGATAATTCTAGCTAGTACACAAGTCGTTCAGCAAAGGCAATAAAGACACGTAATTCATACGTCCAGAAACAAGTCATGCATTCTGGTTTTACTAGGACTACTTCCCATCCTTGGTCTTGTGGAACATAACCGTTATGGCCGTTGATAAGACAGCGTGTTGTAACGTCGTCAAAGGGACGAGGGTTACGTAATGACCAACAGTCTCGTAATAACCTAAAAACCTCATTTCTTATCCCAATTACCGACTTCGTTACTTGTGGGAACGTTTTGTTTAATAGTTGTAGCCCGATGTTCTTGTTCTCACTTTGGTGAGAAGCGAACATTACTAACCCGTAAGCATAACATGCTTCTTTATGTTGCATGTTAGCCGCTTTTTCTAAATCACGAAGTCCTATATTCGGATATACTGAGTCAAAATAATTTCTTAACCCGTTGCGTAAAATAGCATTTGGGATCCCCGCAATATATGCGTCAAAGTAAACACATCGTAACTTATGGATTTCCCAATGTGATATCCCCCATCTTTTGAACGAAAGCCTTTTATAAACCAAGGCATTCTTGGAACGTTCTTCGAATGTCTTACAAACTGATCTCGCCTTAAATAGTTGTGCCGAAGAATTCTGACCGACTCTAGACAAGATTTCATCAATCATGTCTCCGGGTAGGTCTCTTAAAATATTGGGTTGTCTATCCATTTTGTGTTTTTATACTGTAAAATAGACAAGAGTTAGATTCATAAAAAAATACTTATTAATACAAGCAATTTTTACATATATCATAAAGCATAAGCACACTATATTACATATATTACACCACACGAATACAACTATCTTATTCCGACTCGCTTGTTTCTTCTTCTTCGGTTTTGGTTCGTTTTGCCAAGTTTCTAGGGATATATGATGTTCCCCTAATACGAGCCGTCATAATCCACATTGGTTTAGAAAAACCTGGTGGTTTAGAGGTTCCCGGGTCATTGTTACAACTTAAGGACTTCGGGGGTTGACGATACATATAAAGTTCATCGGGGTTGGAATTAGATTTCTCTATTTTTATGCCCTTTCCTTTATTATTTTCTTTTGCCTTTTTAAATTCAGTTGGGGTAATTTCTATAACATCATCAGAATTCTCGTCGGAATCCGATTCATCGGAGAATTGGTAATCCTCCCAATATTTTGCTTCGTTGGCGGAAACACCATTGACCATAATTAACCTTGGTCGGTAGGTTGAGGATTTTCTTTTACTTAACCGTTTTATTATTTCCCCCACCGGTTCTATTTCTTCATCCGGTTCCGATTCTTCTTCCGGTTCCGACTCTTCTTCCGGTTCCGACTCTTCTTCCGGTTCCTCTTCGGGAACTTGTGAATCAGTCCACGAATCATTCCAATTTACATTTGACTCTTCATTATTATAGGTGAGTCAATGGGACTTGTTCTAGAGGTAGACATCTATCACATAATATCAAACGCATTAAGAGATTAATATATCACATAATATTCACATGTTAAAAATATATAGTTTCCAACAAAATTTGTTAAGCAATCATTTTTCAAGTAAACACGGTCGAAGTCCAGACTCACTAATGCATCCTAACAAACTCGATAAGACACACTAATGCAAAATTCTAGTTCTCTAAGACCAACGCTCGGATACCAACTGAAATGTCCCGTTCTTATTGATTAAAAACGTTCCATATTAATTGATTTCGTTGCGAGGTTTTGACCTCTATATGAGACGTTTTCCAAAGACTGCATTCATTTTAAAACAAACCATAACCTTTATTTCATCAATAAAGGTTTAAAAAACTTTACGTAGATTATCAAATAATGATAATCTAAAATATCCTGTTTACACACGACCATTACATAATGGTTTACAATACAAATATGTTACAACAAAATAAGTTTCTTGAATGCAGTTTTTACACAATATCATACAAGCATGGACTCCAATTCTCGTCCTTATTTAAGTATGCGACAGCGGAAGCTCTTAATAATCACCTGAGAATAAACATGCTTAAAACGTCAACAAAAATGTTGGTGAGTTATAGGTTTAACCTATATATATCAAATCATAATAATAGACCACAAGATTTCATATTTCAATACACATCCCATACATAGAGATAAAAATCATTCATATGGTGAACACCTGGTAACCGACATTAACAAGATGCATATATAAGAATATCCCCATCATTCCGGGACACCCTTCGGATATGATATAAATTTCGAAGTACTAAAGCATCCGGTACTTTGGATGGGGCTTGTTGGGCCCGATAGATCTATCTTTAGGATTCGCGTCAATTAGGGTGTCTGTTCCCTAATTCTTAGATTACCAGACTTAATAAAAAAGGGCATATTCGATTTCGATAATTTAACCATAGAATGTAGTTTCACGTACTTGTGTCTATTTTGTAAATCATTTATAAAACCTGCATGTATTCTCATCCCAAAAATATTAGATTTTAAAAGTGGGACTATAACTCACTTTCACAGATTTTTACTTCGTCGGGAAGTAAGATTTGGCCACTGGTTGATTCACGAACCTATAACAATTTATACATATATATCAAAGTATGTTCAAAATATATTTACAACACTTTTAATATATTTTGATGTTTTAAGTTTATTAAGTCAGCTGTCCTCGTTAGTAACCTACAACTAGTTGTCCACAGTTAGATGTACAGAAATAAATCGATAAATATTATCTTGAATCAATCCACGACCCAGTGTATACGTATCTCAGTATTGATCACAACTCAAACTATATATATTTTGGAATCAACCTCAACCCTGTATAGCTAACTCCAACATTCACATATAGAGTGTCGATGGTTGTTCCGAAATATATATAGATGTGTCGACATGATAGGTCGAAACATTGTATACGTGTCTATGGTATCTCAAGATTACATAATATACAATACAAGTTGATTAAGTTATGGTTGGAATAGATTTGTTACCAATTTTCACGTAGCTAAAATGAGAAAAATTATCCAATCTTGTTTTACCCATAACTTCTTCATTTTAAATCTGTTTTGAGTGAATCAAATTGCTATGGTTTCATATTGAACCCTATTTTATGAATCTAAATAGAAAAAGTATAGGTTTATAGTCAGAAAAATAAGTTACAAGTCATTTTTGTAAAGGTAGTCATTTCAGTCGAAAGAACGACGTCTAGATGACCATTTTAGAAAACATACTTCCACTTTGAGTTTAACCATAATTTTTGGATATAGTTTCATGTTCATAATAAAAATCATTTTATCAGAATAACAACTTTTAAATCAAAGTTTATCATAGTTTTTAATTAACTAACCCAAAACAGCCCGCGGTGTTACTACGACGGCGTAAATCCGGTTTTACGGTGTTTTTCGTGTTTCCAGGTTTTAAATCATTAAGTTAGCATATCATATAGATATAGAACATGTGTTTAGTTTATTTTAAAAGTCAAGTTAGAAGGATTAACTTTTGTTTGCGAACAAGTTTAGAATTAACTAAACTATGTTCTAGTGATTACAAGTTTAAACCTTCGAATAAGATAGCTTTATATGTATGAATCGAATGATGTTATGAACATCATTACTACCTTAAGTTCCTTGGATAAACCTACTGGAAAAGAGAAAAATGGATCTAGCTTCAATGGATCCTTGGATGGCTCGAAGTTCTTGAAGCAGAATCATGACACGAAAACAAGTTCAAGTAAGATCATCACTTGAAATAAGATTGTTATAGTTATAGAAATTGAACCAAAGTTTGAATATGATTATTACCTTGTATTAGAATGATAACCTAATGTAAGAAACAAAGATTTCTTGAGGTTGGATGATCACCTTACAAGATTGGAAGTGAGCTAGCAAACTTGAAAGTATTCTTGATTTTATGAAACTAGAACTTTTGGAATTTATGAAGAACACTTAGAACTTGAAGATAGAACTTGAGAGAGATCAATTATATGAAGAAAATTGAAGAATTAAAGTGTTTATAGGTGTTTTTGGTCGTTGGTGTATGGATTAGATATAAAGGATATGTTATTTTGTTTTCATGTAAATAAGTCATGAATGATTTACTCATATTTTTGTAATTTTATGAGATATTTCATGCTAGTTGCCAAATGATGGTTCCCACATGTGTTAGGTGACTCACATGGGCTGCTAAGAGCTGATAATTGGAGTGTATGTACCAATAGTACATACATCTAAAAGCTGTGTATTGTACGAGTACGAATACGGGTGCATACGAGTAGAATTGTTGATTAAACTGAACGAGGATGTAATTGTAAGCATTTTTGTTAAGTAGAAGTATTTTGATAAGTGTCTTGAAGTCTTTCAAAAGTGTATGAATACATATTAAAACACTACATGTATATACATTTTAACTGAGTCGTTAAGTCATCGTTAGTCATTACATGTAAATGTTGTTTTGAAACCTTTAGGTTAACGATCTTGTTGAATGTTGTTAACCCATTGTTTATTATAACAAATGAGATGTTAAATTATTATATTATCATGATATTATGATATATAATATATCTTAGTATGATGTATATACAGTTAAATGTCGTTACAACGATAATCGTTACATATATGTCTCGTTTTGAAATCATTAAGTTAGTAGTCTTATTTTTACATATGTATTTCATTGTTAATACACTTAATAATATATTTACTTATCATTTAACATAATTAACCAAGTGTATCAATATCTTAATATGATTCATATGTACCTAGTAAGACGTTGTTATAACGATAATCGTTATATATATCGTTTTCGAGTTTCTTAAATTAATAGTCTCATTTTTATATATATAACTCATTGTTAAAATACCTAATGAGATACATACTTATAATAAAAACATGTTAACTATATATATAACCATATATATGTCATCGTATAGTTTTTACAAGTTTTAACGTTCGTGAATCACCGGTCAACTTGGGTGGTCAATTGTCTATATGAAACCTATTTCAATTAATCAAGTCTTAACAAGTTTGATTGCTTAACATGTTGGAAACATTTAATCATGTAAATATCAATCTCAATTAATATATATAAATATGGAAAATTTCGGGTCACTACAGCCGACGCCTTGAGCAGGAAGGACAGAGAACCCATTCGAGTAAAATCTATGAATATAATGATTCACACTAACCTTACTACTCAAATAAAGGAGGCGCAACAAGGAGTTTTAAAAGAGGGAAATTTAAAGGATGAAATACCCAAAGGATCGGAGAAGCATCTTAATATTCGGAAAGACGGAACCCGGTATAGGGTTGAAAGAATTTGGTACCAAAATTTGGAGATATGAGAGAAATGGTACTTAGAGAAGCTCAAAAAACCAGATACTCAATACATCCTGGAACGGGGAAGATGTACAAGGATCTTAAGAAATATTTTTGGTGGCCAGGTATGAAAGCCGATTTTGCTAAATATGTAGGAGAATGTTTGACGTGTTCTAAGGTCAAAGCTGAACATCAGAAACCATCAGGTCTACTACAACAACCTGAAATCCCGGAATGGAAATGGGAAAACATTACCATGGATTTCATTACTAAATTGCCAAGGACTGCAAGTGGTTTTGATACTATTTGGGTAATAGTTGATCGTCTCACCAAATCAGCACACTTCCTGCCAATAAGAGAAGATGACAAGATGGAGAAGTTAGCACGACTGTATTTGAAGGAAGTCATCTCCAGACATGGAATACCAATCTCTATTATCTCTGATAGGGATGGCAGATTTATTTCAAGATTCTGGCAGACATTACAGCAAGCATTAGGAACTCGTCTAGACATGAGTACTGCCTATCATCCACAAACTGATGGGCAGAGCAAAAGGACGATACAAACGCTTGAAGACATGCTACGAGCATGTGTTATTGATTTCGGAAACAGTTGGGATCGACATCTACCATTAGCAGAATTTTCCTACAACAACAGCTACCATTCAAGCATTGAGATGGCGCCGTTTGAAGCACTTTATGGTAGAAAGTGCAGGTCTCCGATTTGTTGGAGTGAAGTGGGGGATAGACAGATTACGGGTCCGGAGATTATACAAGAAACTACCGAGAAGATCATCCAAATTCAACAACGGTTGAAAACCGCCCAAAGTCGACAAAAGAGCTACGCTGACATTAAAAGAAAAGATATAGAATTTGAAATTTTAGAGATGGTCATGCTTAAAGTTGCACCTTGGAAAGGCGTTGTTAGATTTGGTAAACGAGGGAAATTAAATCCAAGGTATATTGGACCATTCAAGATTATTGATCGTGTCGGACCAGTAGCTTACCGACTTGAGTTACCTCAACAACTCGCGGCTGTACATAACACTTTCCACGTCTCGAATTTGAAGAAATGTTTTGCTAAAGAAGATCTCAATATTCCGTTAGATGAAATCCAAATCAACGAAAAACTTCAATTCATCGAAGAACCCGTCGAAATAATGGATCGTGAGGTTAAAAGACTTAATCAAAACAAGATACCAATTGTTAAGGTTCGATGGAATGCTCGTAGAGGACCCAAGTTCACCTGGGAGCATGAAGATCAGATGAAGAAGAAATACCCGCATCTATTTCCAGAAGATTCGTCAACACCTTCAACAGCTTAAAAATTCTGGACGAAATTTATTTAACGGGTAGGTACTGTAGTGACCCGAACTTTTCCATGTTTATATATATTAATTGAGATTGATATTTACATGATTAAATGTTTCCAACATGTTAAGAAATCAAACTTGTTAAGACTTGATTAATTGAAATATGTTTCATATAGACAATTGACCACCCAAGTTGACCGGTGATTCACGAACGCTAAAACTTGTAAAAACTATATGATGACATATATATGGATATATATATAGTTAACATGATACTATGATAAGTAAACATATCATTAAGTATATTAACAATGAACTACATATGTAAAAACCAGACAACTAACTTAATGATTTTTAAACGAGACATATATGTAACGATTATCGTTGTAAAGACATTTAATGTATATATATCATATTAAGAGATATTCATACATGATAATATCATGATAATATAATAATTTAAAATCTCATTTGATATTATAAACATTGGGTTAACAATATTTAACAAGATCGTTAACCTAAAGGTTTCAAAACAACACTTACATGTAACGACTAACGATGACTTAACGACTCAGTTAAAATGTATATACATGTAGTGTTTTAATATGTATTTATACACTTTTGAAAGAATTCAATACACTTATCAAAATACTTCTACTTAACAAAAATGCTTACAATTACATCTCGTTCAGTTTCATCAACAATTCTACTCGTATGCACCCGTATTCGTACTCGTACAATACACAGCTTTTAGATGTATGTACTATTGGTATATACACTCTAATGATCAGCTCTTAGCAGCCCATGTGAGTCACCTAACACATGTGGGAACCATCATTTGGCAACTAGCATGAAATATCTCATAAAATTACAAAAATATGAGTAATCATTCATGACTTATTTACATGAAAACAAAATTACATATCCTTTATATCTAATCCATACACCAACGACCAAAAACACCTACAAACACTTTCATTCTTCAATTTTCTTCATCTAATTGATCTCTCTCAAGTTCTATCTTCAAGTTCTAAGTGTTCTTCATATATTCTACAAGTTCTAGTTACATAAAATCAAGAATACTTTCAAGTTTGCTAGCTCACTTCCAATCTTGTAAGGTGATCGTCCAACCTCAAGAAATCTTTGTTTCTTACAGTAGGTTATCATTCTAATACAAGGTAATAATCATATTCAAACTTTGGTTTAATTTCTATAACTATAACAATCTTATTTCAAGTGATGATCTTACTTGAACTTGTTTTCGTGTCATGATTCTGCTTCAAGAACTTCGAGCCATCCAAGGATCCGTTGAAGCTAGATCCATTTTTTTATTTTCCAGTAGGTTTATCCAAGGAACTTAAGATAGTAATGATGTTCATAACATCATTCGATTCATACATATAAAGTTATCTTATTCGAAGATTTAAACTTGTAATCACTAGAACATAGTTTAGTTAATTCTAAACTTGTTCGCAAACAAAAGTTAATCCTTCTAACTTGATTTTTAAAATCAACTAAACACATGTTATATATCTATATGATATGCTAACTTAATGATTTAAAACCTGGAAACACGAAAAACACCGTAAAACCGGATTTACGCCGTCGTAGTAACACCGCGGGCTGTTTTGGGTTAGTTAATTAAAAACTATGATAAACTTTGATTTAAAATTTGTTATTCTGAGAAAATGATTTTTATTATGAATATGAAACTATATCCAAAAATTATGGTTAAACTCAAAGTGGAAGTATGTTTTCTAAAATGGTCATCTAGACGTCGTTCTTTCGACTGAATGACTACCTTTATAAAAACGACTTGTAACTTATTTTTCCGACTATAAACCTATACTTTTTCTATTTAGATTCATAAAATAGAGTTCAATATGAAACCATAGCAATTTGATTCACTCAAAACGGATTTAAAATGAAGAAGTTATGGGTAAAACAAGATTGGATAATTTTTCTCATTTTAGCTACGTGAAAATTGGTAACAAATCTATTCCAACCATAACTTAATCAACTTGTATTGTATATTATGTAATCTTGAGATACCATAGACACGTATACAATGTTTCGACCTATCATGTTGACACATCTATATATATATTTCGGAACAACCATAGACACTCTATATGTGAATGTTGGAGTTAGCTATACAGGGTTGAGGTTGATTCCAAAATATATATAGTTTGAGTTGTGATCAATACTGAGATACGTATACACTGGGTCGTGGATTGATTCAAGATAATATGTATCGATTTATTTCTGTACATCTAACTGTGGACAACTAGTTGTAGGTTACTAACGAGGACAGCTGACTTAATAAACTTAAAACATCAAAATATATTAAAAGTGTTGTAAATATATTTTGAACATACTTTGATATATATGTATATATTGTTATAGGTTTGTGAATCAACCAGTGGCCAAGTCTTACTTCCCGACGAAGTAAAAATCTGTGAAAGTGAGTTATAGTCCCACTTTTAAAATCTAATATTTTTGGGATGAGAATACATGCAGGTTTTATAAATGATTTACAAAATAGACACATGTACGTGAAACTACATTCTATGGTTGAATTATCGAAATCGAATATGCCCCTTTTTATTAAGTCTGGTAATCTAAGAATTAGGGAACAGACACCTTAATTGACGCGAACTCTAAAGATAGATCTATTGGGCCTAACAAACCCCATCCAAAGTACCGGATGCTTTAGTACTTCGAAATTTATATCATATCTGAAGGGTGTCCCGGAATGATGGGGATATTCTTATATATGCATCTTGTTAATGTCGGTTACCAGGTGTTCACCATATGAATGATTTTTATCTCTATGTATGGGATGTGTATTGAAATATGAAATCTTGTGGTCTATTATTATGATTTGATATATATAGGTTAAACCTATAACTCACCAACATTTTTGTTGACGTTTTAAGCATGTTTATTCTCAGGTGATTATTAAGAGCTTCCGCTGTCGCATACTTAAATAAGGACGAGATTTGGAGTCCATGCTTGTATGATATTGTGTAAAAACTGCATTCAAGAAACTTATTTTGTTGTAACATATTTGTATTGTAAACCATTATGTAATGGTCGTGTGTAAATAGGATATTTTAGATTATCATTATTTGATAATCCTCGTAAAGCTTTTTAAACCTTTATTGATGAAATAAAGGTTATGATTTGTTTTAAAATGAATGCAGTCTTTGAAAAACATCTCATATAGAGGTCAAAACCTCGCAACGAAATCAATTAATATGGAACGTTTTTAATCAATAAGAACGGGACATTTCAATACTCACCCATTTTATTAATTGAATGTGACAAAAAATTATAAAAATTGATAAGTATGTAGGATTAATGTGCAAGGTACAACATATAACTATATGGCCAATCTCATTTGAGCCTTCGAGGTCACACACATATACACCGAGAAGTCAAATAAAATATATATATGATGTATATATATTACTCAAGTAACAAAATAGTAAATCGAAATTAATTCATTTACTATTCATATGAATAGTAAATGAAACGAAATTAATTAATTTACTATTCACATAAAAGCGACATGATAGAAATTATTAATTATAAGTTACATAATATACCCCTAAAGTATTTGAGAAATACGACTTTGAAAAAGAAAATTACAAAAGAAGTTAAAACGCGTAAATCATAAATACGACTTTCAAAAAGGAAAATATATCCGTGATCCAAATTGATTGATACTCTTTACTTTACTTCATATTATATATGTGGACGAGAGAATTGAAAAGAGAGGAAGTAAGAAAAAATAACATTGTTTCATACCGAGTATCATTTTGGATTCATAATATTAATCAAAGGTTGATTAATTATTACTTGGGTTTGTGTGATGACCCGGAAATTTCCGACCAAATTTAAACTTAATCTTTATTTGATTCTGACACGATAAGCAAAGTTTATAATGTTGAGTCTTAAAAATCTTGGAACTATGTTTCATATATTCAGTTACCCTTTGACTATTCCCGACGATTCACGAACATCGATGTATAAATAAATATGTACGAGTGTATACATATATAAATGTAAATAATTACAATAGTTGGTAATAATAAAATTTAATCAATTTCATTAAGAATTAATAATAATAAGTATTGTCATTAAGAATTATTATTACTATTTTTATAATTATATACATCATATAATTAATAATATGAAATGTTAATATCTAATATAATAATTTAATTATAAGTTAAACTATAATTGTTATAGTAATAATATCATTATTTTTGTTATTAACATATATATTGGTATTTGGATATAAATATAAATTGTAATACTATTATTACTATTATTATTGTAATTAGTATTATTGTTAGAATCATTAATAATATTATTATTATTATCATTTCACAATTACTCTTGTTTCTATTATTATTAGTATTACTATTAATATCAATATTGGTAATATTAAATATTAAAATTTTAAACAAAAATTTAAGGTTATAAGTATCAAAATAAATACTTAAAATATAATTATTAATGATTAAATTCGTTATTTAGTTATAATTCAAATATTGTTAATTATCATAATTAATACTATTATTATTAATAAAATTCTTACTTGTATAATTATAATTACCATTATCATTATTAATATAAAGATAATACAATTAATAATATCATTTTGGATTATTAATATCATAATTGTTAATATTATTATTATTAGTTATATAATTATTGTTACTATTAATATTTTTATTATTAATCTATTTATTTATCTAATAATACCGAATCTAAATAAATCAGATAATTGAATTGGAATCAGTTTAACGTAGCATTCATACTATGTTAGATTTTTTTCTGTCTACCAATTAGTATGATCAATCACATATATACAAAATCTGTTATCAATCGATCTCAGACTTTATTTTTTTATTTTCTTTTACGTACGATAGATTTTGCTGTCTAATTCAATGTGACTATATAAAAATCCAATCCAGTTGTTAATTGACAGCTTACGACTCACATTATTTAGTACAACTTACAAATTTCATTTAACAACACTTGATTAGTTTAAATTGATCAGAGAAACCCAGAAATAAGTCAACTGCTCTGTTTGTGTTTCATTATTCAATCAAAACGATTTCGTAAACCATTTCAAAATGTATAAATGTAGTTCCATTAGGAATATTTTACTAAATCTTTCTGCAAAGAATTAGATTTCAATTCGTTATATAAATTCTGAATTTCGAGGTCAAAATTTTGGTTTTAGAAAGTCAACGATTGTTCTTCAGTTAAATTCGATCTTCCTGATATAAATTAAGGGAAATTGAGGGTTGAGAAAGTTTGTAGGAGAGATTTAAAGTCTTTTTCGTGTTTTACATATTCTCTGAAACGTCCTATAATTTGAAAATGGATTTAAGTTTCATCGTGTTCTTCAGGAGATTAATACAGATTTTATTTATTTATTTAATTTTTTTTTGATTTAATTAATTACAAACATAAACAAATGATTTCTGTTCGGTTTAGTATTTTAAATATATCACATAGATTGGTTTGATGATTGAATCGATTCCCTGGTTAATTCGATTTGTTTCTGGGTTGGGAGAAGAAGAGGGGTAGAAGAATACAGGTTATATAAAATTAAATTCAATTGTAATACAGAAAAATGAAATTGGATGGGCGGTCGAGAGTGTTTGTGTGGTATCGTGAGGTCGCGGGTTCGAGTCCCGTTTGGAGCATTCTTTTTTTTACAAAAAGCTTAGAATGGGTATACACTCTTATTTTATTTCTATCCTTATTATTATTATTATTAGTAATTATCATGATTATTATTAGTATTATTATTATTATTATTATTATTATTATTATTATTATTATTATTATTATTATTATTATGATTATGATTATTAGTAGTATTATTATGAAAATAACAAAATTTATTATTATTTTCATTAAAAATCATTTTATAAGTATTATTATTATTATTATTATTATTATTATTATTATTATTATTATTATTATTATTATTATTATTATTATTACCATTATCATCATTTTTAATAAAATTGTTAATTTGTTATCATTAAAAACAAACAATATTATTATCAGAATCTTTATATTATCACAACAATTATTAATACAACTATTAATATTAATACTAATATCATTATTTTATGAATATTATTACTAACACAAAAATATTTTAATTTAATATATTAACATTGATAAATTTTTTTAATATTAAGTACTTATTCCAAATATTGAAAATAAATATATATTAAGTTTAATACATGAGATAATACTTCTAAACATCAAAATAAGATATTTAAAATAAATGACTTAACATATATTTTAAATCTATTATATGAATACATATATATATATAATTAATTTAAGTATTAAAAATTAGCAAATGAATATAGTTAATAGATGATTAATATAAGAAGTATATTAATAATATAACTATATAAATTGATATAGGTTCATGAATCCGAGGCCAATCCTGCATTGTTCAATATCGTCATATGTATTTTTACTACAAAATACAGTATTGTGAGTTTCATTTGCTCCCTTTTTAAATGCTTTTGCAATATATATTTTTGGGACTGAGAATACATGCGCTACTTTTATAAATGTTTTACGAAATAGACACAAGTAATCGAAACTACATTATATGGTTGAATGATCGAAGCCGAATTTGCCCTTTTTACTTGGTAACCTAAGAATTAGTAAACCAGTCTACTAATTGACGCGAATCCTAAAGATAGATCTATTGGGCCTAAGGAACCCCATCCAAAGTACCGGATGCTTTAGTACTTCGATGTTATTTTTATCATGTCCGAAGGATTTTCTAGAATGATAGGGGATATTCTTATATGCATCTTGTTAATGTCGGTTACCAGGTGTTCAATCCATAGGAATGATTATTTTTGTCTCTATGCATGGGACGTATATTTGTGAGAACTGGAAATGAAATTCTCGTGGTCTATTAAAATGATAAAAATGAATGATTATGATAAACTAATGAACTCACCAATCTTTTGGTTGACACTTTAAAGCATGTTTATTCTCAGGTACGAAAGAAATCTTCCGCTGTGCATTTTCTCATATTAGAGATATTACTTGGAGTCATTCATGACATATTTCAAAAGACGTTGCATTCTAGTCGTCGAGTTCACCAAGATTATTACTAAGTCAATTATAGTTGGATATATTATGAAATGGTATGCATGCCGTCAACTGTCGATGTAAAAGAAAGTTTTTCTTTTAAAAACGAGTGCAATATTTGTAAAATGTATCATATAGAGGTCAAATACCTCGCGATGTAACCAAATGTAATGTATTCATCTAGATGGATTAGGACGGATCTTCACAGTTGGTATCAGAGCGGTGGTCTTAATGAACCAGGTCTTGCATTAGTGTGTCTAACTGATAGTTGTTTAGATACATTTGTGAGTCTGGACTTCGACCGGGTCTGCATGTCAAAAGTTTTGCTTATCATTTAGTGTCGAAAATTTTTTGCTTATCATCCTTAAAGTCTAGACACGTCTTACTGCCTCTATTGCATAGACAGTGTATAGATAAATTAATATCTTAGCGTATCTGTTATTGTTACCTTTACCTAACAGCTTCCGTAGATTCCTCCGTGACTTACGGGATTTTAGTATTATATATGCATATGTAAATTATGTATTTCAGGGTACTAATCTACGTCCTATAATCTATTTATTATCGAAAATCCTTCATCTGATCGTACGAGATGAATCCCTCAACCAGTTCGAGTCCCTCAGATTTCAATAGGTATTCCGATAGTTATTCCGATAGAATGAAATGTCCCGTTCTTATTGATTAAAAATGTTCCATATTAATTGATTTCGTTGCGAGGTTTTGACCTCTATATGAGACGTTTTTCAAAGACTGCATTCATTTTTAAAACAAACCATAACCTTTATTTCATAAATAAAGGTTTAAAAAGCTTTACGTAGATTATCAAATAATGATAATCTAAAATATCCTGTTTACACACGACCATTACATAATGGTTTACAATACAAATATGTTACATCGAAATCAGTTTCTTGAATGCAGTTTTTACACAATATCATACAAACATGGACTCCAAATCTTGTCCTTATTTTAGTATGCAACAGCGGAAGCTCTTAATATTCACCTGAGAATAAACATGCTTTAAACGTCAACAAAAATGTTGGTGAGTTATAGTTTTAACCTATATATATCAAATCGTAACAATAGACCACAAGATTTCATATTTCAATACACATCCCATACATAGAGATAAAAATCATTCATATGGTGAACACCTGGTAACCGACATTAACAAGATGCATATATAAGAATATCTCCATCATTCCGGGACACCCTTCGGATATGATATAAATTTCGAAGTACTAAAGCATCCGGTACTTTGGATGGGGTTTGTTAGGCCCAATAGATCTATCTTTAGGATTCGCGTCAATTAGGGTGTCTGTTCCCTAATTCTTAGATTACCAGACTTAATAAAAAGGGGCATATTCGATTTCGATAATTCAACCATAGAATGTAGTTTCACGTACTTGTGTCTATTTTGTAAATCATTTATAAAACCTGCATGTATTCTCATCCCAAAAATATTAGATTTTAAAAGTGGGACTATAACTCACTTTCACAGATTTTTACTTCGTCGGGAAGTAAGACTTGGCCACTGGTTGATTCACGAACCTATAACAATATATACATATATATCAAAGTATGTTCAAAATATATTTACAACACTTTTAATATATTTTGATGTTTTAAGTTTATTAAGTCAGCTGTCCTCGTTAGTAACCTACAACTAGTTGTCCACAGTTAGATGTACAGAAATAAATCGATAAATATTATCTTGAATCAATCCACGACCCAGTGTATACGTATCTCAGTATTGATCACAACTCAAACTATATATATTTTGGAATCAACCTCAACCCTGTATAGCTAACTCCAACATTCACATATAGAGTGTCTATGGTTGTTCCGAAATATATATAGATGTGTTGACATGATAGGTCGAAACATTGTATACGTGTCTATGGTATCTCAAGATTACATAATAAACACTACAAGTTGATTAAGTTATGGTTGGAATAGATTTGTTACCAATTTTCACGTAGCTAAAATGAGAAAAATTATCCAATCTTGTTTTACCCATAACTTCTTCATTTTAAATCCGTTTTGAGTGAATCAAATTGCTATGGTTTCATATTGAACTCTATTTTATGAATCTAAACAGAAAAGTATAGGTTTATAGTCGGAAAAATAAGTTACAAGTCGTTTTTGTAAAGGTAGTCATTTCAGTCGAAAGAACGACGTCTAGATGACCATTTTAGAAAACATACTTCCACTTTGAGTTTAATCATAATTTTTGGATATAGTTTCATGTTCATAATAAAAATCATTTTCTCAGAATAACAACTTTAAAATCAAAGTTTATCATAGTTTTTAATTAACTAACCCAAAACAGCCCGCGGTGTTACTACGACGGCGTAAATCCGGTTTTACGGTGTTTTTCGTGTTTCCAGGTTTTAAATAATTAAGTTAGCATATCATATAGATATAGAACATGTGTGTAGTTAATTTTAAAAGTCAATTTAGAAGGATTAACTTTTGTTTGCGAACAAGTTTAGAATTAACTAAACTATGTTCTAGTGATTACGAGTTTAAACCTTCGAATAAGATAGCTTTATATGTATGAATCGAATGATGTTATGAACATCATTACTACCTTAAGTTCCTTGGATAAACCTACTGGAAAAGAGAAAAATGGATCTAGCTTCAACGGATCCTTGGATGGCTCGAAGTTCTTGAAGCAGAATCATGACACGAAAACAAGTTCAAGTAAGATCATCACTTGAAATAAGATTGTTATAGTTATAGAAATTGAACCAAAGTTTGAATATGATTATTACCTTGTATTAGAATGATAACCTACTGTAAGAAACAAAGATTTCTTGAGGTTGGATGATCACCTTACAAGATTGGAAGTGAGCTAGCAAAGTTGAAAGTATTCTTGATTTTATGTAACTAGAACTTGTAAAATATATGAAGAACACTTACAACTTGAAGATAGAACTAGAGAGAGATCAATTAGATGAAGAAAATTGAAGAATGAAAGTGTTTGTAGGTGTTTTTGGTCGTTGGTGTATGGATTAGATATAAAGGATATGTAATTTTGTTTTCATGTAAATAAGTCATGAATGATTACTCATATTTTTGTAATTTTATGAGATATTTCATGCTAGTTGCCAAATGATGGTTCCCACATGTGTTAGGTGAATCACATGGGCTGCTAAGAGCTGATCATTGGAGTGTATATACCAATAGTACATACATCTAAAAGCTGTGTATTGTACGAGTACGAATACGGGTGCATACGAGTAGAATTGTTGATGAAACTGAACGAGGATGTGATTGTAAGCATTTTTGTTAAGTAGAATTATTTTGATAAGTGTATTGAAGTCTTTCAAAAGTGTATAAATACATATTAAAACACTACATGTATATACATTTTAACTGAGTCGTTAAGTCATCGTTAGTCGTTACATGTAAGTGTTGTTTTGAAACCTTTAGGTTAACGATCTTGTTAAATGTTGTTAACCCAATGTTTATAATATCAAATGAGATTTTAAATTATTATATTATCATGATATTATCATGTATGAATATCTCTTAATATGATATATATACATTAAATGTCTTTACAACGATAATCGTTACATATATGTCTCGTTTAAAAATCATTAAGTTAGTAGTCTTGTTTTTACATATGTAGTTCATTGTTAATATACTTAATGATATGTTCACTTATCATAGTATCATGTTAACTATATATTTATCCATATATATGTCATCATATAGTTTTTACAAGTTTTAACGTTCGTGAATCACCGGTCAACTTGGGTGGTCAATTGTCTATATGAAACATATTTCAATTAATCAAGTCTTAACAAGTTTAATTGCTTAACATGTTGGAAACATTTAATCATGTAAATATCAATCTCAATTAATATATATAAACATGGAAAAGTTCGGGTCACTACAGTACCTACCCGTTAAATAAATTTCGTCCCGAAATTTTAAGCTGTTGAAGGTGTTGACGAATCTTCTGGAAATAGATGCGGGTATTTCTTCTTCATCTGATCTTTACACTCCCAGGTGAACTCGGGTCCTCTACGAGCATTCCATCGAACCTTAACAATTGGTATCTTGTTTTGCTTAAGTCTTTTAACCTCACGATCCATTATTTCGACGGGTTCTTCGATGAATTGAAGTTTTTCGTTGATTTGGATTTCATCTAACGGAATAGTGAGATCTTCTATAGCAAAACATTTCTTCAAATTCGAGACGTGGAAAGTGTTATGTACAGCCGCGAGTTGTTGAGGTAACTCAAGTCGGTAAGCTACTGGTCCGACACGATCAATAATCTTGAATGGTCCAATATACCTTGGATTTAATTTCCCTCGTTTACCAAATCGAACAACGCCTTTCCAAGGTGCAACTTTAAGCATGACCATCTCTTCAATTTCAAATTCTATATCTTTTCTTTTAATGTCAGCGTAGCTCTTTTGTCGACTTTGGGCGGTTTTCAACCGTTGTTGAATTTGGATGATCTTCTCGGTAGTTTCTTGTATAATCTCCGGACCCATAATCTGTCTATCCCCCACTTCACTTCAACAAATCGGAGACCTGCACTTTCTACCATAAAGTGCTTCAAACGGCGCCATCTCAATGCTTGAATGGTAGCTGTTGTTGTAGGAAAATTCTGCTAACGGTAGATGTCGATCCCAACTGTTTCCGAAATCAATAACACATGCTCGTAGCATGTCTTCAAGCGTTTGTATCGTCCTTTCGCTCTGCCCATCAGTTTGTGGATGATAGGCAGTACTCATGTCTAGACGAGTTCCTAATGCTTGCTGTAATGTCTGCCAGAATCTTGAAATAAATCTGCCATCCCTATCAGAGATAATAGAGATTGGTATTCCATGTCTGGATACGACTTCCTTCAAATACAGTCGTGCTAACTTCTCCATCTTGTCATCTTCTCTTATTGGCAGGAAGTGTGCTGATTTGGTGAGACGATCAACTATTACCCAAATAGTATCAAAACCACTTGCAGTCCTTGGCAATTTAGTGACGAAATCCATGGTAATGTTTTCCCATTTTCATTCTGGGATTTCGGGTTGTTGAAGTAGACCTGATGGTTTCTGATGCTCAGCTTTGACCTTAGAACACGTCAAACATTCTCCTACGTATTTAGCAACATCGGCTTTCATACCCGGCCACCAAAAATGTTTCTTGAGATCCTTGTACATCTTCCCCGTTCCAGGATGTATTGAGTATCTGGTTTTATGAGCTTCTCTAAGTACCATTTCTCTCATATCTCCAAATTTTGGTACCCAAATCCTTTCAGCCCTATACCGGGTTCTGTCTTCCCGAATATTAAGATGCTTCTCCGATCCTTTGGGTATTTCATCCTTTAAATTTTCCTCTTTTAAAACTCCTTGTTGCGCCTCCTTTATTTGAGTAGTAAGGTTATTATGAATCATTATATTCATAGATTTTACTCGAATGGGTTCTCTGTCCTTCCTGCTCAAAGCATCGGCTACCACATTTGCCTTCCCCGGGTGGTAACGAATCTCAAAGTCGTAATCATTCAATAATTCAATCCACCTACGCTGCCTCATATTCAGTTGTTTCTGATTAAATATGTGTTGAAGACTTTTGTGGTCGGTATATATAATACTTTTGACCCCGTATAAGTAGTGCCTCCAAGTCTTTAATGCAAACACAACCGCGCCTAATTCCAAATCATGTGTCGTATAATTTTGTTCGTGAATCTTCAATTGTCTAGACGCATAAGCAATCACCTTCGTTCGTTGCATTAATACACAACCGAGACCTTGCTTTGATGCGTCACAATAAATCACAAAATCATCATTCCCTTCAGGCAATGACAATATAGGTGCCGTAGTTAGCTTTTTCTTCAATAACTGAAACGCTTTCTCTTGTTCATCATTCCATTCAAATTTCTTCCCTTTATGCGTTAATGCAGTCAAGGATTTTGCTATTCTGGAAAAGTCTTGGATGAACCTTCTGTAGTAACCAGCTAGTCCTAAAAACTGGCGTATGTGTTTCGGAGTTTTCGGGGTTTCCCACTTTTCAACAGTTTCTATCTTTGCCGGATCCACCTTAATACCTTCTTTATTCACTATGTGACCGAGGAATTGAACTTCTTCTAACCAAAATGCACACTTCGAAAACTTAGCGTACAGTTTTTCCTTCCTCAATACTTCTAACACCTTTCTCAAATGTTCACCGTGTTCTTGGTCATTCTTTGAGTAAATAAGTATGTCATCAATGAAAACAATGACAAACTTGTCAAGGTATGGTCCACACACTCGGTTCATAAGGTCCATGAACACAGCTGGTGCATTAGTTAAACCAAACGGCATGACCATAAACTCGTAATGACCGTAACGTGTTCTGAAAGCAGTCTTTGGAATATCATCTTCTTTCACCCGCATTTGATGATACCCGGAACGTAAGTCAATCTTTGAATAAACAGACGAGCCTTGTAGTTGATCAAATAAGTCGTCGATTCTCGGTAGTGGGTAGCGGTTCTTGATGGTAAGTTTGTTCAACTCTCGGTAGTCGATACACAACCTGAATGTACCATCTTTCTTCTTGACAAACAAAACAGGAGCTCCCCACGGTGATGTGCTTGGTCGAATGAAACCGCGCTCTAAAAGTTCTTGTAATTGGCTTTGCAGTTCTTTCATCTCGCTGGGTGCGAGTCTGTAAGGAGCACGAGCTATTGGTGCAGCTCCTGGTACAAGATCTATTTGAAATTCAACGGATCGATGTGGAGGTAATCCCGGTAATTCTTTCGGAAATACATCGGGAAATTCTTTTGCGATGGGAACATCATTGATGCTCTTTTCTTCAGTTTGTACTTTCTCGACGTGTGCTAGAACAGCATAGCAACCTTTTCTTATTAGTTTTTGTGCCTTCAAATTACTAATAAGATGTAGCTTCGTGTTGCCCTTTTCTCCGTACACCATTAAGGGTTTTCCTTTTTCTCGTATAATGCGAATTGCATTTTTGTAACAGACGATCTCTGCTTTCACTTCTTTCAACCAGTCCATACCGATTATCACATCAAAACTCCCTAACTCTACTGGTATCAAATCAATCTTAAATGTTTCGCTAACCAGTTTAATTTCTCGATTCCGACATATATTATCTGCTGAAATTAATTTACCATTTGCTAATTCGAGTAAAAATTTACTATCCAAAGGTATCAATGGACAACTTAATTTAGCACAAAAATCTCTACTCATATAGCTTCTATCCGCACCCGAATCAAATAAAACGTAAGCAGATTTATTAAAAAATAAGAAACGTACCCGTAACAAGCTCCGGGTCTTCCTGTGCCTCTGCCGCATTAATATTGAAAACTCTTCCGCGGCCTTGTCCATTCGTGTTCTCCTGGTTCGGGCAATTTCTAATAATGTGGCCCGGTTTTCCACATTTATAACAAACTACATTGGCATAACTTGCTCCGATACTACTTGCTCCGCCATTACTCGTTCCGACACCATTTGTTCCTTTCGTTCTATTAACCCCTGGTTCGTAGACCTCACACTTCGCCGCGCTATGACCATTTCTTTTACACTTGTTGCAAAATTTGGTTCAGAACCCCGAGTGATACTTTTCACACCTTTGGCATAGCTGCTTCTGATTGTTGTTGTTGTTGCGGTTATTATTGTTGTTGGGATGATTGTTGTAGTTGCTGTTGTTGTTGTTGTTGTTGTTGTTGTTGGGCCGTTTGTTGTAGTTGCGATTGATGTTGCGATTGTTGGGCTAATTGTTGCGATTATTGTTGTAATTGCTGTTGTTGTTGTATTGGTGATTCTTATCACCGTTTTCCTCCCACTTTCTTTTGACTTGCTTCACATTGGCCTCTTCAGCAGTCTGTTCTTTAATTCTTTCTTCAATCTGGTTCACTAGTTTGTGAGCCATTCTACATGCCTGTTGTATAGAGGCGGGCTCGTGTGAACTTATATCTTCTTGGATTCTTTCCGGTAATCCTTTCACAAATGCGTCGATCTTCTCTTCCTCATCTTCGAATGCTCCCGGACACAATAGGCACAATTCTGTGAATCGTCTTTCATACGTGGTAATATCAAATCCTTGGGTTCGTAACCCTCTAAGTTCTGTCTTGAGCTTATTGACCTCGGTTCTGGGACGGTACTTCTCGTTCATCAAGTGCTTGAATGCTGACCACGGTAGTGCCTACGCATCGTCTTGTCCCACTTGCTCTAGATAGGTATTCCACCATGTTAACGCAGAACCTCTGAAGGTATGCGTAGCGTACTTCACTTTGTCCTCTTCAGTACACTTACTTATGGCAAACACCGATTCGACCTTCTCGGTCCACCGTTTCAATCCGATCGGTCCTTCGGTTCCATCAAATTCCAAAGGTTTGCAGGCAGTGAATTCTTTGTAGGTGCATCCTACACGATTTCCTGTACTGCTAGATCCAAGGTTATTGTTGGTATGTAGCGCAGCCTGTACTGTGGCTATGTTTGATGCTAGAAAAGTACGGAATTCCTCTTCATTCATATTCACGGTGTGTCGAGTAGTCGGTGCCATTTCCTTCAAAATAGTCAAATGGAACAAGTTAATCATACAGAATATTAAGAGTAGTTAATAGTATTTCGTAGCATAATATGAACTCATTTATAAAAGCTTTTTCTTCATATTAGCGTTTTATAAGTTTAAATTCGGGTAGTACCTACCCGTTAAGTTCATACTTAGTAGCTAATATACAATTCAACTACTACAATTCTATATGAAAAACTGATTATAATAATATTTCGCGTTCAAACTTTTATACAATATTTTACAAACTTACAATACCGCTTATTTTACATAAAGCATGAAATATAGCACACAATAACTTTGATACAAGATAGTTGTGAAGATAATTCTAGCTAGTACATAAGTCGTTCAGCAAAGGCAATAAAGACACGTAATTCATACGTCCAGAAACAAGTCATGCATTCTGGTTTTACTAGGACTACTTCCCATCCTTGGTCTTGTGGAACATAACCGTTATGGCCGTTGATAAGACAGCGTGTTGTAACGTCGTCAAAGGGACGAGGGTTACGTAATGTCCAACAGTCCCGTAATAATCTAAAAACCTCATTTCTTACCCCAATTACCGACTCCGTCACTTGTGGAAACTTTTTGTTTAATAGTTGTAGCCCGATGTTCTTGTTCTCACTTTGGTGAGAAGCGAACATTACTAATTCGTAAGCATAACATGCTTCTTTATGTTGCATGTTAGCCACTTTTTCTAAATCACGAAGTCCAATATTCGGATATATTGAGTCAAAATAATTTCTTAACCCGTTGCGTAAAATAGCATTTGGGTTCCCCGCAATATATGCGTCAAAGTAAACACATCGTAACTTATGGGTTTCCCAATGTGATATCCCCCATCTTTCAAACGAAAGTCTCTTATAAACCAAGACATTCTTGGAATGTTCTTCGAATGTCTTACAAACTGATCTCGCCTTAAATAGTTGTGCCGAGGAATTCTGGCCGACTCTAGACAAGATTTCATCAATCATGTCTCCGGGTAGGTCTCTTAAAATATTGGGTTGTCTATCCATTTTGTGTTTTTAAACTGTAAAATAGACAAGAGTTAGATTCATAAAAAAAATACTTATTAATACAAGCAATTTTTACATATATCATAAAGCATAAGAACACTATATTACATATATTACACCACACGAATACAACTATCTTATTCCGACTCGCTCGTTTTGACAAGTTTCTAGGGATATATGATGTTCCCCTAATACGAGCCGTCGTTGTCCACATTGGTTTAGAAAAACCTGGTGGTTTAGAGGTTCCCGGGTTATTGTTACAACTTAAGGACTTCGGGGGTTGACGATACATATAAAGTTCATCGGGGTTGGAATTAGATTTCTCTATTTTTATGCCCTTTCCCTTATTATTTTCTTTTGCCTTTTTCAATTCAGTTGGGGTAATTTCTATAACATCATTGGAATTCTCGTCGGAATCCGATTCATCGGAGAATTGGTAATCCTCCCAATATTTTGCTTCCTTGGCGGAAACACCATTGACCATAATTAACCTTGGTCGGTTGGTTGAGGATTCTCTTTTACTTAACCGTTTTATTATTTCCCCCACCGGTTCCGATTCTTCTTCCGGTTCCGATTCTTCTTCCGGTTCCGATTCTTCTTCCAGTTCCGACTCTTCTTCCGGTTTCTCTTCGGGAACTTGTGAATCAGTCCACGAATCATTCCAATTTACATTTGACTCTTCATTATTATTAGGTGAGTCAATGGGACTTGTTCTAGAGGTAGACATCTATCACATAATATCAAACACGTTAAGAGATTAATATATCACATAATATTCATATGTTAAAAATATATAGTTTCCAACAAAAATGTTAAGCAATCATTTTTAAAGAAAACACGGTCGCAGTCCAGAATCACTAATGCATCCTAACAAACTCGATAAGACACACTAATGCAAATTTTCTGGTTCTCTAAGACCAACGCTCTGATACCAACTGAAATGTCCCGTTCTTATTGATTAAAAACGTTCCATATTAATTGATTTCGTTGCGAGGTTTTGACCTCTATATGAGACGTTTTTCAAAGACTGCATTCATTTTTAAAACAAACCATAACCTTTATTTCATAAATAAAGGTTTAAAAAGCTTTACGTAGATTATCAAATAATGATAATCTAAAATATCCTGTTTACACACGACCATTACATAATGGTTTACAATACAAATATGTTACATCGAAATCAGTTTCTTGAATGCAGTTTTTACACAATATCATACAAACATGGACTCCAAATCTTGTCCTTATTTTAGTATGCAACAGCGGAAGCTCTTAATATTCACCTGAGAATAAACATGCTTTAAACGTCAACAAAAATGTTGGTGAGTTATAGGTTTAACCTATATATATCAAATCGTAACAATAGACCACAAGATTTCATATTTCAATACACATCCCATACGAGATAAAAATCATTCATATGGTGAACACCTGGTAACCGAAATTAACAAGATGCATATATAAGAATATCCCCATCATTCCGGGACACCCTTCGGATATGATATAAATTTCAAAGTACTAAAGCATCCGGTACTTTGGATGGGGTTTGTTAGGCCCAATAGATCTATCTTTAGAGCGTCAATTAGGGTGTCTGTTCCCTAATTCTTAGATTACCAGACTTAATAAAAAGGGGCATATTCGATTTCGATAATTCAACCATAGAATGTAGTTTCACGTACTTGTGTCTATTTTGTAAATCATTTATAAAACCTGCATGTATTCTCATCCCAAAAATATTAGATTTTAAAAGTGGGACTATAACTCACTTTCACAGATTTTTACTTCGTCGGGAAGTAAGACTTGGCCACTGGTTGATTCACGAACCTATAACAATATATACATATATATCAAAGTATGTTCAAAATATATTTACAACACTTTTAATATATTTTGATGTTTTAAGTTTATTAAGTCAGCTGTCCTCGTTAGTAACCTACAACTAGTTGTCCACAGTTAGATGTACAGAAATAAATCGATAAATATTATCTTGAATCAATCCACGACCTAGTGTATACGTATCTCAGTATTGATCACAACTCAAACTATATATATTTTGGAATCAACCTCAACCCTGTATAGCTAACTCTAACATTCACATATAGAGTGTCTATGGTTGTTCCGAAATATATATAGATGTGTAGACATGATAGGTCGAAACATTGTATACGTGTCTATGGTATCTCAAGATTACATAATATACAATACAAGTTGATTAAGTTATGGTTGGAATAGATTTGTTACCAATTTTCACGTAGCTAAAATGAGAAAAATTATCCAATCTTGTTTTACCCATAACTTCTTCATTTTAAATCCGTTTTGAGTGAATCAAATTGCTATGGTTTCATATTGAACTCTATTTTATGAATCTAAACAGAAAAGTATAGGTTTATAGTCGGAAAAATAAGTTACAAGTCGTTTTTGTAAAGGTAGTCATTTCAGTCGAAAGAACGACGTCTAGATGACCATTTTAGAAAACATACTTCCACTTTGAGTTTAATCATAATTTTTGGATATAGTTTCATGTTCATAATAAAAATCATTTTCTCAGAATAACAACTTTAAAATCAAAGTTTATCATAGTTTTTAATTAACTAACCCAAAACACCCCGCGGTGTTACTACGACGGCGTATGTAGCGACCCGACCAAATCATCATTGACGGCGCCGTCTACTTAGGTCCCGTTACGTGGTCATAAGTCTTTAAAACAACGTTTGACCAAAAGATATGTCGCATTCATTTCAAATGTAAAGGTTGTTCAAGTTTACAAGAATAGTTCCACCACAAGTTACGATACGAAGTTTTAAGTACAAATGAAACTTATGCGACACAATTTAAAAGTATTCAAAAGACGCTCCATCTATGCATGTATACTCGACATCCAATGCAAGTATCAAAATAATGAGCGGAAGCATGTATCATGTATTGTTCAAGGACCTGAGAAAAACATAGAAATCTGTCAACGAAAACGTTGGTGAAATCATAGGTTTAAGTAAGTAAGTACAAGTGAACCACAAGATTTGCATCAATGAAATAATAGTAATACATTCCAAAAGTTTGTTTCACGAGCACCCAATTATCAATACTTAACATTTCCTTCCATTGAACCCCATCACTTCGTGCTAGAACATACACTGTTTCTCGAAAATATATTTCATTCGTAAACGGTAGCGAACCGTTTGAATGAGGGTTTGTCAAACCCATATGGATCCATACAACATAAGTTCTCGCTTACACCCGGCAAGTGTAACTAATGATAATCGAATTGAGGATTTTGTTCTAAACTCGTATGTAGAATGTTTGTTTTCCTGTACTTGTGTTCACTTAGTAAAGAAATGTTTATGTTTTCTCATCCCAAATGTAAGTTCAAAAAGAGTAAAAGTGGGACTATGATCTCACCTTGAGTGCACGAGTAGTAAAGTACTTCAACAAGTAAACGTGTGCAAAGAACAATGCTAGTCTTGACCTAAACAATAGGTTGTATCAATAACGGTAAACACGATAGGTCAAAGATGTTCAATTAGTCCTATGGCTCGTTAAGACTCGATCATAATAGCATGTGAATCAAATTGTCATGTTTCATGCAAGGTACAAGTATAAAAACATGTTAGAACGATTGCACAAATATTTGGTTAAGTTTGATTAAAAGTCAACTTGGTCGGGTCAAAGTCAACGAAAAAGTCAACATGTTCGGGTCGGGTCCCGAACTATTTTTCTGAGGTTTTTAATCATATATGAGCATGTTAGAACAAGTTTCATGTGAATCGGAGGTCCGTAGTATGCCAAACATTTTCCATAAAATGGACACCGGAGACAGAAGCTGGGCACGGCTTATGCCGCGCCGCGGCACCCTTCTGTCGCGCCGCGACAATAGGCGGGTGCTGGTGCCTGGTCTGTTTCACTTGTCCAACTTGATCCAAACTTCAAATAAGCATAAAACGCAAACCACAAACACTTAGGACTCGCACCTTATATCGTTGGAAAGTTCTTTTGACATAGAATGCAACTAAACACAATTTAACAATCAAAAACCTCATTTGTAACAACCGAGTTTTCCAACCAAGTGATCATTCAATGCCCACATTAATGCTTCAAACTCACCAATGCACATTTAATGATTTGGGCATTCAATGCATACATATGACATGCCATTTTGTAGGTAATGGAGCATACAATACAACTAACAACTTACTAACAACAATTCATGGCAATCAATGCATCAAATAATCACTTCAAGTTCTTCAAACCCTAACTCAATTCCACCAAAAATCAATAATCAAGTTCATGAAGTTTTCTAAGGCAACCTACACATCAAATTGAAGCTAGTGATGCTAGTAACACAATTAAAACATCAACTTTCAACATCTAACAACATATGATCATCCAAAATTCAAGAATAACACACCAAAATTCAAGTTCATGCTAGTTACACTAAAACAACGAGATCGAGCATATAAATCATATATTCATGTTAGACTTGAGCCATAGACACTAATTAACACTTTTATAAGTTAAAAACATCAAGAACACAAAATCTAGTGATTTTAGAAAGTTACCCAAATGAGATAAAGTTGGTACCAAAATGAAGAGGATGAAGAGAGGACCACGAATATGTAATTTATTTGGTTGCTAGCTCCCTAATCCGGATTTAGATGATGAATGAATGAGAAAGGAAATTGGGTGTGTTCTTGCTAGAGAGAAAGAGAGAGAGAGAGAGGGAGATGGAAATGAGTGGGTGAAAGGGGGTTGACCCTTTGACCTAGTCAAGGGTTTGATCCCTTGTCAAGTTTAGTCCCTCAACTTTCGTTCGGGTGCGGGAATTACCTAAACGAGATAATTTAAAACGCGTATCAACGGGAGATGTTATAAACATATAACGGACTTTATATTAGTATAACGGAAAAGTAAATGGAAAAAGGCGGGATGTTACATTACCTACTCCTTAAAAGAAATTTCGTCCCGAAATTTAAGTAGGCGTAGTAGTCGTTGTTTCTTCCTCGAGATCTTGCGTTTCTGAATTCACGAATAGATGAGGATACTTCCTTTGCATTTGATCTTGTCTTTCCCAAGTAAACTCGGGTCCCCTTTTGGCGTTCCAACGGACTTTAACAATCGGGATTCGGCTTTGTTTCAATGTCTTGACGGAGGTGTCCACAATTTCAACCGGTTCCTCCACAAAATGAAGTTTGTCATCAATAGTAAGTTCTTCGAGAGGGATGACGATATCGGGTTCGGCAAGACACTTTTTCAAGTTAGATACATGGAAGGTAGGATGAACGGAGTTCAATTGAGGCGGAAGATCTAAACGATAAGCAACGGTTCCAATACGCTCCAAGATTTCGAAAGGACCAATATACCGCGGATTTAGCTTCCCGCGTTTACCAAAACGGATTACACCCTTCCAAGGTGCGACTTTTAACATTACTCGGTCACCGACTTGAAATTCAAGATCGTTGCGTCGTTTGTCGGTATAGCTCTTTTGACGACTTCGGGCCGTCCTAAGCCTATCTCGGATTTGAACGATTTTCTCGGTGGTTTCGTGAATGAGTTCGGGTCCGGTGATTTGCACATCGCCTACCTCGGCCCAACAAAGAGGTGAACGACATTTGCGGCCATATAGCACTTCAAAAGGTGCGGCTTTAATACTCGCGTGATAACTATTGTTATAAGAGAACTCGGCGAGAGGTAAGTGCTTGTCCCAAGCTTTTCCGAAATCAACCACGCAAGCTCGTAACATGTCTTCTAAGGTTTGAATTGTACGTTCGCTTTGTCCATCGGTTTGAGGATGATATGCGGTGCTCATGTCTAAACGCGTTCCCAACGCTTCTTGCAATGTACGCCAAAATCTAGAAACGAAACGGCCATCTCGGTCGGAGATAATTGATAAAGGTACACCGTGTCGGGCTACGACCTCCTTAATGTAAAGTTGCGCAAGTTTCTCCATTTTGTCCGTTTCTTTCATGGCCAGGAAGTGTGCGGATTTGGTGAGACGGTCAACAATAACACAAATGGTATCATAACCGCCCGTCGTTTTTGGTAGTTTGGTGATAAAATCCATCGTTATTCTTTCCCACTTCCATTGCGGGATCTCGGGTTGTTGAAGTAGTCCGGACGGTCTTTGGTGTTCGGCTTTGACTTTGGAACATGTCAAACACTTGGAAACATAAGTAGCTACGTCCCTTTTGATGTTCGGCCACCAATATAGTTGTTTAAGATCGTGGTACATCTTATTGGCACCGGGGTGAATCGAGTATTGTGACTTATGGGCTTCATCTAAAATAAGGCTTCGTAGATCCCCATAACTAGGCACCCAAATTCTTCCGGCGAAATATCGGAGTCCGGTTTCTTTAACTTCGAATCGAGAGGTGAGGACGTTCAAGTGTTCGAGAGAGATGTTTTCATCCTTGAGAGCCTCATCTTGGGCTACCCGAATTTGGCTATTAAGGTTTGTGTGGATGGTGATGTTTAAGGCTCGGACACGAAGAGGAACCGCTCTTTCTTTTCGACTTAAGGCATCGGCTACTACATTTGCCTTCCCAGGATGGTAACGAAGCTCGCAATCGTAATCGTTTAAGGTTTCAATCCACCTTCGTTGTCTCATGTTTAGTTGCTTTTGATCGAAAATGTGTTGAAGGCTTTTGTGATCGGTGAAGATAGTACTCTTGGTTCCATAAAGATAGTGTCTCCACATTTTAAGTGCAAAGACAACGGCTCCGAGTTCGAGATCATGTGTCGTATAGTTTCGTTCATGAATTTTGAGTTGTCGAGAAGCATAAGCAATGAATTTCGTTCGTTGCATCAATACACACCCAAAACCATGTTTTGAGGCATCGCAATATACAACAAAGTCATCATTGCCTTCGGGAAGTGACAAGATAGGAGCGGTGGTTAGCTTCGTTTTCAAGATTTGGAATGCGGATTCATTTTCGGTCGCCCAAATGAATTTCTTTCCCTTGTGAGTCAATGCGGTTAGAGGACGTGCAACCAAAGAGAAATTTTCGATGAATCTACGATAGTACCCGGCGAGACCCAAGAATTGACGAATGTGAGTAGGAGTAGTAGGAGTCTCCCATTTACTAATGGCTTCGATTTTCGTGGGATCGACTTTAATACCTTGATCACTTACAACATGACCAAGAAATTGAACTTCCTTTAACCAAAATTCACACTTGGAGAATTTGGCATAAAGTCGTTCTTGTCTCAAGAGTTCAAGCACAAGTCGGAGATGTTGTTCGTGCTCTTCTTCATTTTTAGAATAGATCAATATGTCATCGATGAACACAATAACGAATTTATCGAGATACGGTTTGCACACGCGGTTCATAAGATCCATGAACACCGCTGGTGCGTTAGTGAGACCAAATGGCATTACAAGAAATTCATAACTACCATAACGAGTTCGGAAAGCGGTTTTGGAGACATCTTCCCCCTTAACCCTTAATTGATGATAACCCGAGCGGAGATCGATTTTTGAATATACACAAGACCCTTGTAGTTGATCAAAGAGGTCATCGATGCGAGGAAGAGGATATCGGTTCTTAACCGTCAATTTATTTAGTTCACGATAATCAATGCACATCCGTAGGGATCCGTCTTTCTTTTTAACAAACAAAATCGGAGCGCCCCAAGGTGAATGGCTAGGTTGGATAAAACCTCGATCAAGTAGTTCTTGGATTTGACTTTGCAATTCTTGCATTTCAGATGGAGCGAGTCTATATGGTGCACGTGCTACGGGTGCGGCTCCCGGAATAAGATCGATTTGGAATTCAACCGGTCGATGAGGCGGAAGACCCGGCAATTCGTCGGGAAATACATTGGAATAGTCACTAACAATTGGCACATCATCGATGGGCTTCTCATCGGACTCGACTTTCTTAACGTGAGCAAGGATCGCAAAACAACCCTTACGGAGTAGTTTTCTAACTTTAACACACGAAACGAGGTTGAGTCCGGTGCAACTCTTATCGCCATAGACGATCAAAGGTTCACCATTCTCGATAGGAATTTGGATTGCGTTAAGATCACAAAGAATGTGAGATTTCGTTTTGACTAACCAATTCATACCGATTATTACATCAAAGCTTCCTAGTTCCATGGGTATCAAGTCAATTTCAAATTCCTTACCCAAAATGTTTAACGCACACCCCCGGTAATATGTGTCGGTACTTAATAGTTTCCCGTTAGCCACTTCAATGGTATAAGGGGTATCTAATGGAAGAGGTGGAGTGCTAAAAGAATGAGTCAAAGTCTTGGATACAAAGCATTTATCGGCACCCGAATCGAATAAACAGGAGACATAAGAATTGTTGAGAAGAAACGTACCCGTGACTAGTTCAGTGTCATCCCGGGCTTCCTCGGTGTTGATGTTGAAAGCTCGGCCGCGCGTATTGGTGTTATCTTTCCTCTTTGGGCATGCATTTCTATAATGACCCGTTTGGCCACATTCGTAACAAGTGCCCGTCTTTGGTGCATTGGGCCACTTTCGAGCAACGGGAGTGGCACTTTTACAATCGTTGGCCTTATGACCAACTCCTTGGCACCGGTGGCAAATTAACTTGCCACATTCACCAAAGTGATGTTTGTTGCATTTGTTGCAAAGAGGTAGATTCCCGGCATAACCCTTCTTGCCGTCGGAAGTGAAAGATTTCTTGGCAAAGTTGTTGTTGCTTGATTGGGAGGGTTCCCACTTTCTTTTGTTGCCGCCCGATTTATCCTCGGCCTTAGGTGCCGGAACTACGATTTCGTCAACCGTTTCAATTAGTTGGCGAGCCATGTTCATAGCGGCTTGATGAGTAGTGGGTTTGGATGACATCACCCCTTGTTTGATGCTTTTTGGAAGACCGAGCATGTAGAGCTCAATCCTTTGAGATTCGGGGTTAACAAGATTAGGACACATCAAGGATAGTTCGGCGAAGCGTTGATTATAAGCTTTAAGATCGTTTCCGACCGCTTTCAAAGCTCTTAGTTCTTCCTCAAGCTTTCGAGTTTCTTCGCGCGGAAAATATTCAACAATCATCTTTTCCTTTAGATCGGCCCAAGAGAGGGCATGAGCTTCATCGGTACCCACCGATTGAACATAGGTATTCCACCATGTTAGAGCAATTCCGGAGAAAGTGTGAGTGGAGTATTTGACCTTATCTTGGTCCCGACAACCGCTTATGCTAAAGACGGCTTCCGTTTGCTCAAACCATCGGGTGAGCACGACCGGTCCCCCGGTTCCATCAAAAGTGTGAGGTTTGCACCCCATGAAAGCTTTATAGGAGCATCCCTCGTTTGAGTTTCCGGCTCCATTGTTGTTGTTGTTGTTGTTGTGGTTGTTATTATTATTGTTGTTGGATGAGTGACCGGCCATGGCCGCATCTACGGCGGTAGCTATCATCCGTTCGAGAGCTTGTTCGGGAGTTTCATTGTGGCGTACACGACGAGGAGCCATTGTTCCTTCAAGACACAAGAATATCATTGATTAGTATTCTCAATAATACTAACCGTGATATAGAATAAAGATAAAGAGAAGTTTTTCCTCGACTCGCCTTAAATTCTTTATGTCATAATGTCGGAACGTTCATATGAGTCACCGTAATATAATCCCGGAAATTATATTACCCTGATTCATATGTGCATTCGACATCATTTCATATAGTCAAGGTGGCGCGTCAATCAAATTAAACAACGTGAGATTAGGATGAACTAAGAGTAGATATGAGTAGAAGCGTTCGAGTATAAATGCACAAGTAGTCAAGTAATTCCTACTTCAAGTCTATATGCCGGTTGTAGTCTAGACTCACCAATGTACCCTATGACTCGGGGTTGACACTAATGAACTCTAAATCCCTACAACCAACGCTCTGATACCATCTGTAGCGACAGATGGGGTAGAAACCCACCCAGTGCCTTTCCAGCTAACTGCTTGGTGACCACTGAGTGTACCTCAGACACTGATTTTACGGCCCGCATTTCTGCCAAACTGCCAACCCTCAAATTCCAAGGGATCGCAAGAGGTAAGAGCCAATGCTTCGTCACAGGTAACACTGTGAGAACCCCCTCTACGATTAACCTGCCAAAAAGCATAGTCCGTATGAGTGCCCGGCCTAACAGCCGGCGCGCGTGACTACCTTTACGGCTAAGGTTAAACCAGCTCTGATACCATCTGTAGCGACCCGACCAAATCATCATTGACGGCGCCGTCTACTTAGGTCCCGTTACGTGGTCATAAGTCTTTAAAACAACGTTTGACCAAAAGATATGTCGCATTCATTTCAAATGTAAAGGTTGTTCAAGTTTACAAGAATAGTTCCACCACAAGTTACGATACGAAGTTTTAAGTACAAATGAAACTTATGCGACACAATTTAAAAGTATTCAAAAGACGCTCCATCTATGCATGTATACTCGACATCCAATGCAAGTATCAAAATAATGAGCGGAAGCATGTATCATGTATTGTTCAAGGACCTGAGAAAAACATAGAAATCTGTCAACGAAAACGTTGGTGAAATCATAGGTTTAAGTAAGTAAGTACAAGTGAACCACAAGATTTGCATCAATGAAATAATAGTAATACATTCCAAAAGTTTGTTTCACGAGCACCCAATTATCAATACTTAACATTTCCTTCCATTGAACCCCATCACTTAGTGCTAGAACATACACTGTTTCTCGAAAATATATTTCATTCGTAAACGGTAGCGAACCGTTTGAATGAGGGTTTGTCAAACCCATATGGATCCATACAACATAAGTTCTCGCTTACACCCGGCAAGTGTAACTAATGATAATCGAATTGAGGATTTTGTTCTAAACTCGTATGTAGAATGTTTGTTTTCCTGTACTTGTGTTCACTTATTAAAGAAATGTTTATGTTTTCTCATCCCAAATGTAAGTTCAAAAAGAGTAAAAGTGGGACTATGATCTCACCTTGAGTGCACGAGTAGTAAAGTACTTCAACAAGTAAACGTGTGCAAAGAACAATGCTAGTCTTGACCTAAACAATAGGTTGTATCAATAACGGTAAACACGATAGGTCAAAGATGTTCAATTAGTCCTATGGCTCGTTAAGACTCGATCATAATAGCATGTGAATCAAATTGTCATGTTTCATGCAAGGTACAAGTATAAAAACATGTTAGAACGATTGCACAAATATTTGGTTAAGTTTGATTAAAAGTCAACTTGGTCGGGTCAAAGTCAACGAAAAAGTCAACATGTTCGGGTCGGGTCCCGAACTATTTTTCTGAGGTTTTTAATCATATATGAGCATGTTAGAACAAGTTTCATGTGAATCGGAGGTCCGTAGTATGCCAAACATTTTCCATAAAATGGACACCGGAGACAGAAGCTGGGCACGGCTTATGCCGCGCCGCGGCACCCTTCTGTCGCGCCGCGACAATAGGCGGGTGCTGGTGCCTAGTCTGTTTCACTTGTCCAACTTGATCCAAACTTCAAATAAGCATAAAACGCAAACCACAAACACTTAGGACTCGCACCTTATATCGTTGGAAAGCTCTTTTGACATAGAATGCAACTAAACACAATTTAACAATCAAAAACCTCATTTGTAACAACCGAGTTTTCCAACCAAGTGATCATTCAATGCCCACATTAATGCTTCAAACTCACCAATGCACATTTAATGATTTGGGCATTCAATGCATACATATGACATGCCATTTTGTAGGTAATGGAGCATACAATACAACTAACAACTTACTAACAACAATTCATGGCAATCAATGCATCAAATAATCACTTCAAGTTCTTCAAACCCTAACTCAATTCCACCAAAAATCAATAATCAAGTTCATGAAGTTTTCTAAGGCAACCTACACATCAAATTGAAGCTAGTGATGCTAGTAACACAATTAAAACATCAACTTTCAACATCTAACAACATATGATCATCCAAAATTCAAGAATAACACACCAAAATTCAAGTTCATGCTAGTTACACTAAAACAACGAGATCGAGCATATAAATCATATATTCATGTTAGACTTGAGCCATAGACACTAATTAACACTTTTATAAGTTAAAAACATCAAGAACACAAAATCTAGTGATTTTAGAAAGTTACCCAAATGAGATGAAGTTGGTACCAAAATGAAGAGGATGAAGAGAGGACCACGAATATGTAATTTATTTGGTTGCTAGCTCCCTAATCCGAATTTAGATGATGAATGAATGAGAAAGGAAATTGGGTGTGTTCTTGCTAGAGAGAAAGAGAGAGAGAGAGGGAGATGGAAATGAGTGGGTGAAAGGGGGTTGACCCTTTGACCTAGTCAAGGGTTTGATCCCTTGTCAAGTTTAGTCCCTCAACTTTCGTTCGGGTGCGGGAATTACCTAAACGAGATAATTTAAAACGCGTATCAACGGGAGATGTTATAAACATATAACGGACTTTATATTAGTATAACGGAAAAGTAAATGGAAAAAGGCGGGATGTTACAGCGTAAATCCGGTTTTACGGTGTTTTTCGTGTTTCCAGGTTTTAAATGATTAAGTTAGCATATCATATAGATATAGAACATGTGTGTAGTTAATTTTAAAAGTCAAGTTATAAGGATTAACTTTTGTTTGCGAACAAGTTTAGAATTAACTAAACTATGTTCTAGTGATTACGAGTTTAAACCTTCGAATAAGATAGCTTTATATGTATGAATCGAATGATGTTATGAACATCATTACTACCTTAAGTTCCTTGGATAAACCTACTGGAAAAGAGAAAAATGGATCTAGCTTCAACGGATCCTTGGATGGCTCGAAGTTCTTGAAACAGAATCATGACACGAAAACAAGTTCAAGTAAGATCATCACTTGAAATAAGATTGTTATAGTTATAGAAATTGAACCAAAGTTTGAATATGATTATTACCTTGTATTAGAATGATAACCTACTGTAAGAAACAAAGATTTCTTGAGGTTGGATGATCACCTTACAAGATTAGAGGTGAGCTAGCAAAGTTGAAAGTATTCTTGATTTTATGTAACTAGAACTTGTAAAATATATGAAGAACACTTAGAACTTGAAGATAGAACTTGAGAGAGATCAATTAGATGAAGAAAATTGAAGAATGAAAGTGTTTGTAGGTGTTTTTGGTCGTTGGTGTATGGATTAGATATAAAGGATATGTAATTTTGTTTTCATGTAAATAAGTCATGAATGATTACTCATATTTTTGTAATTTTATGAGATATTTCATGCTAGTTGCCAAATGATGGTTCCCACATGTGTTAGGTGACTCACATGGGCTGCTAAGAGCTGATCATTGGAGTATATATACCAATAGTACATACATCTAAAAGCTGTGTATTGTACGAGTACGAATACGGGTGCATACGAGTAGAATTGTTGATGAAACTGAACGAGGATGTAATTGTAAGAATTTTTGTTAAGTAAAAGTATTTTGATAAGTGTATTGAAGTCTTTCAAAAGTGTATAAATACATATTAAAACACTACATGTATATACATTTTAACTGAGTCGTTAAGTCATCGTTAGTCGTTACATGTAAGTGTTGTTTTGAAACCTTTAGGTTAACGATCTTGTTAAATGTTGTTAACCCAATGTTTATAATATCAAATGAGATTTTAAATTATTATATTATCATGATATTATCATGTATGAATATCTCTTAATATGATATATATACATTAAATGTCTTTACAACGATAATCGTTACATATATGTCTCGTTTAAAAATCATTAAGTTAGTAGTCTTGTTTTTACATATGTAGTTCATTGTTAATATACTTAATGATATGTTTACTTATCATAGTATCATGTTAACTATATATATATCCATATATATGTCATCATATAGTTTTTACAAGTTTTAACGTTCGTGAATCACCGGTTAACTTGGGTGGTCAATTGTCTATATGAAACATATTTCAATTAATCAAGTCTTAACAAGTTTAATTGCTTAACATGTTGGAAAAATTTAATCATGTAAATATCAATCTCAATTAATATATATAAACATGGAAAAGTTCGGGTCACTACATTATAAACTGTGGATATTAATACGAATAGCGATATAAATACACGGTAGAATTAAGAATGATATCACCCCAAAGTAATAGTGGAAGTAAACATATTTTTCTGGTGGAAGATTGAAAAGAAGGATGACAGAAATGATGATTAAGAAAATATCAAGGATTAGAACGGGATTAAGCATTTTCACCATCTTTTGGATGTATGAACTAAGAAAGAAAGTATAGGAATGGTGAGAATAATGGAATAGAAGAGTTTAATTTATAATGGAAATATCAGACAGAGAAATCAAGGCAGATCACCGTATTTAATTATAGAGATCTTAATTTCCTTATTCGCAGAAGAATTAAATCTTTTAGATTTCGAAGATTATCTTTAAATCCCTTGAATTCCGGAATTCAACCAAGACAACGTCAAAGGTTAAGACGAAACTTTATTTATTCATTTCACTCTTTTGTGATAGCTTCATTTATACTCTCCGTGTAATCAAATCGTTTTATCTATATTAATCAATAATAATAAAACACTATTTATAAACTCATATGCGTCATGAAAACATTTCTATTGTTAGCCATGACCACCTCACTCAAATTTCGGGACGAAATTTCTTTAACGGGTAGGTACTGTTATGACCCGAAAATTTCCGACAAAATATAAACTTAATCTTTATTTGATTCTGACACGATAACCAAAGTTTATAATGTTGAGTCTTAAAAATTTTGGAACTATGTTTCATATATTCAGTTACCCTTTGACTATTCCTGACGATTTACGAACATCGATGTATAAATAAATATGTACGAGTGTATACATATATAAATGTAAATAATTACAATAGTTGGTAATAATAAAATTTAATCAATTTCATTAAGAATTAATAATAATAAGTATTGTCATTAAGAATTATTACTGTTTTTATAATTATATACATCATATAATTAATAATATGAAATGTTAATATCTAATATAATAATTTAATTATAAGTTAAACTATAATTGTTATAGTAATAATATCATTATTTTTGTTATTAACATCTATATTGGTATTTGGATATAAATATAAATTGTAATACTATTATTACTACTATTATTGTAATTAGTATTATTGTTAGAATCATTAATAATATTATTATTTTCATTTTACAATTACTCTTGTTTCTATTATTATTAGTATTACTATTAATATCAATATTAGTAATATTAAATATTAAAATCTTAAACAAAAATTTAAGGTTATGAGTATCAAAATAAATACTTAAAATATAATTATTAATTATTAAATTCGTTATTTAGTTATAAATCAAATATTGTTAATTATCATAATTAATACTATTATTATTAATAAAATTCTTACTTGTATAATTATAATTACCATTATCATTATTAATATATAGATAATACAATTAATAATATCATTTTGGATTATTAATATCATAATTGTTAATATTATTATTATTAGTTATATAATTATTATTACTATTAATATTTTTATTATTAATCTATTTATTTATCTAATAATACCGAATCTAAATAAATCAGATAATTGAATTGGAATCAGTTTAACGTAGCATTCATACTGTGTTGGATTTTTGTTTCTGTCTACAAATTAGTACGATCAATCACATATATACAAAATCTGTTATCAATCGATCTCAGACTTTATTTTTTTTATTTTCTTTTACGTACGATAGATTTTGCTGTCTAATTCAATGTGACTATATAAAAATCCAATCCAGTTGTTAATTGATAGCTTACGACTCACATTATTTAGTACAACTTACAAATTTCATTTAACAGCACTTGTTTGGTTTAAATTGATCAGAGAAACCCAGAAATAAGTCAACTGCTGAAATGTCCCATTCATATTGATTACAAACGTTCCATATTAATTGATTTCATTGCGAGGTTTTGACCTCTCTATGAGACGTTTTTCAAAGACTGCATTCATTTTTAAAACAACCATAACCTTTATTTTATCATTAAAGGTTTTAAAAGCATTACGTAGATTATCAAATAATGATAATCTAAAATATACTGTTTACACATGACCATTACATAATGGTTTACAATAGAAATATATTACATCAACATATGTTTCTTGAATGCAGTTTTTACAAAATATCATACAAACATGGACTCCAAATCTTGTCCTTATTTTAGTATGCAACAGCGGAAGCTCTTAGTATTCACCTGAGAATAAACATGCTTTAAACGTCAACAAAAATGTTGGTGAGTTATAGGTTTAACCTATATATATCAAATCGTAACAATAGACCACAAGATTTCATATTTCAATACACATCCCATACATAGAGATAAAAATCATTCATATGGTGAACACCTGGTAACCGACATTAACAAGATGCATATATAAGAATATCCCCATCATTCCGGGACACCCTTCGGATATGATATAAGTTTCGAAATACTAAAGCATCCGGTACTTTGGATGGGGTTTGTTAGGACCAATAGATCTATCTTTAGGATTTGCGTCAATTAGGGTGTCTGTTCCCTAATTCTTAGATTACCAGACTTAATAAAAAGGGGCATATTCGATTTCGATAATTTAACCATAGAATGTAGTTTCACGTACTTGTGTCTATTTTGTAAATCATTTATAAAACCTGCATGTATTCTCATCCCAAAAATATTAGATTTTAAAAGTGGGACTATAACGCACATTCACAGATATTTCCTTCCTCGTAAATAAGACTTGGCCACGGATCGATTCACGAACCTATACAAATATGTACATATATATCAAAGTATGATCAAAATATAATTACAACCATTTTTATTATGTTTTAAAGATTTGAGTGTATTAAGTCAGCTGTCCTCGTTAGTAACCTACAACTAGTTGTCCACAGTTAGATGTACAGAAATAAATCGATATATATTATCTTGAATCAATCCACGACCCAGTGTATACACGTCTCAGGCTAGATCACAACTCAAAGTATATATATTTTTGGAATCAACCTCAACCCTGTATAGCTAACTCCAACATTACTGCATATAGAGTGTCTATGGTTGTTCCAAATAATATATATACATGGGTCGATATGATATGTCAAAACATTTGCATACGTGTCTATGGTATCCCAAGATTACATAATATATTAGAATACATGTATAATACAATATAAGTTAGCTAGGATATGATTTGTATAGATTTGTTAAACATTTCCAGTAGCTAAAAAGATCAAAAATATCCAATCTTGTTTTACACATAACTTCTTCATTTTAAATCCGTTTTGAGTGAATCAAATTGCTATGGTTTCATATTGAACTCTAATTTAAGAATCCAAACATAAAGAGTATAGGTTTATAGTCAGAAATTTAAGTTACATGTCAATTACTAAAGAGGTAGTCATTTCCATCGAAAGAACGACATCTTGATGACCATTTGGAAAAACATACTTTCACTTTGAGTTTAACCAAGATTTTTGGATATAGTTTCATGTTCATATGAAAAATCATTTTCCCAGAAGAACAACTTTTAAATCAAAGTTTATCATAGTTTTTAATTATCCAAACCAAAACAGCCCCCGGTTTCACTACGACTGCATATATCCGATTTTATGGTGTTCATCGTGTTTCCAGGTTTTAAATCATTAAGTTAGCATATCATATAGATATATAAAATGTGCTTAGTTGATTTTAAAAGTCAAGTTAGAAGGATTAACTTTTGTTTGCGAACAAGTTTAGAATTAACTAAACTATGTTCTAGTGATTACAAGTTTAAACCTTCGAATAAGATAGCTTTATATGTATGAATCGAATGATGTTACGAACATCATTACTACCTCAAGTTTTCTGGATAAAACTACTGGAAATGAGAAAAATGGATCTAGCTTCAAAGTATCCTTGGATGGCTTGAAAGTTCTTGAAGCAGAATCATGACACGAAAACAGTTCAAGTAAGATTTTCACTCGAAATAAGATTGTTATAGTTGTAGAAATTGAATCAAAGTTTGAATATGAATATTACCTTAAATTAGAAAGATAACCTACTATAAATAACAAAGGTTCCTTGATCTTAGATGATTACTTGGAATAGATTAGAAAGCTTGGAAGTAGACTTTTAAACTTGGAAGTATTCTTGATTTTTATGAAACTATACTTATGGAATTTATAAAGAACACTTAGAACTTGAAGATGGAACTTGAGAGAGATCAATTAGATGAAGAAAATTGAAGAATGAAAGTGTTTATAGGTATTTTTGGTCGTTGGTATATGGATTAGATATAAAGGATATGTAAGTTTGTTTTCATGTAAATAAGTCATGGATGATTACTAATATTTTTTTAATTTTATGAGATATTTCATGCTAGTTGCCAAATTATGGTTCCCACATGTGTTAATTGACTCACATGGACTACTAAGAGCTGATCATTGGAGTGTATATATCAATAGTACATACATCTAAAAGCTGTGTATTGTACGAGTACGAATACGGGTGCATACGAGTAGAATTGTTGATGAAACTGAATGAGGATGTAATTGTAAGCATTTTTGTTTAGTAGAAGTACTTTGATATGTGTCTTGAAGTCTTTAAAAAGTGTAAGAATACATATCAAAACACAATATGTATATACATTCTAATGGAGTCGTTAAGTCTTCGTTATTCGTTACATGTAAGTGTTGTTTTGAAACCTTTAAGTTAACGATCTCAATTAATTTTGTTAACCCAATGTTTATTATATCAAGTGAGATGTTAAATTATTATATTATCATGATATTATGATGTATGAATATCTCTTAATATGATACATACATTAAAATATCGTTACAACGATAATCGTTACATATAAGTCTCGTTTCGTAATTCTTGAGTTAGTAGTCTTGTTTTTACATATGTAGTTCATTGTTAACACACTTAATGATATATTTAAATATCATTTTATCATGTTAAATATAGTGTATCAATATCTTAATATGATACGTATGTATTTAGTAGACGTTATCATAACGATAATCGTTATATATATCATTTCGAGTTTCTTAACTTAGTAATCTCATTTCTTATGTATATCACACATTGTTAATATACTTAGTGAGATACTTACTCATCATAATCTCATATCAACCATATATATATGTCTATATATACCACAACATGTAGTTTTTACAAATTTGTAACGTTCGTGAATCGCCGGTCAACTTGGGTGATCAATTGTCTATATGAAACTTATTTCATTTAATCAAGTCTTAACAAGTTTGATTTCTTAACATGTTGGAAACATTTAGTCATGTAAATATCAATCTCAATTAATATATATAAACATGGAAAAGTTCGGGTCACTACAGTACTTACCCGTTAAATAAATTTCGTCCCGAAATTTTAAGCTGTTGAAGGTGTTGACGAATCTTCTGGAAATTTAGTCATGTTGAAGGTGTTGAAGGTGAACTCGGGTCCTCTACGAGCATTCCATCGAACCTTAACAATCGGTATCTTGTTTTTCTTAAGTCTCTTAACCTCACGATCCATTATTTTGACGGGTTCTTCAATGAATTGAAGTTTTTCATTGATTTGGATTTCGTCTAACGGAATAGTGAGATCTTCTTTAGCAAAACATTTCTTCAAATTCGAGACGTGGAAAGTGTTAGGTACAGTCGCGAGTTGTTGAGGTTGCTCCAGTTGGTAAGCTACTGGTTCGACACGATCTATAATCTTGAATGGTCCAATGTACCTTGGATTTAGTTTCCTCCGTTTACGAAATCGAACAACGCCTTTCCAAGGTGAAACCTTAAGCATGACTATTTCTCCAATTTCAAACTCTATATGGTTTTCAATCGTTGTTGAATTTGGATGATTTTCTCGGTAGTTTCTTGTATTATCTCCGGACCCGTAATCTGTCTATCCCCCACTTAATTCCAACAAATTAGAGACCTACACTTTCTACCATAAAGTGCCTCAAACGGCGCCATCTCAATACTAGAATGATAACTGTTGTTGTAGGAAAATTCTACTAATGGTAGGGGTCGATCTCAACTGTTTCCGAAATCAATAACACATGCTCGTAGCATGTCTTCAAGCGTTTGTATCGTCCTTTTGCTCTGCCCATCAGTTTGTGGATGATAGGCAGTACTCATGTCTAGACGAGTCCCCAATGCTTGTTGCAATGTGTGCCAGAACCTTGAAACAAATCTACCATCCCTATCAGAGATAATAGAGACGGGTATTCCATGTCTGGAGATAACCTCCTTCAAATACAATCGCGTCAACTTCTCCATTTTGTCATCTTCTCTCATTAGCAGGAAGTGTGCTGACTTGGTAAGACGATCAACTATTACCCAAATAGTATCATAACCACTTGCAGTCCTTGGCAATTTAGTAATGAAATCCATGGTAATGTTTTCCCATTTCTATTCCGGGATTTCAGGTTGTTGTAGTAGACCAGATGGTTTCTGATGTTCAGCTTTGACCTTAGAACACGTCAAACATTCTCCTACATATTTAGCAATATCGGCTTTCATACCCGGCCACTAAAAGTGTTTCTTGAGATCTTTATACATCTTCCCCGCTCCGGGATGTATTGAATATTTGGTTTTATGTGCTTCCTTAAGTACCATTTCTCTCACATCTCCAAACCTTGGTACCCAAATTCTATTAACCCTATATCGGGTTCTGTCTTCCCGAATATTAAGATGTTTCTCTGATCCTTTGGGTATCTCATTCTTCAACTTTCCTTCTTTTACAACCCCCTGTTGCGCCTCCTTTATTTGAGTAGTAAGGTTAGTACGAATAATTATATTCAAAGCTTTTACCCGTATAGGTTCTCTGTCCTTTCTACTCAAAGCGTCGGCTACCACATTCGCCTTCCCCGGGTGGTATCGAATCTCAAAATCATAATCATTCAACAGTTAATCCACCTGCATTGAATAATTCCTCCAAGTCTTTAATGCAAAAACAACAGCACCCAATTCCAAATCGTGAGTTGTATAATTTTGCTCGTGAATCTTCAATTGTCTAGACATATAAGCAATCACCTTTCTTCGTTGCATTAATACACAACCGAGACCTTGCTTTGATGCGTCACAATAAATCACAAAATCATCATTCCCTTCAGGAAATGACAATATAGGTGCCGTAGTTAGCTTTTTTTTTTTCAATAACTGAAACGCCTTCTCTTGTTCATCCTTCCATTCAAATTTCTTCCCTTTGTGCGTTAATGCAGTCAAGGGTTTTGCTATTTTGGAGAAATCTTGGATGAATCTTCTGTAGTAACCAGCCAATCCTAAAAATTGACGTATATGCTTCGGAGTTTTTGGGGTTTTCCACTTTTTAACATTTTCGATCTTTGCCGGGTCCACCTGGATACCTTCTTTGTTCACTATATGACCGAGGAATTGAACTTCTTCCAACCAAAATGCACAGTTTGAAAACTTAGCGTACAGTTTTTCTTTCCTCAATACTTCTAGCACTTCTCTCAAATGTTCTTCGTGCTCTTGATCATTCTTTGAGTAAATAAGTATGTCATCGATGAAAACAATGACAAACTTGTCAAGATATGGCCCACACACTCGGTTCATAAGGTCCATGAACACAGCTGGTGCGTTAGTCAATCCAAACGGCATAACCATAAACTCGTAATGACCATAACGCGTCCTAAAAGCAGTTTTTAGAATATCATCCTCCTTTACTCGCATTTGATGATATCCAGAACGTAAATCGATTTTCGAATAAACTGACGAGCCTTGTAGTTGATCAAATAAGTCGTCAATTCTCGGCAGTGGATAACGGTTTTTGATGGTAAGTTTATTCAACTCTCTGTAGTCAATACACAACCTAAATTTACCATCCTTCTTCTTGACAAACAAAACAGGAGCTCCCCATGGTGATGTGCTTGGTCGAATGAAACCACGTTCTAATAGTTCTTGCAGTTGGCTTTACAGTTTTTTCATCTCGCTGGGTGCGAGTCTGTAAGGAGCACGAGCTATTGGTGCAGCTCCTGGTACAAGATCTATTTGAAATTCAACAGATCGATGTAAAGGTAGTCGCGGTAATTCTTTCGGAAATACATCAGGAAATTCTTTTTCGACGAGAACATCATTGATGCTCTTTTCTTCAGTTTGTACTTTCTCGACGTGTGCTAGAACAACATAGCAACCTTTTCTTATTAGTTTTTGTGCCTTCAAATTACTAATAAGATGTAGCTTCGTGTTGCCCTTTTCTCCGTACACCATTAAGGGTTCTCCTTCTTCTCGTACAATGCGAATTGCATTTTTGTAGCATACGATCTCTGCTTTCATCTCCTTCAGCCAGTCCATGCCAACTATTACATCAAAACTCCCTAACTCTACTGGTATCAAATCAATCTTAAATCTTTCACTACCCAGTTTAATTTCTCGATTCCGGCATATATAATCTGCTAAAATTAATTTACCGTTTGCTAATTCAAGTAAAAATTTACTATCCAACAGTGTCAATGGACAACTTAATTTAGCACAAAAATCTCTACTCATATAGCTTCTATCCGTACCCAAATCAAATAAAACGTAAGCAGATTTATTGTCAATAAGAAACGTACCCGTAACAAGCTCCGAGTCTTCCTGTGCCTCAGCCGCATTAATATTGAAAACTCTTTCGCAGCCTTGTCCATTCGTGTTCTCCTGGTTCGGGAAATTTCTAATAATGTGGCCCGGTTTTCCACATTTATAACAAACTACATTGGCATAACTTGCTCCATCATTACTCGTTCTGACACCATTTGTTCCTTTCGTTCTGTTAACCCCTGGTCCATAGACCTCACACTTCATCGCGCTATGACCATTTCTTTTACACTTGTTGCAAAATTTGGTGCAGAACCCCGAGTGATACTTTTCACACCTTTGGCATAGCTGCTTCTGATTGTTGTTGTTTTTACGGTTGTTATTGTTGTTGGGATGATTGTTGTAGTTGTTGTTGTTGTTGTTGTTGTTGTTGTTGTTGTTGTTGTTGTGCCGTTTGTTATAGTTGCGATTGTTGGGATAGTTGTTGTTGTTTTGGTGACTCTTATCACCGTTTTCCTCCCACTTTCTTTTGACTAGCTTCATGTTGGCCTCTTCGGCCGCCTGTTCTTTAATTCTTCCCTCAATATGGTTCACTAGTTTGTGAGCCATTCTACATGCCTTTTGTATGGAGGCAGGCTCGTGTGAACTTATATCTTCTTGGATTCTCTCCGGTAACCCTTTTACAAACACGTCGATCTTCTCTTCCTCATCTTCGAACGCTCTCGGACACAATAGGCACAATTCTGTGAATCGTCTTTCGTACGAAGTAATATCGAATCCCTGTGTTCGTAACCCTCTAAGTTCTGACTTGAGCTTATTGACCTCGGTTCTGGGACGGTACTTCTCGTTCATCAAGTGCTTGAATGCTGACCACGATAGCGCGTAAGCAGCATCTTGTCCCACTTGCTCTAGATAGGTATTCCACCATGTTAACGCAATACCTGTGAAGGTATGCGTAGCATACTTCACTTTGTCTCCTTCAGAACACTTACTTATGGCAAATACCGATTCAACTTTCTCGGTCCACCGTTTCAATCCGATTGGTCCTTCGGTCCCATCAAATTCTGAAGGTTTGCAGGCAGTGAATTCCTTGTAGGAGCATCCTACACGATTTCTTGCACCGTTAGCTGTATTGCTAGATTTAGAGTTATTGTTGGTATGTAGCGCGACCTGTACTGCGGCTATGTTTGAAGCAAGAAAGGCACGAAATTCCTCTTCGCTCATATTCAAGGTGTGTCGAGTAGTCGGTGCCATTTCCTTCAAAATAGTCAAATGAAAAAAGTTAATCATACAGAATATTAAGAGTAGTCAATAGTATCTCATAGCATAATATGAACTCATTTATAAAAGCTTTTTCTTCATATTAGCGTTTTATAAGTTTATATTCGGGTACTACCTACCCATTAAGTTCATACTTAGTAGCTAATATACAATTTAACTACTACAATTCCATATGAAAAACTGATTATAATAATATATCACATACAAATATTCTTCAAACTTACAACTTCGCTATATTACATATAACATGAAATATAGTACACTATGATACATGACAGTTTTGAAGATAAATCTAGTTAATACGCAAGTTGTTCAGCAAAGGAAATAAAGACACGTAATTCATAAGTCCAGAAAAAGTCTTGCATTCTGGTTTTACTAAGACGACTTCCCATCCTTGGTCTTGTGGAAAATAACCGTTATGACCATTGGCTAGGCAGCATGTTGTAATGTCGTCAAAAGGACGAGGGTTTCGTAATGTCCAACAGCCCCGTAATAATCTAAAAACCTTGTTTCTCACCCCAACTACTGAATCCGTCACTTGTGGGAAAGTTTTATTTAAAAGCTGCAATCTGATGTTCTTTTTCTCACTTTGGTAAGAAGCGAACATCACTAACCCATAAGCATAACATGCTTCTTTATGTTGCATGTTAGAAGCTCTTTCTAATTCACGAAATCCTATGTTGGGATATGTTGAGTCAAAATAGGTTCTTAACCCGTAGCGTAAAATTGCATTTGGGTTCCCCGCATTTAATGCTTTAAAGAAAACACGGCGTAACTTACGATCTCCCCAATGTGATATACCCCACCTATCAAAGGAAAGCCTTTTATAAACTAAGGCATTTCTGGAAATTCTTTCAAATGTTTGACAAGTTAATTTCGCCATAACTAAATGTGATGATGAATTCTGACTGACTCTAGACAAGATTTCCTCAATCATATCCTCTGGTAGGTCTTCTAAAATATTCGGTTGTCTACCCTTAGCGTCCATTTTGTTTTTATACTGTATAATAGACAAGGATTAGATTCGTAATAACAAACAATACAAGCAATTTTTACATAGAACATAAAAGTACAAGCACACTATAATACATTTATTACACAACATGCTCACACCCCTCTAATCTGAATCACTGGTTTCTTCTTCTTCGAACTTAGTTCTTTTTCCTAATTTTCTAGGGATATATGATGTTCCTCTAATACGAGCCGTCATTTTCCACATTGGTTTAGAAAAACCTGGTGGTTTAGAGGTTCCCGGGTTATTGTCACGATATTGAAAATACGGGTGTTGACGGTACATATAAAGTTCATCGGGGTCGGAATCAGATTTCTCTATTTTGATGCCTTTTCCCTTATTATTTTCTTTTGCCTCATTAAATTGGGTCGGGGTAATTTCTATAACATCATCGGAATCCTCATCAGGATCCGATTCATCAGAAAATTGGTAATTTTCCCAATATTTTGCTTCTTAGCGGAAACACCATTGACCATTATTAACTTTGGTCCATTGGTTGAGGATTTTCTTTTATTTGACCGGTTTTCTGTGGTTCCTACTATTTCCCCCTCCGGAACCTCTTCTTCTTCCGGTTCCTCTTCTTCCGGTTCCGTTTCCTCTTCTTCCGGTTCTTCGGGAACTTGTGAATCTTGCCAATATATATTCGACTCTTCGTTATTATTAGGTGAGTCAATGGGATTTGTGCTAGAGGTAGACATCTATCACACAATATCAAACATGTTAAGAGATTAATATATCACATAATATTTACATGTTAATAATATATAGTTTCCAACAAAAATGTTAAGCAATCATTTTTAAAGAAAACACGGTCGAAGTCCAGACTCACTAATGCATCCTAACAAACTCGATAAGACACACTAATGCAAATTTTCTGGTTCTCTAAGACCAACGCTCGGATACCAACTGAAATGTCCCGTTCATATTGATTATAAACGTTCCATATTAATTGATTTCGTTGCGAGGTTTTGACCTCTATATGAGACGTTTTTCAAAGACCGCATTCATTTTTAAAACAACCATAACCTTTATTTTATCAATAAAGGTTTTAAAAGCATTACGTAGATTATCAAATAATGATAATCTAAAATATACTGTTTACACATGACCATTACATAATGGTTTACAATAGAAATATATTACATCGATATATGTTTCTTGAATGCAGTTTTTACACAATATGATACAAACATGGACTTCAAATCTTGTCCTTATTTTAGTATGCAATAGCGGAAGCTCTTAGTATTCACCTGAGAATAAACATGCTTTAAACGTCAACAAAAATGTTGGTGAGTTATAGGTTTAACCTATATATATCAAATCGTAACAATAGACCACAAGATTTCATATTTTAATACACATCCCATACATAGAGATAAAAATCATTCATATGGTGAACACCTGGTAACCAACATTAACAAGATGCATATATAAGAATATCCTCATCATTCCGGGACATCCTTCGGATATGATATAAATTTCGAAGTACTAAAGCATCCGGTACTTTGGATGGGGTTTGTTAGGCCCAATAGATCTATCTTTAGGATTCGCATCAATTTAGGTGTCTGTTCCCTAATTCTTAGATTACCAAACTTAATAAAAAGGGGCATATTCGATTTCAATAATTCAACCATAGAATGTAGTTTCACGTACTTGTGTCTATTTTGTAAATCATTTATAAAACCTGCATGTATTCTCATCCCAAAAATATTAGATTTTAAAAGTGGGACTATAACTCACTTTCACAGATATTTCCTTCCTCGAAAATAAGACTTAGCCGTGGATCGATTCACGAACCTATATAAATATGTACATATATATTAAAGTATGATCAAAATATAATTACAACCATTTTTATTATGTTTTAAAGGTTTGAGTGTATTAAGTCAGTTGTCCTCGTTAGTAACCTACAACTAGTTGTCCACAGTTAGATGTACAGAAATAAATCGATATATATATTATCTTGAATCAATCCATGACCCAGTGTATACACGTCTCAGGCTAGATCACAACTCAACGTATATATATTTTTGGAATCAACTTCAACCCTGTATAGCTAACTCTAACATTACTGCATATAGAGTGTCTATGGTTGTTCCAAATAATATATATACATGGGTCGATATGATATGTCAAAACATTTGCATACATGTCTATGGTATCCCAAGATTACATAATATATTAGATTACATGTATAATACAATATAAGTTAGCTAGGATATGATTTGTATAGATTTGTTAAACATTTCCCGTAGCTAAAAAGATAAAAAATATCCAATCTTGTTTTACACATAACTTCTTCATTTTAAATCCGTTTTGAGTGAATCAAATTGCTATGGTTTCATATTGAACTCTAATTTAAGAATCCAAACAGAAAAAGTATAGGTTTATTGACAGAAATTTAAGTTACATGTCAATTACTAAAGAGGTAGTCATTTCCGTCGAAAGAACGACATCTTGATGACCATTTTGAAAAACATACTTTCACTTTGAGTTTAACCAAGATTTTTGGATATAGTTTCATGTTCATATGAAAAATCATTTTCCCAGAAGAACAACTTTTAAATCAAAGTTTATCATAGTTTTTAATTATCCAAACCAAAACAGCCTCCGGTTTCACTATGACGGCATATATCCGATTTTATGGTGTTCATCGTGTTTCCAGGTTTTAAATCATTAAGTTAGCATATCATATAGATATAGAACATGTGTTTAGTTGATTTTAAAAGTCAAGTTAGAAGGATTAACTTTTGTTTGCGAACAAGTTTAGAATTAACTAAACTATGTTCTACTGATTACAAGTTTAAACCTTCGAATAAGATAGCTTTATATGTATGAATCGAATGATGTTATGAACATCATTACTACCTCAAGTTTTCTGGATAAAACTACTATAAATGAGAGAAATGGATCTTGCTTCAAAGGATCCTTGGATGGCTTGAAAGTTCTTGAAGCAGAATCATAACACGAAAACAGTTCAAGTAAGATTTTCACTCGAAATAAGATTGCTATAGTTGTAGAAATTGAATCAAAGTTTGAATATGAATATTACCTTGAATTAGAAAGATAACCTACTATAAATAACAAAGGTTTCTTGATCTTAGATGATTACTTGGAATGGATTAGAAAGCTTGGAAGTAGACTTGCAAACTTGGAAGTATTCTTGATTTTTATGAAACTATACTTATGGAATTTATGAAGAACACTTAGAACTTGAAGATGGAACTTGAGAGAGATCAATTAGATGAAGAAAAATGAAGAATGAAAGTGTTTTTAGGTGTTTTTTGTCATTGGTATATGGATTAGATATAAATGATATGTAATTTTGTTTTCATGTAAATAAGTCATGAATGATTACTAATATTTTTGTAATTTTATGAGATATTTCATGCTAGTTGCCAAATGATGGTTCCCACATATGTTAGGTGACTCACATGGGCTACTAAGAGCTGATCATTAGAGTGTATATACCAAGAGTACATACATCTAAAAGCTGTGTATTCTACGAGTACGAATACGGGTGCATACGAGTAGAATTGTTGATGAAACTGAACGAGGATGTAATTGTAAGCATTTTTATTAAGTAGAAGTACTTTGATATATGTCTTGAAGTCTTTCAAAAGTGTAAGAATACATATCAAAACACAACATGTATATACATTCTAATGGAGTCATTAAGTCTTCGTTAGTCATTACATGTAAGTGTTGTTTTGAAACCTTTAAGTTAACGATCTCAATTAATGTTGTTTACCCAATGTTTATTGTAGTGACCCGAACTTTTACATGTTTATATATATATATATATATATATATATATATATATATATATATATATATATATATATATATATATATATATATATATATATATATATATATTAAATGAAATTGTTATTTACATGATTAAGTGTTTCCAACATATTAAGCAATCAAACTTGTTAAGACTTGATTAATTGAAATAGGTTTCATATAGACAATTGACCACCCAAGTTGACCGGTGATTCACGAACGTTAAAACTTGTAAAAACTATATTATGAAATATATATCGTTATATATATAGTTAACATGATATTATGATAAGTAAACATATAATTAAGTATATTAATAATGAACTACATATGTAAAAACAAGACTACTAACTTAATGATTTTGAAACGAGACATATATGTAACGATTATCGTTGTAACGACATTTAATGTATATATATCATATTAAGAGATATTCGTACATCATAATATCATGATAATATAATAATTTAAAATCTCATTTGATATTATAAACATTGGGTTAACAACATTTAACAAGATCGTTAACCTAAAGGTTTCAAAACAACACTTACATGTAACGACTAACGATGACTTAACGACTCAGTTAAAATGTATATACATGTAGTGTTTTAATATGTATTCATACACTTTTGAAAGACTTCAAGACACTTATCAAAATACTTCTACTTAACAAAAATGCTTACAATTACATCCTTGTTCAGTTTCATCAACAATTCTACTCGTATGCACCCGTATTCGTACTCGTACAATACACAGCTTTTAGATGTATGTACTATTGGTCACCTAATACATGTGGGAACCATCATTTGACAACTAGCATGAAATATCTCATAAAATTACAAAAATATGAGTAATCATTCATGACTTATTTACATGAAAACAAAATTACATATCCTTTATATCTAATCCATACACCAACGATCAAAAACACCTACAAACACTTTCATTCTTCAATTTTCTTCATCTAATTGATCTCTCTCAAGTTCTATCTTCAAGTTCTAAGTGTTCTTCATAAATTCTACAAGTTCTAGTTTCATAAAATCAAGAATACTTCCAAGTTTGCTAGATTACTTCCAATCTTGTAGAGTGATCATCCAACCTCAAGAAATTTTTCTTATTTACAGTAAGATATCTTTCTAATACAAGGTAATACTCATATTCAAATTTTGATTCAATTTCTATACCTATAACAATCTTATTTCGAGTGAAAATCTTACTTGAACTGTTTTCGTGTCATGATTCTGCTTCAAGAACTTTCAAGCCATCCAAGGACCCTTTGAAGCTAGATCCATTTTTCTCATTTCCAGTAGCTTTATCCAGAAAACTTGAGGTAGTAATGATATTCATAACATCATTCAATTCATACATATAAAGCTATCTCATTCGAAGTTTTAAACTTGTAATCACTAGAACATAGTTTAGTTAATTCTAAACTTGTTCGCAAACAAAAGTTAATCCTTCTAACTTGACTTTTAAAATCAACTAAACACATGTTCTATATCTATATGATATGCTAACTTAATGATTTAAAACCTGGAAACACGAAAAACACCGTAAAACCGGATTTACGCCGTCGTAGTAACACCGCGGGCTGTTTTGGGTTAGTTAATTAAAAACTATGATAAACTTTGATTTAAAAGTTGTTCTTTTGGGAAAATGATTTTTCTTATGAACATGAAACTATATCCAAAAATCATGGTTAAACTCAAAGTGGAAGTATGTTTTCTAAAATTGTCATCTAGACGTCGTTCTTTCGACTGAAATGACTACCTTTACAAAAATGACTTGTAACTTATATTTCCGACTATAAACCTATACTTTTTCTATTTAGATTCATAAAATAGAGTTCAATATGAAACCATAGCAATTTGATTCACTCAAAACGGATTTAAAATGAAGAAGTTATTGGTAAAACAAGATTGGATAATTTTTCTTGTTGTAGCAACGTGAAAATTGGTAACAAATCTATATTAATCATATCCTAGCTAACTTATATTGTATTATACATGTATTCTAATATATTATATAATCTTAGGATACCATAGACACGTATGCAAATGTTTTGACATATCATATCGACCCATGTGTATATATTATTTGAAACAACCATAGACACTCTATATGCAGTAATGTGGGAGTTAGCTATACAGGGTTGAGGTTGATTCCAAAAATATATATTCTTTGTGTTGTGATCTGGCTTGAGACGTGTATACACTGGGTCCTGGATTGATTTAAGATAATATATATCAATTTTTTTCTGTACATCTAACGTTGGACAACTAGTTGTAGGTTACTAACGAGGACAGCTGACTTAATGAACTTAAAACATCAAAATGTATTAAAAGTGTTGTAAATATATTTTGAACATACTTTGATATATATGTACATATTTGTTATAGGTTCGTGAATCGACCAGTGGCCAAGTCTTACTTCCCGACGAAGTAAAAATCTGTGAAAGTGAGTTATAGTCCCACTTTTAAAATCTAATATTTTTGGGATGAGAATACATGCAGGTTTTATAAATGATTTACAAAATAGACACAAGTACGTGAAACTACATTCTATGGTTGAATTATCGAAATCGAATATGCCCCTATTTATTAAGTCTGGTAATCTAAGAATTAGGGAACAGACATCCTAATTGACGCGAATCCTAAAGATAGATCTATCGGGCCTAACAAGCCCCATCCAAAGTACCGGATGCTTTAGTACTTCATAATTTATATCATGTCCGAAGGAGGATCCCGGAATGATGGGGATATTCTTATATATGCATCTTGTTAATGTCGGTTACCAGGTATTCACAATATGAATGATTTTTATCTCTATGTATGGGATGTATATTGAAATATGAAATCTTGTGGTCTATTGTTACGATTTGATATATATAGGTTAAACCTATAACTCACCAACATTTTTTGTTAACGTTTTAAGCATGTTTATTCTCAGGTGATTATTAAGAGCTTCCGCTGTCGCATACTTAAATAAGGACAAGATTTGGAGTCCATGCTTGTATGATATTGTGTAAAAACTGCATTCAAGAAACTTATTTCGTTGTAACATATTTGTATTGTAAACCATTATGTAATAGTCGTGTGTAAACAGGATATTTTAGATTATCATTATTTGATAATCTACATAAAGCTTTTTAAACCTTTATTGATGAAATAAAGGTTATGGTTTGTTTCAAAATGAATGCAGTCTTTGAAAAACGTCTCATATAGAGGTCAAAACCTCGCAACGAAATCAATTAATATGGAACGTTTTTATTCAATAAGAACGAGACATTTCAGTTGGTATTTGAGCGTTGGTCTTAGAGAACCAGAGTTTTGCATTAGTGTGTCTTATCGAGTTTGTTAGGATGCATTAGTGAGTCTGGACTTTGGCCGTGTTTACTTGAAAAATGATTGCTTAACAAATTTTGTTGGAAACTATATATTTTTAACATGTGAATATTATGTGATTTTGCATTAGTGTGTCTTATCGAGTTTGTTAGGATGCATTAGTGAGTCTGGACTTCGACCGTGTTTACTTGAAAAATGATTGCTTACCAAATTTTGTTGGAAACTATATATTTTTAACATGTGAATATTATGTGATATATTAATCTCTTAACGCGTTTGATATTATGTGATAGATGTCTACCTCTAGAACAAGTCCCATTGACTTACCTAATAATAATGAAGAGTCAAATGTAAATTGGAATGATTCGTGGACTGATTCACAAGTTCCCGAAGAGGAACCGGAAGAAGAGGAGGAACCGGAAGAAGATTCGGAACCGGAAGAAGAATCGAAACCGGAAGAAGAAATAGAACCAGTAGGGGAAATAATAAAACGGTTAAGTAGAAGAAAATCCTCAACCAACCGACCAAAGTTAATTATGGTCAATGGTGTTTCTGCCAAGGAAGCAAAGTATTGGAAGGATTACCAATTCTCCGATGAATCGGATCCCGACAAGGATTCCGATGATGTTATAGAAATTACCCCAACACAATTTAATAAGGCAAAAGAGAACAATAAGGGAAAGGGTATAAAAATAGAGAAATTTGATTCCAAACCCGATGAACTTTATATGTATCATCAACACCCGTATTTCTTAAGTTGTGATAATAACCCGGGAACCTCTAAACCACCAGGTTTTTCTAAACCAATGTGGAAAACGACGGCTCGTATTAGGGGAACATCATATATCCCTAGAAACTTGGCAAAACGAACCAAAACCGAAGAAGAAGAAATGAGCGAGTCGGAATAAGATAGTTGTATTCGTGTGGTGTAATATATGTAATATAGTGTGCTTATGCTTTATGATATATGTAAAAATTGCTTGTATTAATAAGTATTTTTTTTATGAATCTAACTCTTGTCTATTTTACAGTATAAAAACACAAAATGGATAGACAACCCAATATTTTAAGAGACCTACCCGGACACATGATTGATGAAATCTTGTCTAGAGTCGGTCAGAATTCCTCGGCACAACTATTTAAGGCGAGATCAGTTTGTAAGACATTCGAAGAACGTTCCAAGAATGCCTTGATTTATAAAAGGCTTTCGTTCGAAAGATGGGGGATATCACATTGGGAAATCCATAAGTTACGATGTGTTTACTTTGACGCATATATTGCGGGGAACCCAAATGCTATTTTATGCAACGGGTTAAAGAATTATTTTGACTCAATATATCCGAATATAGGACTTCGTGATTTAGAAAAAGCGGCTAACATGCAACATAAAGAAGCATGTTATGCTTACGGGTTAGTAATGTTCGCTTCTCACCAAAGTGAGAACTAGAACATCGTGTTACAACTATTAAACAAAACGTTCCCACAAGTGACGGAGTCGGTAATTGGGGTAAGAAATGAGGTTTTTAGGTTATTACGAGACTGTTGGTCATTACGTAACCTTCATCCTTTTGACGACGTTACAACATATTGTCTTACTATCGGTCACAACGGTTATGTTTCACAAAACCAAGGATGGGAAGTGATATTAGTAAAACCAGAATGCATGACTTGTTTCTGGACGTATGAATTACGTGTCTTTATTGCCTTTGCTGAACGCCTTATTTATTAACTAGAATTATCTTTGCAACTACTTTGTATCAAAGTTTTATGTGCTATATTTCATGCTATATGTAAAAAAAAAAGCGGTATTGTAAGTTTGCAAGTTATTGTATAAAGGTTTGAATATGATATTATTTTTTTGTGATTAGTTTTTCATATAGAATTGTAGTAGTTTAAATGGTATGTTAGCTACTAAGTATGAACTTAACGGGTAGGTACTACCCGAATTAAAGAGTATAAAATGCTAATATGAAGAAAGAGCTATTATAAATAAGTTCATATTACGCTACGAAATACTATTAACTACTCTTGATATTCTATATGATTAACTCGTTTCATTTGACTATTTTGAAGGAAATGGCACTGACTACTCGACACACCTTGAATATGAGCGAAGAGGAATTTCTTGCCTTTCTTGCTTCAAACATAGCCGCAGTACAGGCTGCGCTACATACCAACAATAACTTTGGATCTAGTAGTATAGGAAATCATGTAGGATGCACCTACAAAGAATTCACTGCCGGCAAACCTTTGGAATTTGATGGAACCAAAGGATCGATCGGATTGAAACGGTGAACCGAGAAGGTCGAATCGATGTTTTCCATAAGTAAGTGTACTAAAGAGGACAAAGTGAAGTACGCTACGCATACCTTCACAGGTTCTGCGGTAACATGGTGGAATACCTATCTAGAGCAAGTGGGACAAGATGATGCTTACGCACTACCGTGGTCAGCATTCAAGCACTTGATGAACAAGAAGTACCATCCCAGAACCGAGGTCAATACGCTCAAGACAGAACTTAGAGGGTTACGAACCCAAGAATTTGATATTACCACGTACGAAAGACGATTCACAGAATTATGCCTATTGTGTCCGGGAGTGTTCGAAGATGAGGAAGAGAAGATCGACGCGTTTATGAAAGGATTACCGGAAAGAATCCAAGAAGATATAAGTTCACACGAGCCCGCCTCCATACAACAGGCATGTAGAATGGCTCACAAACTAGTGAACCAGATTAAAGAAAGAATTAAAGAACAGACTACTGAAGAGGCCAATGTGAAGCAAGTCAAAAGAAAGTGGGAGGAAAATGGTGATAAGAATCACCAATACAACAACAACAGCAATTACAACAATAATCGCAACAACTATCCCAACAATCGCAACATCAATCGCAACTACAACAAACGGCCCAACAACAACAACAACAACAATGACAACAACAACAACAACAACAACAACAACAATAACAACAACAACAACAACAACAACAACTGCAACTACAACAATCATCCCAACAACAATAATAACCGCAACAACAACAACAATCAGAAGCAGCTATGCTAAAGGTGTGAAAAGTATCATTCGGGGTTCTGCACCAAATTTTGCAACAAGTGTAAAAGAAATGGTCATAGCGCGGCGAAGTGAGAGGTCTACGGACCAGGGGTTAACAGAACGAAAGGAACAAATGGTGTCGGAACGAGTAATGGCGGAGCAAGTAGTGTCGGAGCAAGTTATGCCAATGTAGTTTGTTATAAATATGGAAAACCGGGCCACATTATTAGAAATTGCCCGAACCAGGAGAACACGAATGGACAAGGCAGCGGAAGATTTTTCAATATTAATGCGGCAGAGGCACAGGAAGACCCGGAGCTTGTTACGGGTACGTTTCTTATTGACAATAAATCTGCTTACGTTTTATTTGATTCGGGTGCGGATAGAAGCTATATGAGTAGAGATTTTTGTGCTAAATTAAGTTGTCCATTGACGCCTTTGGATAGTAAATTTTTACTCGAATTAGCAAATGGTAAATTAATTTCAGCAAATAATATATGTCGGAATCGAGAAATTAAACTGGTTAGCGAAACATTTAAGATTGACTTGATACCAGTAGAGTTAGGGAGTTTTGATGTGATAATCGTTATGGACTGGTTGAAAGAAGTGAAAGCAGAGATCGTTTGTTACAAAAATGCAATTCGCATTATACGAGAAAAAGGAAAACCCTTAATGGTGTACGGAGAAAAGGGCAACACGAAGCTACATCTTATTAGTAATTTGAAGGCACAAAAACTAATAAGAAAAGGTTGCTATGCTGTTCTAGCACACGTCGAGAAAGTATAAACTGAAGAAAAGAGCATCAATGATGTTCCCGTCGCAAAAGAATTTCCCGATGTATTTCCGAAAGAATTACCGGGATTACCACCACATCGATCCGTTGAATTTCAAATAGATCTTGTACCAGGAGCTGCACCAATAGCTCGTGCTCCTTACAGACTCGCACCCAGCGAGATGAAAGAACTGCAAAGCCAATTACAAGAACTTTTAGAGCGTGGTTTCATTCGACCAAGCACATCACCGTGGGGAGCTCTTGTTTTGTTTGTCAAGAAGAAAGATGGTACATTCAGGTTGTGTATCGAATACCGAGAGTTGAACAAACTTACCATCAAGAACCGCTACCCACTACCGAGAATCGATGACTTATTTGATCAACTACAAGGCTCGTCTGTTTATTCAAAGATTGACTTACGTTCCGGGTATCATTAAATGCGGGTGAAAGAAGATGATATTCCAAAGACTGCTTTCAGAACACGTTACGGTCATTACGAGTTTATGGTCATGCCATATAGTTTAACTAATGCACCAGCTGTGTTCATGGACCTTATGAACCGAGTATGTGGACCATACCTTGACAAGTTTGTCATTGTTTTCATTGATGACATACTTATTTACTCAAAGAATGACCAAGAACACGGTGAACATTTGAGAAATGTGTTAGAAGTATTGAGGAAGGAAGAATTGTACGCTAAGTTTTCAAAGTGTGCATTTTGGTTGGAAGAAGTTCAATTCCTCGGTCACATAGTGAACAAAGAAGGTATTAAGGTGGATCCGGCAAAGATAGAAACTGTTAAAAAGTGGGAAACCCCGAAAACTCCGAAACACATACGCCAGTTTTTACTAGCTGGTTACTACAGAAGGTTCATCCAAGACTTTTCCAGAATAGCAAAACCCTTGACTGCATTAATGCATAAAGGGAAAAAATTTGAGTGGAAGGATGAACAAGAGAAAGCGTTTCAGTTATTGAAGAAAAAGCTAACTACGGCACCTATATTGTCATTGCCTGAAGGGAATGATGATTTTGTGATTTATTGTGACGAATCAAAGCAAGGTCTCGGTTGTGTATTAATGCAACGAACGAAGGTGATTGCTTATGCGTCTAGACAATTGAAGATTCACGAACAAAATTATACGACGCATGATTTGGAATTAGGCGCGGTTGTTTTTGCATTAAAGACTTGGAGGCACTACTTATATGGGGTCAAAAGTATTATATATACCGACCACAAAAGTCTTCAACACATATTTAATCAGAAATAACTGAATATGAGGCAGCGTAGGTGGATTGAATTGTTGAATGATTATGACTTTGAGATTCGTTACCACCCGGGGAAGGCAAATGTGGTAGCCGACGCCTTGAGCAGGAAGGACAGAGAACCCATTCGAGTAAAATCTATGAATATAATGATTCACAATAACCTTACTACTCAAATAAAGGAGGCGCAACAAGGAGTTTTAAAAGAGGAAAATTTAAAGGATGAAATACCCAAAGGATCGGAGAAGCATCTTAATATTCGGGAAGACGGAATCCGGTATAGGGCTGAAAGGATTTGGGTACCAAAATTTGGAGATATGGGAGAAATGGTACTTAGAGAAGCTCATAAAACCAGATACTCAATACATCCTGGAACGGGGAAGATGTACAAGGATCTCAAGAAACATTTTTGGTGGCCGGGTATGAAAGCCGATGTTGCTAAATACGTAGGAGAATGTTTGACGTGTTCTAAGGTCAAAGCTGAGCATCAGAAACCATCAGGTCTACTCCAACAACCCGAAATCCCGGAATGGAAATGGGAAAACATTACCATGGATTTCATCACTAAATTGCCAAGGACTGCAAGTGGTACTATTTGGGTAATAGTTGATCGTCTCACCAAATCAGCACACTTCCTGCCAATAAGAGAAGATGACAAGATGGAGAAGTTAGCACGACTATATTTGAAGGAAGTCGTCTCCAGATATGGAATACTAATCTCTATTATCTCTGATAGGGATGGCAGATTTATTTCAAGATTCTGGCAGACATTACAGCAAGCATTAGGAACTCGTCTAGACATGAGTACTGCCTATCATCCACAAACTGATGGGCAGAGTGAAAGGACGATACAAACGCTTGAAGACATGCTACGAGCATGTGTCATTGATTTCAAAAATAGTTTGGATCGACATCTACCGTTAGCAGAATTTTCTTACAACAACAGCTACCATTCAAGCATTGAGATGGCGCCATTTGAAGCACTTTATGGTAGAAAGTGCAGGTCTCTGATTTGTTGGAGTGAAGTGGGGGATAGATAGATTACGGGTCCGGAGATAATACAAGAAACTACCGAGAAGATCATCCAAATTCAACAACAGTTGAAAACCGCCCAAAGTCGACAAAAGAGCTACGCTGACATTAAAAGAAAAGATATAGAATTTGAAATTGGAGAGATGATCATGCTTAAAGTTGCACCTTGGAAAGGTGTTGTTCAATTTGGTAAACGAGGAAAATTAAATCCAAGGTATATCGGACCATTCAAGATTATTGATCGTGTCGGACCAGTAGCTTACCGACTTGAGTTACCTCAACAACTCGCGGCTGTACATAATACTTTCCACGTCTCAAATTTGAAGAAATGTTTTGCTAAAGAAGATCTCACTATTACGTTAGATGAAATCCAAATCAACGAAAAACTTCAATTCATCGAAGAACCCGTCGAAATAATGGATCGTGAGGTTAAAAGACTTAAGCAAAACAAGATACCAATTGTTAAGGTTCAATGGAATGCTCGTAGAGGACCCGAGTTCACCTGGGAATGAGAAGATCAGATGAAGAAGAAATACCCGAATTTATTTCCAGAAGATACGTCAACACCTCCAACTGCTTAAAATTTCGGGACGAAATTTATTTAACTGGTAGGTACTGTAGTGACCCGAACTTTTCCATGTTTATATATATATTAAATGAAATTGTTATTTACATGATTAAGTGTTTCCAACATATTAAGCAATCAAACTTGTTAAGACTTGATTAATTGAAATAGGTTTCATATAGACAATTGACCACCCAAGTTGACCGGTGATTCACGAACGTTAAAACTTGTAAAAACTATATGATGACATATATATCGTTATATATATAGTTAACATGATATTATGATAAGTAAACATATCATTAAGTATATAAATAATGAACTACATATGTAAAAACAAGACTACTAACTTAATGATTTTGAAACGAGACATATATGTAACGATTATCGTTGTAACGACATTTAATGTATATATATCATATTAAGAGATATTCGTACATCATAATATCATGATAATATAATAATTTAAAATCTCATTTGATATTATAAACATTGGGTTAACAACATTTAACAAGATCGTTAACCTAAAGGTTTCAAAACAACACTTACATGTAACGACTAACGATGACTTAATGACTCAGTTAAAATGTATATACATGTAGTATTTTAATATGTATTCATACACTTTTGAAAGACTTCAAGACACTTATCAAAATACTTCTACTTAACAAAAATGCTTACAATTACATCCTCGTTCAGTTTCATCAACAATTCTACTCGTATGCACCAGTATTCGTACTCGTACAATACACAGCTTTTAGATGTATGTACTATTGGTATATACACTCCAATGATCAGCTCTTAGTAGCCCATGTGAGTCATCTAACACATGTGGGAACCATCATTTGGCAACTAGCATGAAATATCTCATAAAATTACAAAAATATGAGTAATCATTCATGACTTATTTACATGAAAACAAAATTACATATCCTTTATATCTAATCCATACACCAACGACCAAAAACACCTATAAACACTTTCATTCTTCAATTTTCTTCATCTAATTGATCTCTCTCAAGTTCTATCTTCAAGTTCTAAGTGTTCTTCATAAATTCTACAAGTTCTAGTTTCATAAAATCAAGAATACTTCCAAGTTTGCTAGATTACTTCCAATCTTGTAGAGTGATCATCCAATCTCAAGAAATCTTTCTTATTTACAGTAAGATATCTTTCTAATACAAGGTAATACTCATATTCAAATTTTGATTCAATTTCTATAACTATAACAATCTTATTTCGAGTGAAAATCTTACTTGAACTGTTTTCGTGTCATGATTCTGCTTCAAGAACTTTCAAGCCATCCAAGGATCCTTTGAATCTAGATCCATTTTTCTCATTTCCAGTAGCTTTATCGAGAAAACTTGAGGTAGTAATGATGTTCATAACATCATTCGATTCATACATATAAAGCTCTCTTTTTCGAAGGTTTAAACTTGTAATCACTAGAACATAGTTTAGTTAATTCTAAACTTGTTCGCAAACAAAAGTTAATCCTTCTAACTTGAATTTTAAAATCAACTAAACTCATGTTCTATATCTATTTGATATGCTAACTTAATGATTTAAAACCTGGAAACACGAAAAACACCGTAAAACAGGATTTACGCCGTCGTAGTAACACCGCGGGCTGTTTTGGGTTAGTTAATTACACCGGATTTATGTACCACCACATTAGCAGTAAACTTACTAGCAAATTCATTATTCATTAACTTAAGTTTATCTCCGAAAAACCATTATAATTGTTCATTAAAGTCCTATCATATACCCATCCGCATCTTGTAAAGAGAACTGCCATACCAAATACCGAGAAATCAACAATCAGTACTTTGAAAACTCACAGCATATCTACATCAACAGTTATATGTATGACATTTATTTCTTAGAATTATGATCTCTCATTCTGAAATTCTAAAAAGCACTCAGTCACAAATCAATACTCTGAATGTTGAAAAAGCTGAATGAAGCAGCAGAAACCATAGACAATCGTAAACGACCTTAATCATCGGAAGTTTGATGATAAAGAATAGTATGTTGGAAAAGTTCAGAAAAGTTGGAACTGGAAAAAGGATTGAGCTAACCACGAAGGAGACCAAGGACAAATACAAGGGTCAAACCCTATATTCAAAGAATTCAGGTAATTCTGAATCTGATGAAATCTTTAGTGAATATCTTGCTCCGTACTCATGTTAAAACCTTGCAGAAAATCTTCCTTCATCAACCATCGAACTTAGAAATTCCAAAATATCATCATAAATATCTTCGATAATTTTTGAAGATATTTTCATAAATATTCTCGTCCAAAATTATTATCTCTTCACGCTATCAGTGTTACATCATATAGAAACTGTTAGTTTCTATATTCTGTAAACTTTCGAGTCTAAAATATGAATGTTTTTGAAGTAGTGTTGGGAACTGATGCACGAGTTAGTATAATATAATGACACTTGATCAACGTGATTATATTACAGTAAGTCATGTTGAGTTTCTAATGAAACGTGATGATGGTTCACAGTAGATCATACCGTCATCATGTGTCATGTTACATAACTCTTCATTTTACATAACTTCTGAACATATCAAGAAAATGTATTCTTGATGGATCTATCTTCCGTGATGTTGATAAATTTGAAAATCAAATCGTGCTATCACGTTCTTTCCTACTTAGAACATTAGGATCATTCGAAACTCCATACCTATGAATTCTGGAACATTATTCGCTTGATATAAAGTCGGGAAGAGAAAACAAAATAATGAAGATCTGAAATAAAAATGGGAGTATAAATCACAGTAAATTGGAGAGAGTATTAACTGTGGATGTCAATGATTACAGAAGGACAGAAGCAGAGACATCGAAATATAAAGAAAGATATAAAACTCAACAACAACTCAGAAATTTCAAATCGTGGATATTAATACGAATAGCAATATAAAGACACGGTATAATTAAGAATAGTAACACCCCAAGGTAATAGTAGAAGTAAACAGATTCTTCTAGTGGAAGATTGAAAAGAAGGATGACAGAAAAGATAATTAGAAAAATATCAAGGATTAGAACGGGATTAAGCATTTTCACAATCTTTTGGATGTATGAACTAAGAAGGAAAGTGTAGGAATAGTGAGGATAATGGAACGGCTGAGTTAAATTTATAATGGAAAAATCAGACAAAGAAATCAAGTCAGATCACCGTATTTAATTATAGAAATCTCAATTTCCTTACTCGCCGAAGAATCAGATCTTATAGATTTCCAAGATTTTCCTTCAAATCCCTTGAATTCCGGAATTCAACCCTGACTCTGTCGGAAGTTAAGATGAATCTTTACTTTCCTATTTCACTCTTTGGTAATAGCTTCATTCGTGCTCTTCGAATAATCGAATTATTTTATCTGTATTATTCAATAATGATAAAACTTTATTTATCAGCTTTTATGTCAGAAAAACATATTTAATGTTAGCCATGACGACCTCACTCAAATTTCGGGACGAAATTTCTTTAACGGGTAGGTACTGTGATGACCCGGGAATTTCCGACTAAATTTAAACTTAATCTTTATATGTTTCCGACACGATAAGCAAAATCTGTAATGTTGAATCTCAAAAACTTTGAATTATGTTCATATAATCATTTTACCCTTTTGACTGTGCCCGACGATTCACGAATCATTGTGTGTAAGTAAATATGTAAATAAAAAATATTAATATAAAAGTGTATATATGATATTTTGAGTTAATAAAATAAACTTTAATCAATTAGAATTAAACATATAGAATAATAAACAATTAAGTATTTATATAACTGTATACATGATATTATTTTGAATCAATATATATAGGATTTTTATTAATAATTATGATTATATAGTAATATATATAAAATGTATAAATAATAAAACGTATATTATCATATAATATATAATATTGATAATTAAATGTAATTACAAGTTAAAAATATATATGTTATAATATTATTATTACTACTTTTATTATTACTAATATCAAAACTATTATTATTATCATTATCATTATTAAACCTAATCATTTTCATTATTAAAGATTATTATTATAATAACTAATATTATTATTATTATTATTTTTATTAAAATTATTATTTTTAGTATAATTATAATTATTAATTATTAATAACAATTATATAAAGATCTTACGTACTATTTTGGGAATCAATTTAGTTGCACATCGTAATCATACTAAAAGCATTTTGCTTTAACCGTACAAATTGATTCCAATTGATTCAATAACAAACAAGAGTAGTTATAGTCGATGTTATTTTTTTCTTCTGACAGGATATTGATGTCGAACGAAATCAAACTACAAAACAAGTTCCATTGTGTTAAATTAGCTGTAGTAATATCTGGTTAATCTTTATATAACCTTCTAATAATACAAATCGAAGAAAAGGAGAGGAAATTGAAAACAGAAAAATTACATTCAAACTTTTAAAGAACTTTCACTACAACACCATACTTCTTCTCTTTCTTTGTGATTAATCAAACGAAACCACCATTAACAAACATGAACTCTTGCTCACCTTATCTGTTTCTGTCGAGGAGAAGAATCTCACCCTCGATCACCACTTTTCCCCATCTCTCTTCTCTCTCTCTTGAACTTCAACATAAACCTCCACCATCATTGAACTACCACCCTATGTCACCACCACTCTAGTTTCAGTTACCTATCGAACTCTTCTACTTCAGCTTTGTCTTCCACGATCATCAAACCACTGCAATCACTATCAAGACTGCAACCGCCAATTTGTTAAATTATTACAACTACTGCTACTGCTGTAAATTTCTGCTCGCGTCTAACCACCTTCATACACCATCGGCTACCACCTCCTTTACCATTAACATGAATCACCAAGATCACTGCCACTATAAACACCTCCTGCTACAGATGTTTTTGCAGCAACGAAACTACCAAAAGTAAACCATATATTGATCACCCTATAATCGTCTACTCCTATTTCAAAACCCACCATCTGTGACGAGAGAAAAAGGGGTGAGAATCTGTTAAAAGCTCGCTTAATTTATATGCATTATACTAATAAATATCGTGGAATGAAAAGCACCAAATATTGCCGACAAATTTGGGTCAATCATTAAAGGACGTTCCATATTGTCTAAGGTAAATTTGATGATTATATTATGAGATGTTGGCAAACACTATAACCCCACCACTACTAACTAATTTCAAAGTTTAATGTCCTAAACTGCAAAAGCCACCAACCATCAAATAACTTGATAAAAATCCAGTGAGTTGACCGAGTTATTTTCCTTTTGGGTTTATGATCGATAGTGGGCTAGATTAAGTGGATTGGGTTGCCATTGCTTTATCTTGTTTAGGCCTTGAAAACACTGTATCAACTGGTTCGTCCATATCTATCCTCGATTTACATATTTTTGTTTTACTCCTTATGATGATGATGAGTACAGTCACGATGAGATTAAGAATAATGATGATGGTTACGGAATCATGATAGATTACGAATAGATGATGATTAAGGTTATGATCTTATGAAAATGAATTGGTTATAATCAAGGTACCGGTAACGGTTATGGTATGATAACGATGATAGGGTTTTGATGACAATCACGATTATGATCGTGATAATTAAGATTGGTGATTCTAAGATGACAATATTAGAACACGAGCTAAAATGATGATGGAAGGTCTTGAATATATGATGATGATGATGATGAATCAATTATTGATAATTCGTTAGGATTAGATGGAATTAATGAAGAATGTTATGATTATGATACCTGATAATCATATGGTAATGATTAAGATTGATGAAGATAATTAATAGTAGTTAGGATAATTGGGTTAGGAAGGTGAAACAGAAAAATGGGTCAAATAGATTTAACCATGGGATTAAATCAGAAATAACGAATAGATCCATGGTTGAGCGTGAGTATGTTGAAAGAGAGGTTGTGGGTTCGAGCCCGAGCAGTGGCGTTCCTTTTTAAAGCTTGTTCCTTTTAAGGTAGTTTTATATTATTATTATTATTATTATTATTATTATTATTACTAAAATAATAAGGAGAATAATAAAATGATATAAACTTGTTGTGCTTTCGATTTAAGTATAATTATACACACAATGGAATCAATAAATATGATTTTTGGTTAAAGAATAAAAATAATATGTATATTGATATGCTTATGGACGTAAGCAGGGTTATAAAGATAACATGATTATGATCACGGTTTCGACCACGAGCTTAATGTTAAAGACAAGGAATAATTATAATTATAAGTATGAATATAATTATGATTTAGGTATGATTATTGTAAACTTTACCATTATTATTATTTTTAACATCTTTATTTTAGTATATTATTATAATTATTATTATAAGAAACAAATGGTATTTATAAAAAAATATATTTTTACATATATTCTAAGTATACTAATATTACATATTGAATTAAATAAAATGTACTTTTATAAAATATTAATTAAGTTATATATAATAGAGAAACATATTTTAATATAATCATATGTATATAAATATTAATTATTTTTCTAAAATATATAAAATAGTTATAATTAAACTAATTAGTAATATAACATACAAATTATTAAGTATAATAAAATTAATATATAGAACTTGTTTAATTGTTATTATATGTTTTAATATATATAAATGATATAGGTTCGTGAATTCGGGGCCAACCCTATACTTGTTCAATGTCGTCATATGTATTTTTACTACAAAATACAGTAATGTGAGTTTCATTTGCTCCCTCTTACTCTTTATATTTTTGGAACTGAGAATACATGCGCTATTTTTACAACTGCTTTATTAAATGTTTTTGAAATATATTCTGAACTGCGAATACATGAAATGCTTTTATAAATGTTTGACGAGATAGACACAAGCAAAACATTCCTCGAATGAATTATTATGCAGACAGAAGATCTGTGGATTATTGTTGAATTATGTGGACATGATAATTACCACCATTGAATTATGTGGACATGATAATTGCCACCATTGAATTATGTGGACATGATAATTGCCACCAGTTGATGTGAATGTTATATATCGAGAGAATGATTTTATACACAGGTTATGTGTATGTTATTTTGTGCACGAGATATGTGTACGGTTACTATGATTTATGAAAACGGTTTCATACACGAGAAAGATGTACTGTATTTAAAAGTTATAGCATGTACATTACAGGTGGGTATAGGATTCGGGCCCATTTGTACCATGCAGCATTTAAATTTTGTGGTCTATCAAAATGATGAATTTTATTATTTTATGATAAACTTATGAACTCACCAACCTTTTGGTTGACACTTGAAAGCATGTTTATTCTCAGGTATGAAAGAAACATTCCGCTGTGCATTTGCTCATTTTAAAGACAGTATTTGGAGTCGATCATCGCAATGGAACCAGTTGTTGGTGATTTCGTCCAGATGGATTAGGACGGGTCCTTTCAGTTGGTATCAGAGCGGTGGTCTTAGTGAACCAGGTCTTGCATTAGTATGTCTAACTGATAGTCGTTAGGATGCATTAGTAAGTCCGGACTTTGACCGTGTTTGCATGTCAAAAGTTTTGCTTATCATTTCTAGTCGGAAATCATCTGCTTATCATCCTTAGGAAATTACCTGCTTATCATTCTTAGTCTAGACACATCTTACTGCAATGATTGCATGAATAGTATATAGACAAAATTTATATCTTATCGTATCTGCTAATCTATATCTTAGCGTATCTGTTACTGTAACTTTGCCTGACATATTCCGTAGATTCCTCCGTAACTTATGGGATGTTAGTATTATATATGCATATGTAAATTATGTATTGCAGGGTACTAATCTACATCCTATAATCTATTTCTTATCGAAAATCCTTCAGCTGATCGTACAAGATGAATCCTGCAACCTGTTCGAGTCCCTCAGATTTCGATAGCTATTCTGATAGTTATTCCGACAGCTATTCCGACATAGATGTTCACCTAAGCTCCGAAAACAGCGTCACCGGCATGAATCAACCAATTAGCCATTATCAATTCATCTGATGGGTTCGTAGTCGACTTAATTAATGGAAACGCGCAGAAGGCAATCCCTTCCACCAACTGAATTCACCTCTTGACAATGAACCTGAAGCGTTTACCGGCGAACCTGTTCGAGACACCATTTTCAGTCTCATTTCCAGGGTAATTCGACAATATTATATTCTATCTACAATTCTGAATCTTATTCATCCACTCGTTCCGACCGACAATTATCCTGGAGTAATAAATCAACGAACTTCGCGCTCGAATAATCAATTCGGAGAATATGGTGCAAAATGTACCAGCTTCAGCAACATCACCGGCACCAACAGTACCATCAATAACAGCACTAGTACCATCAGCAAACCATACTTCAATATCATCATCTGTACTTTGAGTATGATCTTCGTTCTACGTATCGTTCTACCTCATTTATCTTCGTTCGACATGGCGAATATGTAATCTCTAAAGTTTTAGAGATTATTTATTCTAGTTCCAACCGAAAAGAAAATGAGTTTAATATCATATTAACTCATTAAATCCATGAATACATCTGAAGAAAATATATATGTATATATGTTTTCATAAAGATTGTAATTAAAAATTCTCTTGTACAAACTGTTAATGGTGAAAATATTTTAACGGGTAGGTAATAACCGAGGAATATTTAAATTTTACATTAATAAGTTACATTGTACGTTCTTCGAATCTGTTTCAACAGTCATATACTATCCTACTTACATCCACCGATATACAAATCCGTTCACCACAGAATAACCATATTCATCCAATTTAATATTTAGATTTTGATTTATCAGAATCCAACAAGTGGCATAATGAAGAAAACATTTGACAAAATAAAATTTGTTAGAAACAAACAAATTAACTATGAGAAATTTTGTTAAGAATCCATGCTAACTGTTCCTAGCTAATTGTTCCTAGCTAACTGATTACATTTTATTTATCGCAATTTAATTATCGCAATTTACATTCTCGCAATTTTATTTATCGTCATTTAATTTTTGTTATTTACTTTACGCACTTTATTTATCGTCATTTAAATTTCTGTTATTTATTTTTTACGCACTTTAAATATCGGGACACGTATACAAGGTTTTGACATATCATATCGACACATCTATATATATTATTTGAAATCACCATAGACACTCTATATGCAGTAATGATCGAGTTCTCTATACAGGGTTGAGGTTGATTCTCAAATAATATATATACTTTGAGTTGTGATCGAGTCTGAGACGTATACGGGTCACGATACATATTAATCAATTCGAATATTATATATTAAATTATATATGAATTATTGGACTGTCAACTGTGGACTATCAACTGTAGACTACCGACATTGGACAATTAAAATGAATTAAAATATTGATTATAACATATGAAACTAAAACAATTCTTCAAGTTTGCCACTTGATTTCATCTTAAACCTCATTTGTATCTTGACGATTACAATCTGCGTTCAAACCTTTCATGATTCTTGAAAACACCTCAATCGAGGAGATGAACCAACCACACGATACCTACGAAAGAAAGAACTTATGCATATAGTTATGCATCTGAAAAACTCTCGGAAACTGAGTAAACGTTTAACACGTAGTTGTGCTAATTCCTTAGTGTTATTATCACCCAAAATAAGATTGCAATTCTTTTTCACAATTAGCCAATTTTGTCACAGCTCTAACAAATCCACTTCAATTTTTCATTCGAATAAACTTTATTATAAAGATTACACATTCATCATCGTTACCAGAGAACCGTTTATGTACCACCACATTAGCAGTAAACTTACTAGCAAATTCATTATTCATTAACTTAAGTTTATCTCCGAAAAACCATTATAATTGTTCATTAAAGTCCTATCATATACCCATCCGCATCTTGTAAAGAGAACTGCCATACCAAATACCGAGAAATCAACAATCAGTACTTTGAAAACTCACAGCATATCTACATCAACTGTTATATGTATGACATTTATTTCTTAGAATTATGATCTCTCATTCTGAAATTCTGAAAAGCACTCAGTCACAAATCAATACTCTGAATGTTAAAAAAGCTGAATGAAGCAGCAGAAACCATAGACAATCGTAAACGACCTTAATCATCGGAAGTTTGATGATAAAGAATAGTATGTTGGAAAAGCTCAGAAAAGTTGGAACTGGAAAACGGATTGAGCTAACCACGAAGGAGACCAAGGACAGATACAAGGGTCAAACCCTATATTCAAAGAATCCAGGTAATTCTGAATCTGATGAAATCTTTAGTGAATATCTTGCTCCGTACTCATGTTAAAACCTTGCAGAAAATCTTCCTTCATCAACCATCGAACTTAGAAATTCCAAAATATCATCATAAATATCTTCGATAATTTTTGAAGATATTTTCATAAATATTCTCGTCCAAAATTATTATCTCTTCACGCTATCAGTGTTACATCATATAGAAACTGTTAGTTTCTATATTCTGTAAACTTTCGAGTCTAAAATATGAATGTTTTTGAAGTACTGTTGGGAACTGATGCACGAGTTAGTATAATATAATGACACTTGATCAACGTGATTATATTACAGTAAGTCATGTTGAGTTTCTAATGAAACGTGATGATGGTTCACAGTAGATCATACCCTCATCATGTGTCATGTTACATAACTCTTCATTTTACATAACTTCTGAACATATCAAGAAAATGTATTCTTGATGGATCTATCTTCCGTGATGTTGATAAATTTGAAAATCAAATCGTGCTATCACGTTCTTTCCTGCTTAGAACATTAGGATCATTCGAAACTCCATACCTATGAATTCTGGAACATTATTCACTTGATATAAAGTCGGGAAGAGAAAACAAAATAATGAAGATCTGAAATAAAAATGGGAGTATAAATCACAGTAAATTGGAGAGAGTATTAACTGTGGATGTCAATGATTACAGAAGGACAGAAGCAGAGACATCGAAATATAAAGAAAGATATAAAACTCAACAACAACTCAGAAATTTCAAATCGTGGATATTAATACGAATAGCAATATAAAGACACGGTATAATTAAGAATAGTAACACCCCAAGGTAATAGTAGAAGTAAACAGATTCTTCTAGTGGAAGATTGAAAAGAAGGATGACAGAAAAGATAATTAGAAAAATATCAAGGATTAGAACGGGATTAAGCATTTTCACAATCTTTTGGATGTATGAACTAAGAAGGAAAGTGTAGGAATGGTGAGGATAATTAAACGGCTGAGTTAAATTTATAATGGAAAAATCAGACAAAGAAATCAAGTCAGATCACCGTATTTAATTATAGAGATCTCAATTTCCTTACTCGCCGAAGAATCAGATCTTATAGATTTCCAAGATTTTCCTTCAAATCCCTTGAACTCCGGAATTCAACCCTGACTCTGTCGGAAGTTAAGATGAATCTTTACTTTCCTATTTCACTCTTTGGTAATAGCTTCATTCGTGCTCTTCGAATAATCGAATTATTTTATCTGTATTATTCAATAATGATAAAACTTTATTTATCAGCTTTTATGTTAGAAAAACATATTTAATGTTAGCCATGACGACCTCACTCAAATTTCGGGACGAAATTTCTTTAACGGGTAGGTACTGTGATGACCCGGGAATTTCTGACTAAATTTAAACTTAATCTTTATATGTTTCCGACACGATAAGCAAAATCTGTAATGTTGAATCTCAAAAACGTTGAATTATGTTCATATAATCATTTAACCCTTTTGACTGTGCCCGACGATTCACGAATCATTGTGTGTAAGTAAATATGTAAATAAAAAATATTAATATAAAAGTGTATATATGATATTTTGAGTTAATAAAATAAACTTTAATCAATTAGAATTAAACATATAGAATAATAAACAATTAAGTATTTATATAACTATATACATGATATTATTTTGAATCAATATATATATAGGATTTTTATTAATAATTATGATTATATAGTAATATATATAAAATGTATAAATAATAAAACATATATTATCATATAATATATAATATTGATAATTAAATGTAATTACAAGTTAAAAATATATATGTTATAATATTATTATTACTACTTTTATTATTACTAATATCAAAACTATTATTATTATCATTATCATTATTAAACCTAATCATTTTCATTATTAAAGATTATTATTATAATAACTAACATTATTATTATTATTATTTTTATTAAAATTATTATTTTTAGTATAATTATAATTATTAATTATTAATAACAATTATATAAAGATCTTACGTACTATTTTGGGAATCAATTTAGTTGCACATCGTAATCATACTAAAAGCATTTTGCTTTAACCGTACAAATTGATTCCAATTGATTCAATAACAAACAAGAGTAGTTATAGTCGATGTTATTTTTTTCTTCTGACAGGATATTGATGTCGAACGAAATCAAACTACAAAACAAGTTCCATTGGGTTAAATTAGCTGTAGTAATATCTGGTTAATCTTTATATAACCTTCTAATAATACAAATCGAAGAAAAGGAGAGGAAATTGAAAACAGAAAAATTACATTCAAACTTTTAAAGAACTTTAACTACAACACCATACTTCTTCTCTTTCTTTGTGATTAATCAAACGAAATCACCATCAACAAACATGAACTCTTGCTCACCTTATCTGTTTCTGTCAAGGAGAAGAATCTCACCCTCGATCACCACTTTTCCCCATCTCTCTTCTCTCTATCTTGAACTTCAACATAAACCTCCACCATCATTGAACTACCACCCTATGTCACCACCACTCTAGTTTCAGTTACCTATCGAACTCTTCTACTCCAGCTTTGTCTTCCACGATCATCAAACCACTGCAATCACTATCAAGACTGCAACCGCCAATTTGTTAAATTATTACAACTACTGCTACTGCTGTAAATTTCTGCTCGCGTCTAACCACCTTCATACACCATCGGCTACCACCTCCTTTACCATTAACATGAATCACCAAGATCACTGCCACTATAAACACCTCCTGCTACAGATGTTTTTGCAGCAATGAAACTACCTAAAGTAAACCATATATTGATCACCCTATAATCGTCTGCTCCTATTTCAAAAACCACCATCTGTGACGAGAGAAAAAGGGGTGAGAATCTGTTAAAAGCTCGCTAAATTTATATGCATTATACTAATAAATATCGTGGAATGAAAAGCACCAAATATTGCCGACAAATTTGGGTCAATCATTAAAGGACGTTCCATATTGTCTAAGGTAAATTTGATGATTATATTATGAGATGTTGGCAAACACTATAACCCCACCACTACTAACTAATTTCAAAGTTTAATGTCCTAAACTGCAAAAGCCACCAACCATCAAATAACTTGATAAAAATCCAGTGAGTTGACCGAGTTATTTTCCTTTTGGGTTTATGATCGATAGTGGGCTAGATTAAGTGGATTGGGTTGCCATTGCTTTATCTTGTTTAGGCCTTGAAAATACTGTATCAACTGGTTCGTCCATATCTATCCTCGATTTACATATTTTTTGTTTTACTCCTTATGATGATGATGAGTACAGTCACGATGAGATTAAGAATAATGATGAAGGTTACGGAATCATGATAGATTACGAATAGATGATGATTAAGGTTATGATCTTATGAAAATGAATTCGTTATAATCAAGGTACCGGTAACGGTTATGGTATGATAACGATGATAGGGTTTTGATGACGATCACGATTATGATCGTGATAATTAAGATTGGTGATTCTAAGATGACAATATTAGAACACGAGCTAAAATGATGATGGAAGGTCTTGAATATACGATGATGATGATGAATCAATTATTGATAATTCGTTAGGATTAGATGGAATTAATGAAGACTGTTATGATTATGATACCTGATAATCATATGGTAATGATTATGATTGATGAAGATAATTAATAGTAGTTAGGATAATTGGGTTAGGAAGGTGAAACAGAAAAATGGGTCAAATAGATTTAACCATGGGATTAAATCAGAAATAACGAATAGATCCATGGTTGAGCGTGAGTATGTTGAAAGAGAGGTTGTGGGTTCGAGCCCGAGCAGTGGCGTTCCTTTTTAAAGCTTGTTCCTTTTAAGGTAGTTTTATATTATTATTATTATTATTATTATTATTATTATTATTATTATTATTATTATTATTATTATTATTATTATTATTATTATTATTATTATTATTATTATTACTAAAATAATAAGGAGGATAATAAAATGATATAAACTTGTTGTGCTTTCGATTTAAGTATAATTATACACACAATGGAATCAATAAATATGATTTTTGGTTAAAGAATAAAAATAATATGTATATTGATATGCTTATGGACGTAAGCAGGGTTATAAAGATAACATGATTATGATCACGGTTTCGACCACGAGCTTAATGTTAAAGACAAGGAATAATTATAATTATAAGTATGAATATAATTATGATTTAGGTATGATTATTGTAAACTTTACCATTATTATTATTTTTAACATCTTTATTTTAGTATATTATTATAATTATTATTATAAGAAACAAATGGTATTTATAAAAAAATATATTTTTACATATATTCTAAGTATACTAATATTACATATTGAATTAAATAAAATGTACTTTTATAAAATATTAATTAAGTTATATATAATAGAGAAACATATTTTAATATAATCATATGTATATAAATATTAATTATTTTTCTAAAATATATAAAATAGTTATAATTAAACTAATTAGTAATCTAACATACAAATTATTAAGTATAATAAAATTAATATATAGAACTTATTTAATTGTTATTATATGTTTTAATATATATAAATGATATAGGTTCGTGAATTCGGGGCCAACCCTATACTTGTTCAATGTCGTCATATGTATTTTTACTACAAAATACAGTAATGTGAGTTTCATTTGCTCCCTTTTACTCTTTATATTTTTGGAACTGAGAATACATGCGCTGTTTTTACAACTGCTTTATTAAATGTTTTTGAAATATATTCTGAACTGCAAATACATGAAATGCTTTTATAAATGTTTGACGAGATAGACACAAGCAAAACATTCCTCGAATGAATTATTATGCAGATAGAAGATCTGCGGATTATTGTTGAATTATGTGGACATGATAATTACCACCATTGAATTATGTGGACATGATAATTGCCACCATTGAATTATGTGGACATGATAATTGCCACCAGTTGATGTGAATGTTATATATCGAGAGAATGATTTTATACACAGGTTATGTGTATGTTATTTTGTGCACGAGATATGTGTACGGTTACTATGATTTATGAAAATGGTTTCATACACGAGAAAGATGTACTGTATTTAAAAGTTATAGCATGTACATTACAGGTGGGTATAGGATTCGGGCCCATTTGTACCATGCAACATTTAAATTTTGTGGTCTATCAAAATGATGAATTTTATTATTTTATGATAAACTTATGAACTCACCAACCTTTTGGTTGATACTTGAAAGCATGTTTATTCTCAGGTATGAAAGAAACATTCCGCTGTGCATTTGCTCATTTTAAAGACAGTATTTGGAGTCGATCATCGCAATGGAACCAGTTGTTGGTGATTTCGTCCAGATGGATTAGGACGGGTCCTTTCACATCTAACGTTGGACAACTAGTTGTAGGTTACTAACGAGGACAGCTGACTTAATGAACTTAAAACATCAAATTGTATTAAAAGTGTTGTAAATATATTTTGAACATACTTTGATATATATGTACATATTTGTTATACGTTCGTGAATCGACCAGTGGCCAAGTCTTACTTCCCGACGAAGTAAAAATCTGTGAAAGTGAGTTATAGTCCCACTTTTAAAATCTAATATTTTTGGGATGACAATACATGCAGGTTTTATAAATGATTTACAAAATAGACACAAGTACGTGAAACTACATTCTATGGTTGAATTATCAAAATCGAATATGCCCCTTTTTATTAAGTCTGGCAATCTAAGAATTAGGGAACAGACACCCTAATTGACGCGAATCCTAAAGATAGATCTATCGGGCCCAACAAGCCCCATCCAAAGTACCGGATGCTTTAGTACTTCGAAATTTATATCATGTCCGAAGGAGGATCCCGGAATGATGGGGATATTCTTATATATGCATCTTGTTAATGTCGGTTACCAGGTGTTCACCATATGAATGATTTTTATCTCTATGTATGGGATGTATATTGAAATATGAAATCTTGTGGTCTATTGTTACGATTTGATATATATAGGTTAAACCTATAACTCACCAACATTTTTTGTTGACGTTTTAAGCATGTTTATTCTCAGGTGATTATTAAGAGCTTCCGCTGTCGCATACTTAAATAAGGACAAGATTTGGAGTCCATGCTTGTATGATATTGTGTAAAAACTGCATTCAAGAAACTTATTTCGTTGTAACATATTTGTATTGTAAACCATTATGTAATAGTCGTGTGTAAACAGGATATTTTAGATTATCATTATTTGATAATCTACGTAAATCTTTTTAAACCTTTATTGATGAAATAAAGGTTATGATTTGTTTTAAAATGAATGCAGTCTTTGAAAAACGTCTCATATAGAGGTCAAAACCTCGCAACGAAATCAATTAATATGGAACGTTTTTAATCAACAAGAACGGGACATTTCATTTATTATATCAAATGAGATGTTAAATTATTATATTATCATGATATTATGATGTATGAATATCTCTTAATATGATACATACATTAAAATATCGTTACAACGATAATCGTTACCTATAAGAATCGTTTCGTAATTCTTGAGTTAGTAGTCTTGTTTTTACATATGTAGTTCATTGTTAACACACTTAATGATATATTTAAATATCATTTTATCATGTTAAATGTAGTGTATCAATATCTTAATATGATACATATGTATTTAGTAGACGTTATCATAACGATAATCGTTATATATATCATTTCGAGTTTCTTAACTTAGTAATCTCATTTCTTATGTATATCATACATTGTTAATATACTTAGTGAGATACTTACTCATCATAATCTCTTGTCAACCATATATATATGTCTATATATACCACAACATGTAGTTTTTACAAATTTATAACGTTCGTGAATCGCCAGTCAACTTGGGTGATCAATTGTCTATATGAAACTTATTTCATTTAATCAAGTCTTAACAAGCTTGATTGCTTAACACGTTGGAAACATTTAGTCATGTAAATATCAATCTCAATTAATATATATAAACATGGAAAAGTTCGGGTCACTACAACTGCTCTGTTTGTGTTTCATTATTCAATCAAAACGATTTCGTAAACCATTTCAAAATGTATAAATGTAGTTCCATTAGGAATATTTTACTAAATCTTTCTGCAAAGAATTAGATTTCAATTCGTTATATAAATTCTGAATTTCGAGGTTAAAATTTTAGTTTTAGAAAGTCAACGATTGTTCTTCAGTTAAATTCGATCTTCCTGTTATGAATTAAGGAAAATTGAGGGTTGAGAAAGTTTGTAGGAGAGATTTAAAGTCTTTTTCGTGTTTTACATATTGTCTAAAACGTCCTATAATTCAAAAATGGATTTAAGTTTCATCGTGTTCTTCAGGTGATAAATACAGCTTTATTTATTTATTTAATTTTTTTATTTAATTAATTGCAAACATAAACAAATGATTTCTGTTCGGTTTAGTGTTTTAAATATATCACATAGATTGGTTTGATGATTGAATCGATTCCATGGTTAATTCGATTTGTTTCTGGGTTGGGAGAAGAAGAGGGATAGAAGAATACAGGTTATATAAAAATTAAATTCAATTGTAATACAGAAAAATGAAATTGGATGGGCGGTCGAGAGTGTTTGTGTGGTATCGTGAGGTCGCGGGTTCGAGTCCCGTTTGGAGCATTCTTTTTTTTTTTAAAAAAAAGCTTGGAATGGGTATACACTCTTATGTTATTTCTATCCTTATTATTATTATTAGTAATTATCATGATTATTATTATTATTATTATGATTATGATTATTAGTAGTATTATTATGAAAATAACAAAATTTATTATTATTTTCATTAAAAATCATTTTATAAGTATTAGTATTATTATTATTATTATTATTATTATTATTATTATTATTATTATTATTATTATTATTATTATTATTATTATTATTACCATTATCATCATTTTTAATAAAATTGTTAATTTGTTATCATTAAAAACAAACAATATTATTATTAGAATCTTTATATTATCACAACAATTATTATTACAACTATTAATATTAATACTAATATCATTATTTTATGAATATTATTACTAACACAAAAATATTTTAATTTAATATATTAACATTGATAAATTTTTTTAATATTAAGTACTTATTCCAAATATTGAAAATAAATATATATTAAGTTTAATACATGAGATGATACTTCTAAACATCAAAATAGGATATTTAAAATAAATGACTTAACAAATATTTTAAATCTGTTATATATATATATATATATATATATATATATTTATATATATATATATATATATATATATATATATATATATATATATATATATATAAATTTTAAGTATTAAAAATTTACAAATGAATATAGTTAATAGATGATTAATATAAGAAGTATATTAATAATATAAATATATAAACTTATTCGATTACAAATATATGTTTTAATATATATAAATTGATATAGGTTCGTGAATCTGAGGCCAACCCTGCATTGTTCAATATCGTCATATGTATTTTTACTACAAAATACAGTATTGTGAGTTTCATTTACTCCCTTTTTAAATACTTTGGCAATATATATTTTTGGGACTGAGAATACATGCGCTACTTTTATAAATGTTTTACGAAATAGACACAAGTAATCGAAACTACATTATATGGTTGAATGATTGAAGCCGAATGTGCCCCTTTTACTTGGTAACCTAAGAATTAGTAAACCAGTCTACTAATTGACGCGAATCCTAAAGATAGATCTATTGGGCCTAACGAACCCCATCCAAAGTACCGGATGCTTTAGTACTTCGATGTTGTTTTTATCATGTCCGAAGGATTTCCCGGAATGATAGGGGATATTCTTATATGCATCTAGTTAATGTCGGTTACCAGGTGTTCAATCCATATAAATGATTATTTTTGTCTCTATGCATGGGACGTATATTTGTGAGAACTGGAAATGAAATTCTCGTGGTCTATTAAAATGATAAAAATGAATGATTATGATAAACTAATGAACTCACCAACCTTTTGGTTGACACTTTAAAGCATGTTTATTCTCGGGTACGAAAGAAATCTTCCTCTGTGCATTTGCTCATATTAGAGATATTACATGGAGTCATTCATGACATATTTCAAAAGACGTTGCATTCGAGTCATCGAGTTCATCAAGATTATTACTAAGTCAATTATAGTTGGATATATTATGAAATGGTATGCATGCCGTCAACTGTCAATATAAAAGAAAGTTTGTCTTTTAAAAACGAATGCAATGTTTGTAAAATGTATCATATAGAGGTCAAATACCTCGCGATGTAACCAAATGTAATGTATTCGTCCAGATGGATTAGGACGGGTCTTCACAGTTTGGACTAGCATCTATTGAAGTTGTTTGAAGTGTAGTGTGGACTATCCTAAGAGACGGTATATCGTTTACCAACTTTGTGAATTACATATTTTGACAATTATTAGTGGTGTAATTGGATCATTGGGAAAAATTAATAGTGTGCATGTTTCATTAAATATATGAATATATATAATCTTGTAAATGTTTTTATAAAATAATAAAAGATTATTATTTTAACTATCCGCCGCGTTAATCTGATTTAAATGTACACACGATTTTCAACAATGGTATCCGAGCCGCTTTTACACCATCTTAATTGTCGTGTGACTATTCTTTATATTTAGCTTTGTGGTATATTGGTGAAAGTCGAAACCTTTTTGGTTTTTAAAGTCAACTCGGTTGATCTAGACTTAACCTCATGACGCACAAATATGATTGAAAGAATATCACTATTTTAAATTGTAGATTTAATTGTTATGGCTTGAATATTTATTATAATTGTTGATTGTTTTATTCCATGGTTATACACATGCATTGTAACCATGGACAAGCTATATTTAAGTTTTAATAATGTAGTTATTAAAATTGTGATTGCACACATAGCTCATAATGCCCCGACCTATGTATGATTGTTGTGATTGTTGATTATGGCAATATTATGTCATGTTGATTATTTGTATTATTAGAAAGGCCATTTTGAAGCCAAAGTTGTATTATATTTATTTTTCATTTTCATAGTATTGTATTTAAGTTTATTTCAATTTGTAAAAGTACTAGTTTAGTTGTATTTTCAAATTTAAATAAATGTAACAAGATGAAGATTGAAGATAAAATACAACATGCTTTTGGCTTAGAAGATGGCGAACAGGTCAAGTTGACAACGATGGCGTTTGTCAAGTTTTCACTTGATTCTTGAATCAAGTGGGAGCTACGATATTACCCTTAGTTTGACCTCTTGATCCCATGTTGGCTCATGGGATCAAGCATAGGATTTTTGAGCTAGGCTATGTGTGTGTGATGCATGGTATGGTTGTGTTTTTATTTTTACGCATTTATATTTAATTGTTGATTATAATATATGCTAAACGTTTTTGAAGAAAACATTAAATAAAACCGGTAACGAGTTTCAAATATTAAAATTGATGATTTTAAAAGGTTAAACTCTAACGAGTTTAAAGTTAAATAATTTTGAGACTCAAGTTATATATGTTTTTTGATGGAAACATTAAATAAAACTCTAAACGAGTTTCAAAGATTAAAATTGATGATTTTAAAATAAGTTAAACTCTAACGAGTTTAATGTTAAATGATTTTGAAAGTCAAATTATATATATGGACGACATCTTTTAAAACTGTTTTAAATCGATAAACGTTTGTGTATTTGTTATTTTATATCCTATAAATTAAATAACAAATTAGATCACAAACATAATCAACATATACAATTGGTTAAAATATTTTTTTAACAAATAGTGTAGCGAATCTTGTGTGCATGCATTATTCGTTGACACAAACTTTTTTCAAATACCCGTCAAATTTAAGTCATGCCATCCAATGAGCTTGCAAACACTCCTTGTTATTTTTCTTATCTAGTGAGACTAGGCTGAATTATAGCCACGAGGTGGATTTTTCGATCTAGTGAGACTAGTGTGAATTTCCACTATTTCTAAATTGGACGACTTAATCGTATTCACGGTGAGACCTGAGTTCGAGGCAATGATGGGACAAACATGACATTAGATAATAGTGGTTTGTTGGACTACATATATCTCTAGGTCCCATAAAGATCTAAGAGTTGTACTTGTAATGCAATTGGTACCCGCTACCTACCAATAGACTCCATAACTGCTAGCTGATCAACAGATGTGGCTATGGAACCTCTATGTGGATCTTAGACTTTCGTAAATTAATTTTTTTTTAAAATATTATAAAAACTTGGGTAGTTAATTTATTAAAGCTCAATATCGAAAATACTAAATTGAATCTTATATCTGTTGTAGATGTCAAATAATCAAAACGTAAACCAAAACACACTTCCTTCTTTGTTGGAGAAGGATAAACTCAATGTTCAAACTTCCTAGACTGGCACTGCAATCTGAGAATTGTTCTCAAGAATAATTGGAAGTTGAATAAAGTTTAGAACCCATATCCTTTCTTTCTGTTGTGGCAGTTGCTGCTGCTCAGCAAAATGATTATCGAATGTTGTTCGATGATCAGGAAGAAATAGGATTGAAGGGTGAAAAAGACTAAGCCGAATACTTTGTGGAAAGAAAATGACAAATCATTTGCTAGGAAAAATATTCCACCTTCCAAGAAGGAAATCCCAATAAAAGACGCCGAATGTTTCCATTGTGGAAAGGTTGGCAATTGGAGAAGGAAGTTGTCCTATCTTCCAATCTGAGCTGAGAAAAGGCAACGCTAGTGACACTAGCAAATCAGGTATATTCCATATATAGTTATATACTTCTTCTAGTGATTCCTAGATCTTTGTTAACTGGTTGTGGCCTTCACACCTGTAACAATATGAAGGGAATGAGAAGAAGTAATAGACTGAAGAAAGACACACTAGATTTGCAAGTAGGCAAGAAGGATCAAGCTTTTGTTAAAGCTATTGTTACCTCTGAACTTACTTCTCTAAGTGGTCTTATTGTTTTATTGGAACAATAGCATTATGCTCTCAATACTGCGAGCGACATAGTTTGAAAGATGCTAGTTTTGAACTTGCATTTACACACTTAGGTATTTCAGTTTCTAAGGATAATATATTTATCTTAATACCTATCCACGTGATGGTATTTTTAAAATTGATATGCATAGTGTAATTTCAAATGAGAATTCTGTGTATACCTACATCACCAAAGTCTTCAAGCAAGACTTGAATAAGACCTATCTATGACATTGTCATATTGGTCATATAAACAAACAATGCATTTCAAAACTCCAATCTAATGGACTTTTGGAATCAATTGACTCTGAGTCATTTGATGTATGCGAGTCATGTTTATGTGAAAAGATGACAAATGCTTCTTTTTCCAATTTAGGTAAAAGAGCTAAAGATCTTTTAGGACTAATACATACTGTTGTATGTAGCCCTTTAAGAACAATGTATAGATTTAGTTAATTTTACTTCATTACATTTACTGATGAGTACAGTAGCTATGATTATGTTCACTTGCTGAAACATAAACATAAAGCTATTTTAACATTCAAAAGTATTATAAATGAAGTAGATAATTAGCTTGAAAAGACCATTAAAGCACTTCGCTCCGATGGAGTAAGTAAGTTTATGAGTCAAGAGTTTTTTGGACCACCTAAAGAATTATGGGATTGTCTCATAGTTCACTCTACCTTACACACCACAACACGATGGTGTGTCTGAGTAAGAGGAATCGAACTTTACTTGATACAGTTTGATTTATGATGAGTCCGATTTCTCTACTACCGTCTTTTAGGGATATGCATGAGAGTCTGCTGTAGGCATACTCAATGTGATTCCAACTATGAAGGTAGAAAAGACACCATATGAGTTATGACATTAGAAGAATCCCAAGTTGTCTTATCTGAAAGTCTGGGGTTGTAAAGCATACGTGAAGCATGACACTTCAAACAAATTAGAACCCAGAACTATCTAATGTTACTTTGTACGATACATAAAGGAAACAATGGGTTACTACTTTTACTACCAAGATGAAGACAACGTATTTTTTGCTCGGTCTGCTGAATTCTTGGAAAGAGATTTTCTCTTACAAGAAGTCAGTGGGAGTAAAGTAGATCTTGAAGAAATTCAAGTACTTTAAAGTAACATACCTTCAGTAAGTACTCGCAATCCACACATTGAAACTGAGCGCACTGTTGGTGAGCCAGAACATCTTACACCTGCACTTTATAGATCTAGTAGAACTCATCGGCTTATGAGGTTTAATTATCTGATTAATTCAGATAAACCTCTGAAAGGATCCGAAACTAATCATCCGGACGTTGTCCATATTGATTACAAACGAATTACAATAGTTGATAACATTGAAAGGTACTTGCCCTCTATATGATACATCTTGTTGGGATTTAACAAGTTTCAAGATACTTAAAACCATTTAAGAACCAATTAAAAGCGGAAGCATGTAATTACCATTTTAGAACATGTTAATCTTTAACCATTTAAAGTTAAATCCCAGTTAGGATCAAGTTGTGATATATACTTACAAACTACAAGCAAGTAAAGTGTTTATACCTTCTCCAAGCTATGTAGTTGATGATGAAGATGATGATGATGAATGGAGCTCCAAAACAATGAAACCTCAAGTAGTTATACCCCAAACTTATAACCAACACCTTGTACTTTGGTTAGGATTTCTTAACACTTGAATTAGCCTTACAAACACCAAACTTTGAACCTCTTTTTGGCTCCCAATAGCCACGGCATTCAGCAGCAGAAATGAGAGGTTTTGTGCAGTTTTTTTTGAAGTGTAATTGTATGTATGTGTTTCTCAAAGAGTCATGTTACTTGTATATGGAAATGGGAAAGCATGGGTCAAAGATTCTAAGCCTAGAGCATGTGCTTCTCATTCCCAAAGCCACTTCCCCATTTGTTTTATAAGATGAGTTTTATATAAGTTGAATTTTATAAAACTTTTATAAAACTTCCATATACATATATATTTGTTATGTACATTTATTTTATAAAACCAAAACTTTATAAAATGTAACATAACAAAATAAATTATTTAACCTATAAATAATTTAAACTCTTGTTATATATAAATTAATCCATAATTTATATATATATATATATATATATATATATATATATATATATATATATATATATACACATCAAGTAATATTTCAGAAAACCATTTTTCTTGAAGTTCAAGTGTCGCGTATTTGATCAATGAACCAATCGTTAAAATCAAAGACGAATAAGGTGTCGGTAAGTTTGTTATTGGGTATGACCCGACTTGGATCATAACACGTCAGCCACGTTAATTTAATATGTCTCTCGGGCATACGAAATACCTTCAATCTCCCACTTGCACGAGAAACATAAGAAATTAATGCAAGTGATGGATACAGCCTAACACACCGTCCATCACCCCTAATATGTTATGACTTTGTGCCATTCAATAACATCATCCCTTTCGAGTTCCCATCTCGAACATGATTAGGTGAATCTTTCATTATTTCCTTTCGTCCTAGATGTCATGTTAAATCCAAGAGATACAGAGTGATCACTCTCTTATAGATTTAGCTTTTCAGGCCTTAGACATCTGACTCTCAACGAATAAGAGGGACAAATTCCATCTTGACTACATACGTCCTAGATATACACTTTGTAATATACCTGAGTTCTTTCTTATGTACTACCATGTTTCAGAATAGCGAAGGAAAGAATCAAGGCACAGTACTTGGTGAATATCCGAACCCAATATGTATCTCAGGTCAGAGGATACAATGATATTCGCCTTTACTCAAGATTTCATGTGATCAACCACAAAGGCTCTATACAGTAATTCTTGAGAGCGGGTCTTCCAATATTTGTTTCCCACGAATATCTATGAACCTTGGTTGCATCCTTGCCCCACATTCAACCTATGAATGTATACCAATCCGAGTTCATAATAGTCTAAACCTCACACTTGTTCCCACAAATGTGATCGACTACGGAAATTTAGAATAATTGCTTATTCATGGATGAAATATGCAAAATAGGAACATAACTCAAATAAATTAACACCATAGTTATATTAATGAGTTTGAATAATTTCGTTCCGGTACAATACATAAAATAGATCATATCCAATCACTAGAATATCGAAGCCCTAATGCACAAACATGTCCCTCATGTTTTGGCCCATGTAAAAGCTTCGTGAGTGGATCCGCAACATTATGATCTGTATGAACTTTGCGAATACATATCTTTCCTTTTTCAACTTCATCCCTTATGTAGTTGAATCTCCGCTCAATGTGACGAGTCTTTTGATGGGCACGAGGTTCCTTGATTTGAGCAATCGCACCCTCGTTGTCACAAAAGATCTCAAGAGGGTCCTGAATGGAAGGGACCACTCCTAAGTCGTCGATGAATTTCTTCATCCATGCAGCTTCTTGAGCTGCCAGTGAGGCGGCAATGTACTCCGACTCTGTAGTGGATAACGCAACAACCTCCTGTTTCGAGCTCTTCCAAGAGACCGCACCACCATTTAACATGAAGACATAACCGGATTGTGATCGAGAGTCATCTCGATCAGTTTTGAAACTCGCGTCCACGTAACCTTTTACGGCGAGTTCCTCCTCACCAGACCCATATATTAGAAACATATCCTTAGTTCTCCTAAGGTATTTCAATATACTTTTAACAGCAATCCAATGACTGTTTCCTGGGTTATTCTGGTATCTACTTGTCAAGCTTAGAGCGCATGACACATCCGGTCTAGTACATATCATCGCATACATGATAGACCCAATAGCAGATGCGTATGGGACTTTCTTCATTCTCTCTTGTTCATCTTTCGTGGTAGGACACTGAGATGAATTGAGAACGGTTCCTCTTTGAATAGGTACCAAACCTTTCTTAGAGTTTTCCATCTTGAACCTTTTCAAGATTTTATCAATGTATGTACTTTGACTTAAACCTATCAATCTCTTGGATCTATTCCTATAGATCCCTATCCCCAATATGTATTGTGCGTCTCCAAGATCCTTAATGGAGAAGCAACTCTTTAGCCAAGTTTTGACTCCTTGCATTGTAGTAATATCATTCCCAAATAATAATATATCATCCACATATAGCACAAGGAACATTGTAGAGCTCCCACTAGCCTTCTTGTACACACAAGCTTCATCACCATTTTTAATGAAGCCAAATTTCTCGGCTTCCTCATTAAAACGATGATTCCACATTCTAGATGCTTGTTTCAATCCGTAGATTGACTTCTTTAACTTGCATACCTTTTTAGGATATTTTGGATCAACAAAACCTTCAGGCTGGACCATATAGACATCTTCCATAAGATATCCATTTAGGAAAGCGGTTTTGACATCCATTTGCCATATTTCATAGTCATAGTGAGCAACAATGGCAAATAATATCCTAATAGACTTTAGCATTGCTACTGGCGAGAAAGTTTCATCATAATCAACCCCTTGAGTTTGAGTGAAACCTTTTGCTACAAGTCTAGCTTTGTATGTATCCAAGTTTCCATGTATGTCGGTTTTCTTCTTGAAAAGCCATTTGCAATCAACTAGCTTGGAGCTAGGAGGTTGCACAACAAGTTCCCAAACTTGGTTTTCATACATGGATTGCATCTCGGCGTTCATGGCTTCCTGCCATTTATCTTTATCAATTCTTGATAAAGCATCTTTGTAGTTTGTCGGTTCATCCAAATCAACCGTATAGCAACCTTCCACGAGAAACCCATATCTCTCGGGAGGATTACTAATCCTACTAGTTCTTCGAACGTCTTGTGTACCTTGATCATCCACTTGATCATTTTCAACATCCTCATGTTGAGTACTAGTGCCAACCAATTGTGTATCATCGGCTTGATCTTGTACCTCTACAAGATCTATCTTCCTTTCACCATCACCTTCCATAAGGAATTTGGTTTCAAGGAATTCCGCTTTCCGAGCAACAAATACGGTTTGCTCGGATGGATCATAGAAGTAATATCCCATGTCATCTTTGGGATATCCTATGAAGATACACTTTGTGGATCGAGCATGTAGCTTATTTGCTACATAACGCTTAGGATAAGCTTCACATCCCCATACTTTCAAGTATGAAAGAGAAGGAGGTTTTCCAAACCACATCTCATGAGGAGTTCGTTCCACCTTCTTGGTTGGGGCCATATTTAAAATACGAGCCGCGGAGCTTAGACAATAACCCCAAAATGATAGAGGCAACGAGCTTCTTGCCATCATAGATCGAACCATATCCATTAGGGTTCGGTTCCTCCTTTCGGAAACTCCATTAAGTTGGGGTGTTCCGGGTGGAGTAAGTTGTGAGATAATCCCACAACTCCTAAGATGATCTTGGAAGGCATCGCTTAGGTATTCACCTCCTCTATCGGTACGTAGTACCTTAATTGTCTTATTGAGTTGATTTTGTACTTCGTTTTGATATTCTTTGAATGCTTCAAACGTTTCGTCCTTGTGTCTTAATAAGTAGACATATCCGAAACGACTAAAGTCATCAATGAAAGTAACAAAGTATCTTTCACCATTCCTAGTCATGGGTTTAAAGGGTCCACATACATCCGAATGTATTAATCCCAATAAATCTTTAGCCCTCTCATAAGTCCCTTTGAAAGGTGCTTTAGTCATCTTGCCTTGTAAACAAGATTCACATACATCAAACGAATCCATTTCATTTGATTTCAAAAGTCCATTCTTTTGAAGTGTATGTATTCGGTTCTTGTTTATGTGACCAAGGCGACAATGCCATAAGTAGGAATCACTCAAATCCCTTTTGAGTTTCTTGGTGCTTGTATGGTACATTGAGCTACTAGATGATGTGTCATCATGAACCAATTCATAAATTCCATTTGAAGGTGAAGCCTTGAAATAGAATACATTATCTAAATAAATATGGATATCGTCATTAACAAAATTAAGATTAAAACCACATTGTTTCAAACGGGAAATGGAAATAATGTTTCGACATAAATCGGGTGCATACAAAACATCTTTCAAAATAAGTTCCAAGCCACTTGGAAGTTTCAACACAAAGTCTCCTTGAGCCTTCACTTGCACTTTGGCTCCATTACCCATGTAGAGACTTGATGTTCCCGTTTGCTTGCTACTTCTTTTGAACCCCTGCAATGAATTGCAAATGTGAGTTCCACATCCCGTGTCTAATACCCATGTATTAGAAGAAGTAATACTAAGCTCTATATATACCATATATATATTACCTGAGGTTTGCCCTGCATCCCTCTTGTCCTTCAACTCCTTAAGATATACCGGACAGTTTCGTTTCCAATGACCCATCTCACCGCAACCGAAACATGGGTCTTCCTTGGGGTTTGCCTTCTCGGCTACCTTTTGCTTCTTAGCCTTGTTGATGGTTGGGGTAACCATCTTCCCTTTCCCTTTGCCTTGATGGGCGGGTCCTTTTCTCTTAGCCACCTTTGGCTTAGAGGTCTTACCTTTGGACCCACCTTGATCGATTGTTAACACGGGTAAAGCCCTTTTACCCATGCTAGTTTCGGCCGTTCTAAGCATACCGTGAAGCTCATCTATGCTCTTATCCATCCCATTCATATTGTAATTAATTACAAATTGATCAAACCTTTTTGATAGGGAGTTAAGGATAAGATCGGTGGCTAACTCATTGGAAATGTTTAGGTTAAGACGGTTAGCACGATCGATAAGGCTTTTCATCTTAAGTACATAAGATGAAACCGATTGGGTATCGTCCATACGACAAGCATGTAGCGCCCGAACCGTTTCGAAGCGCTCGACACGCGCTTGTTGGAGGAACATCTCCTTCAATTGCGTTATCATGTCGTATGCACTATGATGTTCGAAATCCTTTTGGAGTTCGGGTATCATAGTCCCAAGCATTAAGCATGAGACTTGAAGGGAGTCGTGGCAATACTTATCGTAAGAGGCCATTGCCTCCACATCATTCTCATTCGGTTGATCGGGAATGGGGTCTTCAAGCACATACATTTTATCCTCTTGTTTGAGGACAATCCGAAGATTGCGGAACCAATCCATAAAGTTGGTATGGTTGAGTTTGTCTTTCTCTAAGAGAGACCTTAATGATAGGTGGTTTAGGTTAAGTGGTGCGTTTGGAATGTTGTTATTGTTATTGGCGGCCATCTACAAAATTAACAAAGTTCGTTTAAGTATCGATTTTAATTTAACATTCAATACCCTTTTAAATTTTAATTGACTTATTAAATATTAGAATCCAACGGTAAATCAAATTTCGGTTAGGTGACCTTTATCCCGTTATTTGATTTAGCTAGGTAGTCATTATATGACAATTGCAATCCTTTTGCAACTTCTAAGTTATGGGATCATGCAATCCTTTTGCATGGCATATTTATCCCATCAACGCCTATTTGTTCATCATGCTTCAGTGACCCTAAGTTCATGATTCCCAAATCAAGTCGTCCTACTTGTGTAAACATGTAGACTTAACATACAAGTGGTTAGGTGACCTTTATCCCACATGTATGCGAAGTGTACCTTATTCATATTAGTTCGCTCATGACGGTTAGGTGACCTTTATCCCATCAAGAGATTCCTAATATGTCTAAGTGTTTCCACAAAAGGATGGCGTTTAACTTGTTTACCTTGTTTTAGTTAAGGGATTTTAAGTTTTCATTAATTCTAGTTTGAGAAAACTTTGCACCATACACCAACATGCATTTAGTGTATGGTTTATTTGAAAATCCATTTTCATGTTATGTAATAAAGCCAATTTTATTACTTTGATATAAACCATTTTATATGTATGATCCTTATCATGTTCTTAATAACCGATTATTAATGTCCTTTTAGCCGTTTTTAATTTAACCATTTAAATTGACGTTTTGCATGTCGTTAATAATGTCAATTTTTAACCAATTTAAATTGCCATTTTGCTTGTTGTTAACTTGTGTGATTAACTTGTAGCATACAACCATACAATCCACAATCATACAATAAACAACCATGCATGCAAAACAAATATGTTCACAATCAAGCCATTTTGGTAGACATTTGTTTAGCCGAAAACAAATGCCACCGGATAAGGGGTTATAACACAAAATAGGAGATTTCAAATCTCCCACTTAACCTTGAATCCAAATGCTTCTTCATGTGTTCTTCAAGTCTTCATCATTCTTCATCATTTTACAAAATATATCCTAATACATTTTGTCTAAAAAATGAAATTACAACCTAATCTATTTTACATACCAAATATAAAATAAATTACATAACCAAATGAATTATTACATGTCAAATGAATAAATATTATTACAAACCAATTGAATAAATATTAATCAACCATGCATGCAACCAAACACAAGGTCAAGGCTTAGATTGTGAACATCATCAACATAAGTGATAGGCAATACAGAATCACAAGTGATTGGAAACACAGAATCACAAGTGATCTGCAACACAGAATCACAAGTGATTGGAAATACAGAATCACAAGTGATCGGCAACACAGAATCACAAGTGATTGGAAGTATAGAATCACAAGTGATTGGCAGTACAGAATCACAAGTGATTGGCAGTACAGAATGCAGAATCACAAGTGATTTTGGCCAAAATGACAACCACCCAAAACCCAAAATTTTACATTCTACTTCATGCATGTTCATAGAATGCAAAATTATAGTGGGTTTAATAACCATCTCGAAGCATATTTCAACAACTTCGGCTCTAGATACCATTGTTGGGATTTAACAAGTTTCAAGATACTTAAAACCATTTAAGAACCAATTAAAAGCGGAAGCATGTAATTACCATTTTAGAACATGTTAATCTTTAACCATTTAAAGTTAAATCCCAATTAGGATCAAGTTGTGATATATACTTACAAACTACAAGCAAGTAAAGTGTTTATACCTTCTCCAAGCTATGTAGTTGATGATGAAGATGATGATGATGAATGGAGCTCCAAAACAATGAAACCTCAAGTAGTTATACCCCAAACTTATAACCAACACCTTGTACTTTGGTTAGGATTTCTTAACACTTGAATTAGCCTTACAAACACCAAACTTTGAACCTCTTTTTGGCTCCCAATAGCCACGGCATTCAGCAGCAGAAATGAGAGGTTTTGTGCAGTTTTTTTTGAAGTGTAATTGCATGTATGTGTTTCTCAAAGAGTCATGTTACTTGTATATGGAAATGGGAAAGCATGGGTTAAAGATTCTAAGCCTAGAGCATGTGCTTCTCATTCCCAAAGCCACTTCCCCATTTGTTTTATAAGATGAGTTTTATATAAGTTGAATTTTATAAAACTTTTATAAAACTTCCATATACATATATATTTGTTATGTACATTTATTTTATAAAACCAAAACTTTATAAAATGTAACATAACAAAATAAATTATTTAACCTATAAATAATTTAAACTCTTGTTATATATAAATTAATCCATAATTTATATATATATATATATATACACATCAAGTAATATTTCAGAAAACCATTTTTCTTGAAGTTCAAGTGTCGCGTATTTGATCAATGAACCAATCGTTAAAATCAAAGACGAATAAGGTATCGGTAAGTTTGTTATTGGGTATGACCCGACTTGGATCATAACACGTCAGCCACGTTAATTTAATATGTCTCTCGGGCATACGAAATACCTTCACATCTTACAAACGTTGCATTTATTCTTAAAAGACAATCTATAGTTACATCCATAATTGACATATTCGCCTGACATTTCATAATATTCAAATGACCTAAACCGCCATTTACTTAATAATAGTCTCTATGAACTTCAATGACTCGAATGCAACGCCTTATGATATAAGTCCTTAATGGCCTCAAGTAGTATCCTTAGTACGAGATAATGCACAACGGAAGACTTAATTCATACCTGAGAATAACATGCTTTAAAATGTCAACATAAAGTTGGTGAGATATAGGTTTAATGTCGACAGCGATATAAATATAGACCACAAGATTTCATATATAAACATTTTAATAAAAATATTCTAAGTGGTTGAGCACTTGGTAACCATACTTAACAATTAATCACGTCGCATATTCCCTTTAATATGAAATCTTACTACACTGTACCAAGTGTAGTCACGAAACGAAGTACTGTGCAACCGTTGAATACTGGTCGTCCAGTCCGGTTGGGGTTGTCAGGCCCGATAGATCTATCAACAGGATTCGCGTTTACAATACCGCTGTAAATATTAGTTACCAAGCTACAGGGAAGTATGCCAGTGGTACAACTCAATGTAGAATATATTTTTCAGTTACTTGTGTCCATAACGTAAAACATAAAATACATGTATTCTCATCCCGAAATATTTAGAGTTTAAAAGTGGGACTATATACTCACTTTCGTCTTGAAGATATATATAATTTGACTTGGTCTCCGGTTGATATCACGAGCCTATCCATATATAATATATCAATACATTTTCTTTTTAAATAAACGTCACATATATATACTTGTTATACTTTTAATACTTTGAATAATTCCTTAGTCCGTAGTTAGCAGCTCGTTGTTAGTAATTCAATTTTAATGGTTCATTTTTAGATGTTTAATATACCCGCAATGAAATAAATAAAACCCCCAACGAAATAAATAAAACCCCATCGTATATGTATTGGTCGAGATTAATCTTGACCCACGGTACCGGTGTTGTCAAATGACGTGTTGCGTACATAAAGTACCGGTGTTGTCAAATGACGTGTTGCGTACAAACATGGGATCTTATGATTAATCTTCTCGTGTTGTTTACGGGTGATCCTGAACCATATAAAATTGAATTATAAGTACATATATATAAAATATCATGTTATCTTAGAAATATGTGATTTATTTAATTTTTCCCAATTAATCCCGAAGTTAAACAAGTCTAGGATAACCAATTTTGTTTCGGTCATAGTTTCTTCGTTACAAATCCGTTTTCGTTGATTCAACTTGCCATCTCCTTGGATCGAGTCCCTCTTTAAGACTATGAACTGAAAATACCTTGGTTTGTATTCAAAATCACACGGCATAGGTGAAACTTTAGTGAAACTTATGAAGTTAAACATTTTTGTTACAAAAAAATAACACTTAATGACCATTTTTCTAAAAATACTTATACTTTGAATTAAATCATGAAATTTTTATGTGTTAACATATTTATAGTAAAAATCATTTTTCCAGAACATAAACCTCCAATTCAAAGTTTAAGATAGTTTTTAATTATCCAACCCAAAACAGTCCCCGGTTACACTCCGACGTCGTAAAAACAGTTTTTAAGATATTCTTTGAAAAATCAAGTTATACCTTGTTAAGTTAGCATATATTTAAGTTATATTACAGGTCTTGAAGTATTTTAAAAGTTAAGTTTGAAGGATCTATTTAGTTTGCAAACAAGTTTGAAAACTTTCAAACTATGTTCTTGTTGTTAAAATTGTATACCACAAAATATGATAGCTATATATATATGAATCGAATAAGGTTATGAACATAGATACTACCTCAAGTTCCTTGGACAAGGTTTTTGTAAAAGAGGAGTAAAAAGCTAGAACCAAAAGGGTGATGGAATTGGATGAAAGATTGGAAGTAAGTTTGTGTTCTTGGAAGGATTTCTTGAAGTGTTTTTGTATGGTTTTCTTATGGTGTTTAAGTAAGGTTTTTGAAGCTAAATGATGCGGAAAATGCTTGGAGATGATCAAGTATGAAGTTAAGAGTATTTTGAGAGAGAAATGGAAGTGTAAGTATAAGAAAATGGGGTGAAGAAATGGTGTGCATGCATAAAAACGTTTTTAGGTTATAAAGGAAAAAAAAAATACCTAACTTTGTTTTCTTGCTAAATAATTCATGCTACTTGACAAATGGTTGGTTCCACATGTTTCTTAATCATTTAAGGCTGCTAAGGAGCAGATTTTTATTGGTATATACCAATAGTAAATACATCTAGAAGCTGCGTATGATACGGGTACATATACCCTAGGTATACGTATAGAAATCTTTGAGAAAACGGAACGAGGATTCAAATATAGCTATCTTTTGTAAATATACTTATATTGTTTTATGTATTTAAGTCTTTAAAAGTGATTAAATACATTACTTATACGATATATGTATAAACATTATAGGTCATAAGTATTTAAGTCAAATAACGTTACGTATGGTTATCGTTTTGAAAACTTAAGTTAGTAGTTTCAAAATATACTTATAACTTATTGTTATTAATACAAAATGAGATATTAAAACATTCTTAGATCATGTTAAATATGTATATATACATATATATACACAAACGTATAATTATCATATATTGTATAGTTCGTGATATCATCGGTCAAACTAGACGGTCAAACGTTGTGTAAAACTCTTTTCGAAAACATAAGTCTCAACAATTTGGATTGCTTATCATGTTGGTAAGGTTTAATTTAGGTAAATATTAATCTTATAAGTATAGAACGATCGAAAAAGTGCGGGTCAACTTTAGGGTTTTTGCTTATCGTGTCGGAACCATATAGAGATTAGAGTTTAAATTTGGTCGGAAATTTCCGGGTCGTTACAGTACCCACCCGTTAAAGAAATTTCGTCCTCGAAATTTGGTAGAGGTTGTCATAAATAACAATAGGAATGTTTTCATGACGAATATGAGGTAATAATGAAATTTTATCATTATTGAAAGATTTAGATAAAACGATTCGGTTATGTGAGACGCACGAGCGAAGCTATCACAAAAGAGTGAAATGAGTAAATATAGAATTGTTGTAACCGATGACGTGATTATGATCGATTTCCGGGATTTAAGGGTTTTAAAGAAAATCTTATGTAATAAGATTTAGTTTTGCGGCGATCAGGATCTTCTTTGATTTAACGCGGCAATCTGTTTTGATTTCTTTGTCGAATATTTCACTATAAATTTACCTCCTTCCCTTTCTTTCTTCCCACATCTTCTATTCTTTCTCTTTAGTTCCTACTTTAAGACATTCGCTAATATGCTCCATCCCATTCTAATCCTTGTTATATTTCTAACTTTCATATCTTTCATTCTTCTTTTTCATCTATCACCAGAAGAATCTATTCTCTTTTATCCTTTCCTTGGAATTATAATGTTTTTAATTCTCCCGTGCCTTTACGTTGCAATACGTATTGATATGCACGGTTTGTAGTTTCGGGGTTGTTGTTAGGTTTTATACCTTCCCTTATATTTCGATGTTCCTACTCCCGTCCCTTAAAATCATTGTCATCCACAGTTAATGCTCTCTCTTATTTGCTGTGGTTTATGTTCCTATTTCTATTCTGAGGTTTTGTCCCTTCGTTTCTTCTTCCTGTCCTCTAGCCAAGCGAACAATGGTCCGAAATTCGTAGGTAGGAAATTTGGAATGAACCTAGCTATTGGTTTTAGAATGAAATTGTAATGGCACGATCTTGATTCGTTAAATTACTCGAATATTCCGGAAAAATAGAACTATCAAGGTGATACGTTCTAATATGTTTGGAGACTTGATAGAATGTAAGAGCCGTGTAACATGACACATGATGACGGTACTGTGAATCATCACATTCCATTAGAAACTTAACATGACTTACTGTAATATAATGAAGTTGATCAAGTTTCATTATATTATACTAATTCATGCATCAGTTCCCAACACTACTTCAAATCATTTATATTTTAATCTCGGAGGTTTCAGAATTTAGAAATTAACACAGTTTCTTTTATATTGTAACGCAGATGTTACGGAGAGATAAATGATCGCAGATAGGAATAGTTGTAAAAATATCTCCAGAAATATGAAAAATATGTATAACGAATGATATGAAGATATCTTATAATATCTAAGATAAGATGATGATGAAAAATATCATTCGGGCAAGGTTTTGAATAAAGAGTAGGGTTCTTACTGACGGTTTCAGCAGGTACGGAATCGTTTGTATTCTTTGAGAGCAGGTTCAGTCCCTGTGATTTATCCACAGCCTCTTTCATACTTTGCTTCATCCATTTTCTAGTTCCAAACTTTTTTTTTTTTTTCAGCTTTACCACCTTACTATTCTTTGTCATCAAACTTTTGACCGTTAAAGTCGTTTACAGTTTTTGCTGCTTCGTTAGCATTTCAAGAACTATTTCATAGTCCCGGGTGTTTTTCAGAAACTTCACGTTCATATTATGAAATTCTTAGGGATAGACATTATAGATATGATGGAAGAAGTTCCGCGAGATTTTCAAAATACTGATTGTTGATTTCGCCAAAAGGATAACGATCTGCTGGTGCACCTGTTGATGTTGTCGAGGGATATAAAAGGTTTTCCGGTAATGACGGCGAAAGGACAAGGTATAAATATCATGATTATAATAGAAATAATCTCACTGAAAAGTCGAAGTGGAGCTGTGACAAAATTAGCTTCTTGAAAAGGAATTGTAGGGTTGTTCTTGCTAATAAATGGACAAGGATTCAATACGTTATGTGTTAAATTATGAATTTGGGTTCGAGAGTTCTTCAGGTGTATAACTGTATGTATAAATCTTCATTCCGTAGGCAAGGTGCGGCGGGTTCAACTTCTCGGTCGAGGTGTTTTCAGGAATCATGAAAGGATTTGAATGCGAATTGTAATCGTCAAGTTACGAATGAGGTTTAAGATAAAATCAAGTGGCAAGCTTGAAGAATTGTTTAGCTTCATATGTTACAATCAACATTTTAATTCATTTTAATTGTCCAGAGTTAGCCGGAACAGTTAGCGTGGAATCCTTAATAGATTTTTAATTAGTTAAATCGTGTGTTTCTAACAATTTTTATTTTTATTTTGTCCAATGTTTTCTTCTTTATGCCACTTGTTGGATTATGGTAGGTCAAAATCCGAATATGAAATTCGATTGAAAATGGTTATTCTGGGGTGAGCGGATACGAATATCGGTGGTTGTAAGTAAGATAATAGATAACCGTTGAATCAGATTCAAGAATGTACAATATAACTTATTAATGTGAATTCTAAATATTCCTCGGGTACTACCCACCCGTTAAAATATTTTCATCATTAATAGTTTGTACGAAGGAATTTTTAATTACTATCTTTATGAAAATATACTTGCATATATATTTTCTTCAGAGATAATCATAGATTTAATGAGTCAATAAGATATTAAACTCATTTGATTTATCGTTAATTCTAGGTTACATAATCTCTAAGACTTTAGAAATTACATAATCGTCATACGATACGTAAAGCGAAGATAATCGATGTAGAACGATATATAGAACGAAGATCATACTCGAAGTACAGATATTGAGTCGTGTGATGTTGATATTCGAGATACAGATTGTGATGTTGAGATTTAAGGCGCGGTTGTGATTGGGGTGATAAAGGTACTGTCGACGTTGACGATGGTAGTACGGATTATGCTGCTGGTGCTGCTGTTGGTGTTTGTAACCTTCGCACCATATTCTCCAAAACCACTACCCGAGCACGGAGTTCGTTGACTTCTTCTATTATACCGGGATGATTGACGGTTGGAACGAGCGAATGAACAAGATTTGAAATATGGGATAGTATGTAATCATGACGAGATACTCTAGAAATGAGCGAGAAAATGGTGTTTCGAATAGGTTCGCCGGTAAGTGCTTCAGGTTCATCGTTAAGAGGACAATTTGGTGGATGGAATGGATCACCTTCTTCTTGCCTCCAGAAATTTAGTATATTACGAACCCATCCCCAATTCATCCAGAATAGATGATGGGAAATTGGTTGATCCATTCCGGTAACGCTGTTCTCGGAGCTCGAATGGAAATCCATATCGGCGAAGCTATCGAAGTCGGAGGAATTTGAGCTGGATGAAGAATCCATCTTGTATGGTCGGAGAAATGAATTTTTGGTTTGGAATAGATTATAGGAGTTGGGTTTGGTACTCTTCAATACATAATTTACATATGTATATATAATATCAAAATCCCATGAATTACGGAGAATCTTTGAAATACGTCAGGCAATGTCTATAGTAACAGATACGCTAGGATATGAATTTTGTCTATACACTATCGATGCACTAAATGCAGTAAGACGTGTCTAGACTTAAGAATGATAAGCAGGCAGTTCCCTAAGAATGATAAGTAGATGATTTCCGACTAGGATTGATAAGAAAAACTTTTGACAGGCAGACACGGTCAAAGTCCAGACTCACTTAATGTATCCTAACAACTACTAGTTAGACACACTAATGCAAGGCCTGGTTCGCTAAGACCAACGCTCTGATACCAACTGAAAGGATCCGAAACTAATCATCCGGACGTTGTCCATATTGATTACAAACGAATTACAATAGTTGATAACATTGCGAGGTACTTGCCCTCTATATGATACATCTTACAAACGTTGCATTTATTCTTAAAAGACAATCTATAGTTACATCCATAATTGACATATTCGCCTGACATTTCATAATATTCAAATGACCTAAACCGCCATTTACTTAATAATAGTCTCTATGAACTTCAATGACTCGAATGCAATGCCTTATGATATAAGTCCTTAATGGCCTTAAGTAGTATCCTTAGTACGAGATAATGCACAGCGGAAGACTTAATTCATACCTGAGAATAACATGCTTTAAAATGTCAACATAAAGTTGGTGAGATATAGGTTTAATGTCGACAGCGATATAAATATAGACCACAAGATTTCATATATAAACATTTTAATAAAAATATTCTAAGTGGTTGAGCACTTGGTAACCATACTTAACAATTAATCACGTCGCATATTCCCTTTAATATGAAATCTTACTACACTGTACCAAGTGTAGTCACGAAACAAAGTACTGTGCAACCGTTGAATACTGGTCGTCCAGTCCGGTTGGGGTTGTCAGGCCCGATAGATCTATCAACAGGATTCGCGTTTACAATACCGCTGTAAATATTAGTTACCAAGCTACAGGGAAGTATGCCAGTGGTACAACTCAACGTAGAATATATTTTTCAGTTACTTGTGTCCATAACGTAAAACATAAAATACATGTATTCTCATCCCGAAATATTTAGAGTTTAAAAGTGGGACTATATACTCACTTTCGTCTTGAAGATATATATAATTTGACTTGGTCTCCGGTTGATATCACGAGCCTATCCATATATAATATATCAATACCTTTTCTTTTTAAACAAACGTCACATATATATACTTGTTATACTTTTAATACTTTGAATAATTCCTTAGTCCGTAGTTAGCAGCTCGTTGTTAGTAATTCAATTTTAATGGTTCATTTTTAGATGTTTAATATACCCGCAATGAAATAAATAAAACCCCCCAACGAAATAAATAAAACCCCATCGTATATGTATTGGTCGAGATTAATCTTGACCCACGGTACCGGTGTTGTCAAATGACTTGTTGCGTACATAAAGTACCGGTGTTGTCAAATGACGTGTTGCGTACAAACATGGGATCTTATGATTAATCTTCTCGTGTTGTTTACGGGTGATCCTGAACCATATAAAATTGAATTATAAGTACATATATATAAAATATCATGTTATCTTAGAAATATGTGATTTATTTAATTTTTCCCAATTAATCCCGAAGTTAAACAAGTCTAGGATAACCAATTTTGTTTCGGTCATAGTTTCTTCGTTACAAATCCGTTTTCGTTGATTCAACTTGCCATCTCCTTGGATCGAGTCCCTCTTTAAGACTATGAACTGAAAATACCTTAGTTTGTATTCAAAATCACACGGCATAGGTGAAACTTTAGTGAAACTTATGAAGTTAAACATTTTTGTTACAAAAAAATAACACTTAATGACCATTTTTCTAAAAATACTTATACTTTGAATTAAATCATGAAATTTTTATGTGTTAACATATTTATAGTAAAAATCATTTTTCCAGAACATAAACCTCCAATTCAAAGTTTAAGATAGTTTTTAATTATCCAACCCAAAACAGTCCCCGGTTACACTCCGACGTCGTAAAAACAGTTTTTAAGATATTCTTTGAAAAACCAAGTTATACCTTGTTAAGTTAGCATATATTTAAGTTATATTACAGGTCTTGAAGTATTTTAAAAGTTAAGTTAGAAGGATCTATTTAGTTTGCAAACAAGTTTGAAAACTTTCAAACTATGTTCTTGTTGTTAAAATTGTATACCACAAAATATGATAGCTATATATATATGAATCGAATAAGGTTATGAACATAGATACTACCTCAAGTTCCTTGGACAAGGTTTTTGTAAAAGAGGAGTAAAAAGCTAGAACCAAAACGGTGATGGAATTGGATGAAAGATTGGAAGTAAGTTTGTGTTCTTGGAAGGATTTCTTGAAGTGTTTTTGTATGGTTTTCTTATGGTGTTTAAGTAAGGTTTTTGAAGCTAAATGATGCGGAAAATGCTTGGAGATGATCAAGTATGAAGTTAAGAGTATTTTGAGAGAGAAATGGAAGTGTAAGTATAAGAAAATGGGGTGAAGAAATGGTGTGCATGCATAAAAACGTTTTTAGGTTATAAAGGAAAAAAAAATACCTAACTTTGTTTTCTTGCTAAATAATTCATGCTACTTGACAAATGGTTGGTTCCACATGTTTCTTAATCATTTAAGGCTGCTAAGGAGCAGATTTTTATTGGTATATACCAATAGTAAATACATCTAGAAGCTGCGTATGATACGGGTACATATACCCTAGGTATACGTATAGAAATCTTTGAGAAAACGGAACGAGGATTCAAATATAGCTATCTTTTGTAAATATACTTATATTGTTTTATGTATTTAAGTCTTTAAAAGTGATTAAATACATTACTTATACGATATATGTATAAACATTATAGGTCATAAGTATTTAAGTCAAATAACGTTACGTATGGTTATCGTTTTGAAAACTTAAGTTAGTAGTTTCAAAATATACTTATAACTTATTGTTATTAATACAAAATGAGATATTAAAACATTCTTAGATCATGTTAAATATGTATATATACATATATATACACAAACGTATAATTATCATATATTGTATAGTTCGTGATATCATCGGTCAAACTAGACGGTCAAACGTTGTGTAAAACTCTTTTCGAAAACATAAGTCTCAACAATTTGGATTGCTTATCATGTTGGTAAGGTTTAATTTATGTAAATATTAAACTTATAAGTATAGAACGATCGAAAAAGTGCGGGTCAACTTTAGGGTTTTTGCTTATCGTGTCGGAACCATATAGAGATTAGAGTTTAAATTTGGTCGGAAATTTCCGGGTCGTTACAACCTCAACTAAGGGATTATGATGAACCCTCTAGCTGCGTGAGGCCATATCAGATCCTGAATCTGAAAATGACTAGATTCTATGAATACAGATATGCAATCCATGAAGGATAATCAAGTATGAGACTTGATTGATGTTGTACCCAATTGTAAGACAATGAGGTAAAAAAAATGGGTCTTCAAAGGAAGACTGATATGGACGGTAATGTAAACACTTTTAAAGCTCGATTGGTAACAAACGGTTATGATGAAAGTTTTTCACCAGTCGCGAGCCTTAAAACAATTAGGATACTTATTGCCATGTTTACTTTTCATGATAATAAAATATGGCTAATGGATGTCAAAACCACTTTCCTAAATGGCGACCTAAGCGAGGACGTATATATGGTTCAGCCGGAAGGGTTTATGAATCCTAAGTATCCTAATAAAGTATGCAAGCTTCTAAAATCCATTTATGGATTAAAGCAAGCATCCAGGAGTAGAATCTTAAGTTTAATGAGAAAATCAAAGTGTTTAATTTTTCTCAAAATCAAGATAAGCCCTGAGTTTACATTAGAGCTAGTGGGAGCAAAGTAGTCTTCTTGATCTTATATGTTGATGGCATATTACTTATTAGAAATAACATTCCAACTTGCAAGATGTCAAGTCTTGGCTTGGAGAATGTATTTCCATAAAGGTTCTTGATGAAGCTACTTATATTATTGGAATGAGGATCTATACAATAGATCCAATTGGCTTATTGGTTTGAATCAAAGTACATACATTATCTTGCAGAGATTTAGCATGCAAAACTCCAAGCATGGAGCTTTGCCAATGCAAAAGGGCATAATCGTGAGAAAGTCTCAAAAGTCCTATCACAGCAGATGAGATGAGACAAATAAAATGTATCACATATGCTTCGGCTATATGATCCATTATGTATGCCACGATATGTACTATACTCGATGTTTCGTTAGTTTTGAGTTTGACGAGTCATTGTCAACATAATCCAGGTGAAGTACATTGGATTGTTGTTATGAATATTCTTTAGTATTTGCAGAGTACTAATGATATGTTCTTGGTTTACGGTGGTTTAGATGATTCTCGATCCGGTCATGTTGTTTCTTTGTCATGATGGGCAAGACAGTTGATTGAAAGAGCTTTAGGCAGAGCACTATTGAACAATCTACAACAAAAACAGAATACATTGTTGATTGAGAAGCTGCTCAGAAAGCTGTCTGGATAAGGAAGTTTGTTGTTATACTCAGAGTAGTACACAACATTTAATCTTCTATAATATGTAATGTGATAGTTCGAGTGTTAATATACTTTTGAAAGAATCACATGTACATAAAAGTATCTGGCACATTCTTCAAAAGATTGACTACATTCATTAAGTCATTAAGAGGAATGATATTAGTATTCTTAAAGGTTCATACAAATGATAATGTGGCTGACCCGTTCATGAAGCCCATGATGCACAACAAGCATGATGATCATTCTAGTAATACTAGACTTCGTTATGATGCCGATCTTTTTAATTTGTAATTTAGTATTTGGATATTTTTGGAACATTAAGCAGTTTTATCTTAATGAATTGATATATATTTGGTATGATCAGTTTCATTTATATCACTGTGTTCTATATTAGCATGTTTAATCCATGAATAATTGTTGATTATTCAAAATCTCCATAATCGGTTATGTTATGGGAATAACATGAATTAAGATTAATATGAATTTTTGGTTATATTCATTGATGATGAATAGTTAACTTATTGAGACCAAAATTCATATGTATTCATTGATGATGAATATTGGAATGACCCAACCATGAGATGTCACTACATGGATCGTAGTCAGTAGTGAATCTTTTAGTGATTATGTTTTTATGTCCTTAGACTTGAGATGTGTAGTGACCTGAACTTTTCCATGTTTATATATATATAATGAAATTGGTATATTTACATGATTAAATGTTTTCAACATGTTAAGCAATCAAACTTGTTAAGACTTGATTATTTGAAATGAGTTTCATGTAGACAATTGACCACCCAAGTTGACCGGCGATTCACGAATGTTAAAACTTGTAAAAACTATATGTTGATATATATATGAACATATATATATATATATATATATATAGTTAACATGATTTTATGATAGGTAATTATCTCACTAGGTATATTAACAATGAGCTATATATATATAATGAGACTATTGAATTAAGAAACTCGAAACGATATATATAACGATTATCGTTATGACAACGTCTTACCAAGTACATATGTATCATATTAAGATATTGTTACACTATATTTAACATGATAAAATGATAATTATTTATATCATTAAGTATGTTAACAATGAACTACATATGTAAAACAAGACTACTAACTTAAGAATTTCAAAACGAGTTATATATATAACGATTATCCTTGTAACGACATTTTAATATATATATATATATATATATATATATATATATATATATATATATATATATATATATATATATATATATATATATATATATATATATATATATATATATATATATATATATATATATATATATATATATATATATATATATATATATCATATTAAGATATATTCATACACCATGTTATCATGATAATATGATAATTTAACATCTCACTAAATATAATAAACAATGGGTTAACTACATTAAATAAGATCGTTATCTTAAAGGTTTCAAAAACAACACTTACATGTAACGACTAACGATGACTTAACGACTCAGTAAAAATGTATATACATGTAGTGTATTAAGATGTATTAATACACTTTTGGAAGACTTCAAGACACATATCAAAACACTCATACTTATCAAAGTTGGTCACAATTACACTCTCATTCGTTTTCATCAACAATTCTACTCGTATGCACTCGTATTCGTACTCGTACAATACACAGCTTCTTAATGTATTTAGTATTGGTATATACACTCCAATAATCAGCTCTTAGCAGCCCTTGTGAGTCACCAACATATGTGGGAATCATCATTTGACAACTAGCATGACTTATGAGCAAGGAAACAAAACAAGAACTCCTTTTAACCCCACTCACCCTTCATCACTCACCACCCACTCCATTTCACTTCCAATTCTCTTTCTAATTCTCTCTCAACACCTACACACACTTATGAACGAATTTTTCCAGTAACTAATCATCATTTTCATCAAAAATTACTTCAAGAATTAAGCTATAATCATCATAGGAAGAACACTTCAAGAACACTTCAAAAATCCTTTCAAGTTTACTAGTTTACTTCCAAGCTTTCTAATCCATTCCAAGTAATCATCTAAGATCAAGAAACCTTTGTTATTTACAGTAGGTTATCTTTCTTATTCAAGGTAATATTCATATTCAAACTTTGATTCGATTTCTATAACTATAAACTATCTTAATTCGAGTAAAAATCTTACTTGAACTTGTTTTTGTGTCATGATCCTACTTCAAGAACTTTCAATCCATCAAAGATCCTTTGAAGATAGATCATTTCTTGTCACTTCCAATAGTTTTACCTACTAAACTTGAGATAGTAATGATGTTCATAAAATCATTCGATTCATATATATATAACTATCTTATTCGAAGATTTGAACATGTAATCACTAGAACATAGTTTAGTTAATTCTAAACTTGTTCGCAAACAAAGTTAATCCTTCTTACTTAACTTTTAAAAGCAACTATACACATGTTCTATATCTATATGATATGCTAACTTAATGATTTAAAACCTGAAAACACGAAAAACACCGTAAAACCGGACATACGCCGTCGTAGTAACACCGCGTGCTGTTTTGGGTTAGTTAATTTAAAACTATGATAAACTTTGATTTAAAAGCTATTCTTCTGGAAAAATTATTTCTCTTATGAACATGAAACTATATCAAAAAATAATGGTTAAACTCAAAGTGAAAGTATGTTTTCCAAAATGGTCATCTAGACGTCGTTCTTTCGACTGAAATGACTACCTTTACAAAAACGACTTGTAATCTGTATTTTTAACTATAAACTTATACTTTTTCTATTTAGATTCATAAACTTAAGTTCAATATGAAACCATAGCAACTTGAATCACTCAAAACGGATTTAAAACGAAGAAGTTATGGGTAAAACAAGATTGGATAATTTTGCTTGTTGTAGCTACGTGAAATTTGTAACAAATCTATACAAATCCTAACTTAATTAACTTATGTTGTATGATACATGTATTCTAACAATATATTGTGTAATCTTGGGATACCATAGACATGAATACAATGTTTTGACATATCATATCGACCCATCTATATATATATTTCGGAACAACCATAGACACTCTATATGCAGTAATGTTGGAGTTAGCTATACAGGATTGAGGTTGATTCCAAAATATTATATATACTTTGAGTTGTGATCTAGCCTGAGACTTGTATACACGAGGTCGTGGATTGATTCGAGATAATATATATTGCTTTATTTCTGTACATCTAACTGTGGACAACTAGTTGTAGGTTACTAACGAGGACTGCTGACTTAACAAACTCAAATCATTAAAACGTAATAAAAATGTTGTAATTATATTTTGATCATACTTTGATATATATGTACATATTTGTTATAGGTTCGTGAATCAACCCGTGGCCAAGTCTTACTTCCCGACGAAGTAAAAATCTGTGAAAGTGAGTTATAGTCTCACTTTTAAAATATAATATTTTTGGGATGAGAATACATGCAGCTTTATAAATGTTTTACAAAATAGACATGTGTACATGAAACTACTTTCTATGGTTGAATGATCGAAGCCGAATATGCCCCTTTTTGCTTGGTAACCTAAGAATTAGTAAACCAGTCTACTAATTAACGCGAATCCTAAAGATAGATCTATTGGGCCCAACAAACCCCATCCGTTGTAGTGGATGCTTTAGTACTTCGAGTTTTTATATCATGTCCGATGGATGTCCCGGAATGATGGGGATATTCTTATATGCATCTTGTTAATGTCGGTTACCAGATGTTCACCATATGAATGATTTTAATCTCTATGTATGGGATGATGTTTACGAAAAATGGAAATATGAAATCTTGTGGTCTATTATTAGGATTGATAAATATATAGGTTAAACCTATAACTCACCAACATTTTTGTTGACGTTTTAAGCATGTTTATTCTCAGGTAATTGTTAAGAGCTTCCGCTATTGCATACTAAATTAAGGACAAGATTTGGAGTCCATGCTTGTATAATATTGTTTGAAAACTGCATTCGAAGACATATATTGTTGTGTAATATTATTGTAAACCATTATGTAATGGTCGTGTGTGAACGCTATATTTTGATTATCATTATTTGATAATCGTCATAATATTTTAAACCTTTATCTATAAAAATAAAGGTTATGGTTGTTTTAAAAATCGAATGTCGTCTTTGAAAAACGTCTCATATAGAGGTCAAAACCTCGCAACGAAATCAATTAATATGAAACGTTTATAATCAATATGAACGGGACATTTCAGTTGGTATCCGAGCGTTGGTCTTAGAGAACTAGAAAATTACATTAGTGTGTCTTACCGAGTTTGTTAGGATACATTAGTGAGTCTGGACTTCGACCGTGTTTTCTTAAAAAAAAAAAAAAAAAAAAAAAACGATTGCTTAACATTTTTTTGTTAGAAAATATATTTTATTAACATGTAAATATTATGTGATATATTAATCTCTTAACGTGTTTGATATTGTGTGATAGATGTCTACCTCTAGTAAAAATCCCATCGACTCACCTAATAATAATGAAGAGTCGAATATATTTTGGGAAGATTCACAAATTCCTGAGGAAGAACCGGAAGAGGAGGAACCGGAAGAGGAGGAACCAGAAGAATAAGAGGTTTCGGAGGATGAAATATTAATACATACAGTAAAATGATTAAATAAAAGAAAATCCTCAACCAATGGACCAAAGTTAAAAATGGTCAATGGTGTTTCCGCCAAGAAAGCAAAATATTGGGAAAATTACCAATTTTATGATTAATCGGATCCCGACGAGGATTTCGATGATGTTATATAAATTACCCCAACTCAATTTAATAAGGAAAAAGAGAATAATAAAGGAAAGGGCATCAAAATAGAGAAACCTGATTCCGACCCGATGAACTTTATATGTATCGTAAACGCCCGTATTTCTTAGATTTTAACAATAATCCGGGAACATCTAGGCCACCAGGTTTTTCTAAACCATTTGTGAAAATGACGGCTCGTATTAGAGGATCACCATGTATCCCTAGGAAATTAGCCAAACGAACTAAGTCCGAAGAAGAAGAAACGAGTGAGTCGGAATAAAGAGTTGTAATCATGCTGTGTAATATATGTATTGTAGTGTGTTTGTATTTTTAGGTTATATATAAAAATTGCTTGTATTATTTGTTAATTACCTTTTACGAATCTAATCCTTGTTTATTTTACAGTATAAAAACAAAAATGGACGTTAAGGATAGATAACAAAAAATTTTAGAAGACCTACCAGGAGATATGATTGATGAAATCTTGTCTAGAGTCGGGCAGAATTCATCAGCACAATTAGTTACGGCAAAATTAGTTTGTCAAATGTTTGAAAGACATTCCAGGCATGCCTTAGTATATAAAAGGCTTTCATTTGAAAGATGGGGTATATCACATTGGGAGACTTTAAGTTACGCCAAGTTTTCTTTAAGGCATTTAGTGCGGAAAACCCAGATGCAATTTTACGCTACGGGTTACGAACCTATTTTGACTCAACATATCCCAACATAGGACTCCGTTCTTTAGAAAGAGCTTCTAACATGCAACATAAAGAAGAATGTTATGCTTACGGGTTAATAATGTTTTCTTCTCATCAAGTTGAGAAAAAGAACATTGGGTTGCAACTTTTAAATAAAACATTACCACAAGTGATGGACTCGGTAGTTGAGGTGAGAAACAAGGTTTTTAGATTGTTACGGAGTTGTTGGGCATTATGAAACCCTCTTCCTTTTGAAGACGTTACAACATGCTGCCTAGCTAACGGTCATAATGGTTATCTGCCACATAACCAAGGATGGAAAATAATATTAGTACAACCAGAATGTGTAGTGACCCGAGAATTTCCGATCAAATTTAAACTTTAATCTTTATATGTTCCCGACACGATAAGCAAAAGCTGTAATGTTGAGACTCGAAAGTTTGAAATCTATATTCATGTAATCAAATATCCTTTGACTATGCTCGACGATTCATGAACCATTAATTGTAAATAGAAATGTATATATATAAATAAATATATATAGTCAAATATTTATATATTATGAATTACAAATATTAATAAACTAGTATGTGATTTAGAAAGAAAACTTAAACTTGATATTTAAAACATGATTAAATATGAAGTAGTTGAAATATATAAATATATAAACATATACACATATATATAGGATTAATATACATAAGTATTAATTGTATGCATATTATAATATATATATAAAATATAAAAATATTAAATATGGAATATTTGATATTATTTAATATATAATATGTTACATAAATAATAATAGGTAATATTGATATATCCAATTTAAATATAATGATAAATATAGTTGTTATACTAATCTTATTATTATTATTTCATGATTGTCGATATTAATATTAATATCAGTATCATTAGTATTACTATATATGATATATAAATATGAAAGTTTGTACATCTAAATTGTTATAACATTATTACTACTAAAGTTATTGTTGTCATCATTAATATCATTTTACTACACTTAGTAATAAATATTATGATTATTATAAATATTATTAGTGTTAATATGATTATTATTATCTTTATCATTAGTGTTATTAATAATATTAGTATAATTAGCATTACTGTTATTAACAACATTATTGTTATACAATTATGGTAATTGCTATCATTATCATTAGTAATATTATTATTACTAGTATATTATTATAAATTGTATTGTATTATTATGTATAATATTAAGATCAGTGTTATCATAGTTATAATATTAATATAATCTATAAAAATAAATACATATGGAGATGTACATACATAGTGATATATAGATACAAATAAATATATACAGATATTTATATATATCGTTATATACATATATATTTATTAGGAAATCAGTATTATTATTTATTTATCATTATTATTTATTATTATTATTATTAATGTAAATATTATTAAAACTAATATATTTATTAATTGTATAATCTACAAATAAGGATAAAGGGGAACGAATTTGTTATACACTTCAACACTGTGAGCAAGCTGTAATATCCTTGTTTCTATCTGAATTTAGTTAGAAGTCGATCTCATAAAACAGTTACAAACAAAATCTGTTTAACTTATTCATCTGCTTTCCAATTTTTATTTAATTATTCTGTCCTTGCGAATATATTTTCTGTCGACTTGTTTTGGCTTTACAATTGATACAAATCAGAGATTCGTATTACCAATAAACTGACATTATCAATTATCAATCCCAATTATCCTTTACAACTCTCAAATTATCGAATTTTATCAGAAAAAGGGAAGAACATCAGAAAACTGCCCTGTTCGTGTCTCTTTTTTATTCATAATCCGAATTCGAACCAAATTTCAAAAACTAAGAATGTAGTTTCGTTAGGATTCTTCCACTTAAACTATCTGGAAAAGCTAAGGTCTCAATTCTTCTTATCGGGTTTCAATTTTGATGTCAAAGTTGAGTTCAAAAAAAGTTAAACAAATCGTTCATTGTGAAATTTGAATTCGTGTTTGTGTTTCCAGTTAAATTGTTGATGGAGAAAGTTTCTAGCAGAGTTTTTAAACCTTTTTCATGTTTTGATCTTTCTCTAAAACATATTAAATCTTCGAAATTGAGTTTGAGTTTACACCGAGTTCTAAAGGTTCTGTTACAGCGATTTTTATTATATTTTGTTGTTGTTTTAATTAATCCAGTAAGTCTCTAAATGTTTCTATGTCCTAAAACTAAAGAGATAAAATGCTATTAATTTGATTTGAACTTTGGTCGATTTGCAATCTATGATGAAGAAGAAGATGGAACGGGTAAGCTGGGTTAAATAAAAGTTAAAACGCGATATAGAATAGGAAAGCGGGAACAGAGGGACGGTTTGTATGATATTTGAATTAGCAGGAGGTTGCGGGTTCGAGCCCGGGCATGGGCATTATTTTTAGGCCAAATTCTTTAAGGTAGTTATCTTCTTTTTATTTTCATTATCTCATTATTATTATTATTATTATTATTATTATTATTATTATTATTATTATTATTATTATTATTATTATTATTATTATTATTATTATTATTATTATTATTATTATTATTATTATTATTACTTATTATTATTATTGTTGTTATATTAATTATTACTAGTATCTTAATTGTTAATAATATAAAAACTAACACTAGAACAAGTATTATTATAATTATGATTAGTATTATTATTATTATTGTTATTGTTATTGCTATTATTAATTAAAATTGATTATATATACTAAGATTAATATTATAGTTGTTATTGTTACTAATGTTATTATCAGTAAATATTATTATTATTATCATTATTATTAATTTTATCAGACTATTATTAATATATGTATTATGTACTAATATCAAAAATTAGTATTTTTTTACTACCGTCATTAGTAAATTATTCTTTTTTATCAAAAACTACTAATATTATCATTATGTGATTTATAATCAAAAATTATCAGCAAAATTATTATTAACAAAATTATTAACTTTAATATTAGTAACATTAGGTATTATCATTTTTATCATTTTTACCATTACAAATAATATTATGGTATTATTATAATTACTATATTTTAACAAACAACGATATATATATTTAATACACGTAACATAACCAAATTAATATTATCATATACAAAATGAATATATGGAATATATAAAAATGATATAACTAATAAATTATTATATATTGATCGATTGCCAATTATGTGTATTAATAAATAAACAAATGATATAGGTTCGTGAATCCGAGGCCAACCCTATACTTGTTCAATGTCGTTATATGTATTTTTACTACAAAATACAGTATGGTGAGTTTCATTACTCCCTTTTTAAATGCTTTTGCAATATATATTTTTGGGACTGAGAATACATGCGCTGTTTTTATAACTGTTTTACGAAATAGACATAAGTAACTGAAACTACATTCTATGGTTGGATTATCAAATCGAATATCACCCTTTTTAGTCTGGTAATCTAAGAATTAGGGAACAGAAACCCTAATTGACACGAATCCTAAAGATAGATCTATCGGGCCCAACAAGCCGCATCCAAAGTACCGGATGCTTTAGTACTTCGAAATTTATATCATGTTCGAAGGAGGTTCCCGAAATGATGGGGATATTCTTATATGCATATTGTGAATGTCGGTTACCAGGTGTTCAATCCATATGAATGATTATTTTTGTCTCTATGTATGGGACGTATATTTATGAGATCTGAAAATGAAATCTTGTGGTCTGTTAAAATGATGGAAATGATTATTTATGTTAAACTAATGAACTCACCAACCTTTTGGTTGACACTTGAAAGCATGTTTATTCTCAGGTACGAAAGAAATCTTCCGCTGTGCATTTGCTCATTTTAGAGATATTACTTGGAGTCATACATGACATATTTCAAAAGACGTTGCATTCGAGTCATTGAGTTCATCAAGAATATTATCAAGTCATTTATAGTTTAGATATATTATGAAATGGTATGCATACCTGTCAACTTACAATGAGATGGAAGTTTGTCTTTTGAAAACGAATGCAATGTTTGTAAAATGTATCATATAGAGGTCAAGTACCTCGCGATGTAATCAACTGTTGTGAATCGTTTATAATCGATGTGGATTTCGTCCGGATGGATTAGGACGGGTCTTCACAGTTGGTATAAGAGCGGTGGTCTTAGTGAACCAGGTTTTGCATTAATGTGTCTAACTGATAGTCGTTAGGATGCATTAGTAAGTCTGGACTTCGACCGTCTCTGCATGTCAAAAGTTTTGCTTATCATTTTGTGTCAAAAATTACCTGCTTATCATTCTTAGTCTAGACACATCTTACTGCCTCTATTGCATAGATAGTGTATAGATAAATTCATATCTTAGCATATACGTTACTGTAAACTTTGCCTGACAACTTCTGAAGATTCCTCCGTAACTTATGGGATCTTGGTATTTTATATACATATGAAAATTATGTTTTTCTAAGTCCTATAATCTATCTCATATCGAAAAATCAATTCCCTGATCGTACGAAATGGATCCTTCAACAAGTTCGAGTTCATCAGACTCCGACAACTATTCCGACATGGATGTTCACATAAGCTCCGAAACCAGCGTCACCAGAATGAATCAACTAATCATCCATCCCCAATTTATTTGATGGGTTCGTAGCCTACTAAATTATTGGAGACAAGAAGAAGGTGATCCCCTCCATCCACCATATTGCCCTCTTGGTAAAGAACCTGAAGCACTTACCGGCGAACCTTTTCGTGATACTATTTTCTCTCTCATTTCCAGAGTATCTCATCATAATTATATACTATCTCAAATTCTAAATCTTATTCATCCACTCGTTCCGACCGACAATCATCCCGGAATAATAGAAGAAGTCAACGAACTTCGCGCTCGTGTAATCAATTTGGAGAATATGGCACAAAATTTAGCAGCTTCAGCAACATCACCGGAACCAATGGTACCATCAGTAACAACACCCGTACCATCAATAACACACACCTCAACATCTCATTCTGTACCACGAGCATAATCATCGTTCTACAAATCATTCTACATCATTTATCTTCGTTCGACATTACGATTATGTAATCTCTAATATTTTAGGGATTATATACTCTTGTTCTAACGGTAAATCAAATGAGATTAATATTATATTAACTCATTAAATTCATGATTTCATCTGAAGAAAATATATACGTATATATATTTTCATAAAGATTGTAATTAAAAATTCTTTCGTACAAACTGTTAATGGTGAAAATATTTTAACGGGTAGGTAATACCTGAGGAATATACATATTTCACATTAATAAGTTACACTGTACATTCATCGAAGCTGATTCAACAGTCATTTACTATCCTACTTACATCCACCGATATACAAATCCGTTCAGCATAGAATAACCATTTTCATCCAATTTCATATTTGGATTTTGATTTATCAGAATCCAACAAGTGGCATAATGAAGAAAACATTTGACAAAATAAAATTTGTTAGAAACAAATGATTTAATTATGAGAAGAATTTTGTTAAGAATCCACGCTAACGAAATCCTAGCTAACTGTTCCTAGCTAACTAACTGTTAATTCCGTATTACATTTTAATTATCGCAATTTACATTCTCGCAACTTTATTTATCGTTATTTAATTTCTGTTATATACTTTACGCACTTTATTTATCATCATTTAATTTCTGTTATTTATTTTACGCACTTTAAATATCGGAACACGTATACAAGGTTTTGACATATCATATCGACGCATCTATATATATTATTTGGAATCACCATAGACACTCTATATGCAGTAATGATCGAGTTCTCTATACATAGTTGAGGTTGATTCTACAATAATATATATAGTTTAAGTTATGATCGAGTCTGAGACATGTACACTGGTCACGATACGTATTAATATTATATATTAAATTGTATATGAATTATTGGACTGTCAACTGTGGACTATCGACTGTGGACTAAAAACATTGGACAATTAAAATGAATTAAAATACTGATTATAACATATGAAACTAAACATTTCTTCAAGTTTGCCACTTGATTTTATCCTAAACCCCATTTGTATCTTCACGATTACATTCTTCGTTCAAACCTTTCATGATTCTTGAGAACACCTCAATCGAGAGGATAAACCAACCGCACTTCATCTACGGAAGGAAAGATTTATGTATATAGTATTGCACGTGAGAAACTCTCGGCAATTGAGTAAAAGTTTAACACGTAGCCGCATCAGATCCTTTGGCATTTGTTAGCAAAAATAACTTTACAATTTCTTTTCAAATTAGCTAATTTTGTCACAGCTCCAACAAGTCAACTTCAATTTTTCGTTCGAAACAACCTTATTATAACCTTGATATATATGCTTGCTCTTTTATTGTTACCGAGGAACCTTTTATATTCCACCATATTACCAGCAGATGTACCAGCAACCTCGTCGCTCCTTGGTTTAAATCTCTCCGACAAATCACTATATTTATCTATTGAAGTCTCATCATGTACTCATCTGCATCTTGTAACAAGAATTGCCATACCAATTATCGAGAATCAGTAAATCTGTATTGTGAGTCTCGCAACGTTTCCACATCAACAGTTATATGTATCCATATAACATTATTCTCTTAGAACTATGATCTTTCATTCTTAAATTTTGAAAAGCACCCAGTCTGTGAATTAATACTATGAATTTTGAAAAGTTAAATGAAGTAACAAAAACACTAAACGACCTTAATCATCAGAAGTTTGATGATAAAGAATAATATGTTGGAAAAACTCAGAAAAGTTGGAACTGGAAAACGGATTGAACTAACTACGAAGGAGTCTCTGAACAAATCACAAGGACTAAACTTGTACATTAAGAATCCTGATGATTCTGTTTCTGATGAAATCTTTAGCGAATACCTTGCTTTTGACTCCAAACTCTTGCGGACAAATTTTCTTCACCATCCTTCGATATTAGAAATTCCAAGATATCATCGTATTTTTCATTATAAATATCCTCCATATTTCTGAAGATATTTTTATAACTATTCTTATCTGAAATCATTAATCTATTCGTGCTATCAGTGTTACATCTTATAGAAACTGTTAGTTTCTATATTCTGTAAACTTTCGAGCTTAAAATATGAATGTTATTGAAGTAATGTTGGGAACTAATGCATGAGTTAGTATAATATAATGACACTTGATCAACGTGATTATATTACAGTAAGTCATGCTGAGTTTCTAAATGGGACATGATGATTCACAGATTATAACGTCATCATGTGTCATGTTACACGACTCTTACATTTTATCTGATATATAAACATACCAAGAACATATTTTCTTGATAGTTCTATCTTTCCCGAATATTCTGGTAATTTGACGAATCAAGATCGTGCTGTTACCATTTCTTTCTTAGAACATTAACTATGTTCATTTCGAATTTCATATATATGAATTTTAGATCATTATTCCCTTGATTTAAAGTCGGGAAGAGAAAACAAAAGCATGGAGCTCCGAAATATAAAGGAGGATATAAAGCCCGATGACACCACGTAAATTACAAACCGTGTATGTCAATGTTTATCGCAACATAAAGACACGGGAGAAATTAAAAACATTATAACCCTAAGGGCGAAGTAAAAGAAAACAGAATCCTCCAGTGGGAGTTGGAAAAGAAGTATGACAGAAATGATAATTAGAAAAATATCAAGGATTAGAATGGGATTAAGCGTTTTTACGATCTTTGAATGTATGAACTAAGAAATAAAGTATAGGAATGGTGAGAATAATGGAACGGAAGAGTTTAATTAATAATGGAAATATCAGACAGAGTATTCAAGGTAGATCATCGTATTTAATTATAGAGATCTTAATTTCCTTACTCGCCGAAGAATCAAATCTTTTAGATTTCGAAGATTTTCTTTAAATCCCTTGAATTCCTGAATTCAACCCTAACTCTGCCAAAAAGTTAAAACGAATCTTTATTTTTACTATTCTAATCTTTGGTGATAGCTTCATTCGTACTCTTCGAATAATCGAATTATTTTTATCCATATTACTCAATGATGATAAAACTCAATTTATCAACTCATATTCGTCATGAAAATATTTTTATTGTTAGCCATGACAACCTCACTCAAATTTCGGGACGAAATTTCTTTTACGGGTAGGTACTGTAGTGATCCGAGAATTTCCGATCAAATTTAAACTTTAATCTTTATATGTTCCCGACACGATAAGCAAAATCTGTAATGTTGAGTCTCGAAAGTTTGAAATCTATATTCATGTAATCAAATATCCTTTGACTATGCTCGACGATTCATGAACTATTAATTGTAAATAGAAATGTATATATATAAATAAATATATATAGGCAAATATTTTTATATTATGAATTACAAATATTAATAAACTAGTATGTGATTTAGAAAGAAAACTTAAACTTGATATTTAAAACATGATTAAATATGAAGTAGTTGAAATATATAAATATATAAACATATCAATTGTATGCATATTATAATATATATATATATATATATAAAATATAAAAATATTAAATATGGAATATTTGATATTATTTAATATATAATATGTTACATAAATAATAATAGGTAATATTGATATATCCAATTTAAATATAATGATAAATATAGTTGTTATACTAATCTTATTATTATTATTTCATGATTGTCGATATTAATATTAATATCAGTATCATTAGTATTACTATATATGATATATAAATATGAAAGTTTGTACATCTAAATTGTTATAACATTATTACTACTAAAGTTATTGTTGTCATCATTAATATCATTTTACTACACTTAGTAATAAATATTATGATTATTATAAATATTATTAGTGTTAATATGATTATTATTATCATTATCATTAGTGTTATTAATAATATTAGTATAATTAACATTACTGTTATTAGCAACATTATTGCTATACAATTATGGTAATTGCTATCATTATCATTAGTAATATTATTATTACTAGCATATTATTATAAATTGTATTGTATTATTATGTATAATATTAAGATCAGTGTTATCATAGTTATAATATTAATATAATATATAAAAATAAATACATAAGGAGATGTCCATACATAGTGATATATAGATACAAATAAATATATACAAATATTTACATATGTCGTTATATACAGATATATTTATTAGGAAATCAGTATTATTATTTATTTATCATTATTATTTATTATTATTATTATTATTAATGTAAATATTATTAAAACTAATATATTTATTAATTGTATAATCTACAAATAAGGATAAAGGGGAACGAATTTGTTGTACACTTCAACACTGTGAGCAAGCTGTAATATCCTTATTTCTATCTGAATTTAGTTAGAAGTCGATCTCATAAAATAGTTACAAACAAAATCTGTTTAACGTATGCATCTGCTTTCCAATTTTTATTTAATTATTCTGTCCTTGCGAATATATTTTCTGTCGACTTGTTTTGGCTTTAAAATTGATACAAATCAGAGATTAGTATTACCAATAAACTGACATTATCAATTATCAATCCCAATTATCCTTTACAACTCTCAAATTATCGAATTTTATCAGAAAAAGGGAAGAACATCAGAAAACTGCCCTATTCGTGTCTCTTTTTTATTCATAATCCGAATTCGAATCAAATTTCAAAAACTAAGAATGTAGTTTTGTTAGGATTCTTCCACTTAAACTATCTGGAAAAGCTAAGGTCTCAATTCTTCTTATCAGGTTTCAATTTTGAAGTCAAAGTTGAGTTCAAAAAAAGTCAAACAAATCATTCATTGTGAACTTTGAATTCGTGTTTGTGTTTCTAGTTAAATTGTTGATGGAGAAAGTTTATAGCAGAGTTTTTAAACCTTTTTCATGTTTTTATCTTTCTCTAAAACATACTAAATCTTTGAAATTGAGTTTGAGTTTACACCGAGTTCTAAAGGTTCTGTTATAGCGATTTTTATTATATTTTTTTGTTGTTTTAATTAATCCAGTAAGTCTCTAAATGTTTCTATGTCCTAAAACTAAAGAGATAAAATGCTATTAATTTGATTTGAACTTTGGTCGATTTGCAATCTATGATGAAGAAGAAGATGGAACGGGTAAGCTGGGTTAAATAAAGTTAAAACGGATATAAAATAGGAAAGCAGGAACAGAGGGACGGTTTGTATGATATTTGAGTTAGCGGGAGGTTGCGGGTTCGAGCCCGGGCATGGGCATTATTTTTAGGCCAAATTCTTTAAGGTAGTTATCTTCTTTTTATTTTCATTATCTCATTATTATCATATACAAAATGAATATATGGAATATATAAAAATGATATAACTAATAAATTATTATATATTGATCGATTGCCAATTATGTGTATTAATAAATAAACAAATGATATAGGTTCGTGAATTCGAGGCCAACCCTATACTTGTTCAATGTCGTTATACGTATTTTTACTACAAAATACAGTATGGTGAGTTTCATTACTCCTATTTTAAATGCTTTTGCAATATATATTTTTGGGACTGAGAATACATGCGCTGTTTTTATAACTATTTTACGAAATAGACACAAGTAACTGAAACTACATTCTATGGTTGGATTATCAAATCGAATATCACCCTTTTTAGTTTGGTAATCTAAGAATTAGGGAACAGAAACCCTAATTGACGCGAATCCTAAAGATAGATCTATCGGGCCCAACAAGCCCCATCCAAAGTACCGGATGCTTTAGTACTTCGAAATTTATATCATGTCCGAAGGAGGATCCCAGAATGATGGGGATATTCTTATATGCATATTGTGAATGTCGGTTACCAGGTGTTCAATCCATATGAATGATTATTTTTGTCTCTATGTATGGGACGTATATTTATGAGATCTGAAAATGAAATCTTGTGGTCTGTTAAAATGATGGAAATGATTATTTATGTTAAACTAATGAACTCACCAACCTTTTGGTTGACACTTGAAAGCATGTTTATTCTCAGGTACGAAAGAAATCTTCCGCTGTGCATTTGCTCATTTTAGAGATATTACTTGGAGTCATACATGACATATTTCAAAAGACGTTGCATTCGAGTCATTGAGTTCATCAAGAATATTATCAAGTCATTTATAGTTTAGATATATTATGAAATGGTATGCATGTCTGTTAACTTACAATGAGATGGAAGTTTGTCTTTTGAAAACGAATGCAATGTTTGTAAAATGTATCATATAGAGGTCAAGTACCTCGTGATGTAATCAACTGTTGTGAATCGTTTATAATCGATGTGGACTTCTTCCGGATGGATTAGGACGGGTCTTCACAGAATGCATGACTTGTTTCTAGACTTATGAATTACGTGTCTTTATTTCTTTTGCTGAACGACTTGCGTATTAACTAGAATTGTCTTTATAGCTGCCGAGTCGCAAGTTATTATGTGCTATATTTCATCCTATATGTATAATAGTGGTATTGTATGTTTGTAAAATATTGTATAAAAGTTTGAACGCGAAATATTATTGTAATAAGTTTTTCATATAGAATCGTAGTAGTTGAATTGTATAATAGCTACTAAGTATGAACTTAACGGGTAGGTACTACCTGAATTAAAACTATAAAATGCTAATATGAAGAAAAAACTTTTATAATTAAGTTCATATTATGCTACGAAATGAAATGTCCTGTTCATATGGATTATAAACGTTCCATATTAATTGATTTCGTTGCGAGGTTTTGACCTCTATATGAGACGTTTTTAAAAGACTGCATTCGTTTTTAAAACAAACCATAACCTTTATTTTATCGACAAGGTTAAAAGGACACCACCTAGATTATCATAAATGATAATCTAAAAATCTCACACTTACACACTACCTGAAATGTCCCGTTCTTATTGATTAAAAACGTTCCATATTAATTGATTTCGTTGCGAGGTTTTGACCTCTATATGAGACGTTTTTCAAAGACTGCATTCATTTTTAAAACAAACCATAACCTTTATTTCATAAATAAAGGTTTAAAAAGCTTTACGTAGATTATCAAATAATGATAATCTAAAATATCCTGTTTACACACGACCATTACATAATGGTTTACAATACAAATATGTTACAACAAAATAAGTTTCTTGAATGCAGTTTTTACACAATATCATACAAGCATGGACTCCAAATCTCGTCCTTATTTAAGTATGTGACAGCGGAAGCTCCTAATAATCACCTGAGAATAAACATGCTTAAAACGTCAACAAAAATGTTGGTGAGTTATAGGTTTAACCTATATATATCAAATCATAATAATAGACCACAAGATTTCATATTTCAATACACATCCCATACATAGAGATAAAAATCATTCATATGGTGAACACCTGGTAACCGACATTAACAAGATGCATATATAAGAATATCCCCATCATTCCGGGACACCCTTCGGATATGATATAAATTTCGAAGTACTAAAGCATCCGGTACTTTGGATGGGGTTTGTTAGGCCCAATAGATCTATCTTTAGGATTCGCGTCAATTAGGGTGTCTGTTCCCTAATTCTTAGATTACCAGACTTAATAAAAAGGGGCATATTCGATTTCGATAATTCAACCATAGAATGTAGTTTCACGTACTTGTGTCTATTTTGTAAATCATTTATAAAACCTGCATGTATTCTCATCCCAAAAATATTAGATTTTAAAAGTGGGACTATAACTCACTTTCACAGATTTTTACTTCGTCGGGAAGTAAGACTTGGCCACTGGTTGATTCACGAACCTATAACAATATATACATATATATCAAAGTATGTTCAAAATATATTTACAACACTTTTAATATATTTTGATGTTTTAAGTTTATTAAGTCAGCTGTCCTCGTTAGTAACCTACAACTAGTTGTCCACAGTTAGATGTACAGAAATAAATCGATAAATATTATCTTGAATCAATCCACGACCCAGTGTATACGTATCTCAGTATTGATCACAACTCAAACTATATATATTTTGGAATCAACCTCAACCCTGTATAGCTAACTCCAACATTCACATATAGAGTGTCTATGGTTGTTCCGAAATATATATAGATGTGTCGACATGATAGGTCGAAACATTGTATACGTGTCTATGGTATCTCAAGATTACATAATATACAATACAAGTTGATTAAGTTATGGTTGGAATAGATTTGTTACCAATTTTCACGTAGCTAAAATGAGAAAAATTATCCAATCTTGTTTTACCCATAACTTCTTCATTTTAAATCCGTTTTGAGTGAATCAAATTGCTATGGTTTCATATTGAACTCTATTTTATGAATATAAACAGAAAAAGTATAGGTTTATAGTCGGAAAAATAAGTTACAAGTCGTTTTTATAAAGGTAGTCATTTCAGTCGAAAGAACGACGTCTAGATGACCATTTTAGAAAACATACTTCCACTTTGAGTTTAACCATAATTTTTGGATATAGTTTCATGTTCATAATAAAAATCATTTTCTCAGAATAACAACTTTTAAATCAAAGTTTATCATAGTTTTTAATTAACTAACCCAAAACAGCCCGCGGTGTTACTACGACGGCGTAAATCCGGTTTTACGGTGTTTTTCGTGTTTCCAGGTTTTAAATCATTAAGTTAGCATATCATATAGATATAGAACATGTGTTTAGTTGATTTTAAAAGTCAAGTTAGAAGGATTAACTTTTGTTTGCGAACAAGTTTAGAATTAACTAAACTATGTTCTAGTGATTACAAGTTTAAACCTTCGAATAAGATAGCTTTATATGTATGAATCGAATGATGTTATGAACATCATTACTACCTTAAGTTCCTTGGATAAACCTACTGGAAAAGAGAAAAATGGATCTAGCTTCAACGGATCCTTGGATGGCTCGAAGTTCTTGAAGCAGAATCATGACACGAAAACAAGTTCAAGTAAGATCATCACTTGAAATAAGATTGTTATAGTTATAGAAATTGAACCAAAGTTTGAATATGATTATTACCTTGTATTAGAATGATAACCTACTGTAAGAAACAAAGATTTCTTGAGGTTGGATGATCACCTTACAAGATTGGAAGTGAGCTAGCAAACTTGAAAGTATTCTTGATTTTATGTAACTAGAACTTGTAGAATATATGGAGAACACTTAGAACTTGAAGATAGAACTTGAGAGAGATCAATTAGATGAAGAAAATTGAAGAATGAAAGTGTTTGTAGGTGTTTTTGGTCGTTGGTGTATGGATTAGATATAAAGGATATGTAATTTTGTTTTCATGTAAATAAGTCATGAATGATTACTCATATTTTTGTAATTTTATGAGATATTTCATGCTAGTTGCCAAATGATGGTTCCCACATGTGTTAGGTGACTCACATGGGCTGCTAAGAGCTGATCATTGGAGTGTATATACCAATAGTACATACATCTAAAAGCTGTGTATTGTACGAGTACGAATACGGGTGCATATGAGTAGAATTGTTGATGAAACTGAACGAGGATGTAATTGTAAGCATTTTTGTTAAGTAGAAGTATTTTGATAAGTGTATTGAAGTCTTTCAAAAGTGTATAAATACATATTAAAACACTACATGTATATACATTTTAACTGAGTCGTTAAGTCATCGTTAGTCGTTACATGTAAGTGTTGTTTTTAAACCTTTAGGTTAACGGTCTTGTTAAATGTTGTTAACCCAATGTTTATAATATCAAATGAGATTTTAAATTATTATATTATCATGATATTATCATGTATGAATATCTCTTAATATGATATATATACATTAAATGTCTTTACAACGATAATCGTTACATATATGTCTCGTTTAAAAATCATTAAGTTAGTAGTCTTGTTTTTACATATGTAGTTCATTGTTAATATACTTAATTATATGTTTACTTATCATAGTATCATGTTAACTATATATATATCCATATATATGTCATCATATAGTTTTTACAAGTTTTAACGTTCGTGAATCACCGGTCAACTTGGGTGGTCAATTGTCTATATGAAACATATTTCAATTAATCAAGTCTTAACAAGTTTGATTGCTTAACATGTTGGAAATATTTAATCATGTAAATATCAATCTCAATTAATATATATAAACATGGAAAAGTTCGGGTCACTACAGTACCTACCCGTTAAATAAATTTCGTCCCGAAATTTTAAGCTGTTGAAGGTGTTGACGAATCTTCTGGAAATAGATGTGGGTATTTCTTCTTCATCTGATCTTCACGCTCCCAGGTGAACTCTGGTCCTCTATGAGCATTCCATCGAACCTTAACAATTGGTATCTTGTTTTGCTTAAGTCTTTTAACCTCACGATCCATTATTTCGACGGGTTCTTCGATGAATTGAAGTTTTTCGTTGATTTGGATTTCATCTAACGGAATAGTGAGATCTTCTTTAGCAAAACATTTCTTCAAATTCGAGACGTGGAAAGTGTTATGTACAGCCGCGAGTTGTTGAGGTAAATCAAGTCGGTAAGCTACTAGTCCGACACGATCAATAATCTTGAATGGTCCAATATACCTTGGATTTAATTTCCCTCGTTTACCAAATCGAACAACGCCTTTCCAAGGTGCAACTTTAAGCATGACCATCTCTCCAATTTCAAATTCTATATCTTTTCTTTTAATGTCAGCGTAGCTCTTTTGTCGACTTTGGGCGGTTTTCAACCGTTGTTGAATTTGGATGATCTTCTCGGTAGTTTCTTGTATAATCTCCGGACCCGTAATCTGTCTATCCCCCACTTCACTCCAACAAATCGGAGACCTGCACTTTCTACCATAAAGTGCTTCAAACGGCGCCATCTCAATGCTTGAATGGTAGCTGTTGTTGTAGGAAAATTCTGCTAACGGTAGATGTCGATCCCAACTGTTTCCGAAATCAATAACACATGCTCGTAGCATGTCTTAAAGCGTTTGTATCGTCCTTTCGCTCTGCCCATCAGTTTGTGGATGATAGGCAGTACTCATGTCTAGACGAGTTCCTAATGCTTGCTGTAATGTCTGCCAGAATCTTGAAATAAATCTGCCATCCCTATCAGAGATAATAGAGATTGGTATTCCATGTCTGGAGACGACTTCCTTCAAATACAGTCGTGCTAACTTTTCCATCTTGTCATCTTCTCTTATTGGCAGGAAGTGTGCTGATTTGGTGAGACGATCAACTATTACCCAAATAGTATCAAAACCACTTGCAGTCCTTGGCAATTTAGTGATGAAATCCATGGTAATGTTTTCCCATTTCCACTCCGGGATTTCGGGTTGTTGAAGTAGACCTGATGGTTTCTGATGCTCAGCTTTGACCTTAGAACACGTCAAACATTCTCCTACGTATTTAGCAACATCGGCATTCATACCCGGCCACCAAAAATGTTTCTTGAGATCCTTGTACATCTTCCCCGTTCCAGGATGTATTGAGTATCTGGTTTTATGAGCTTCTCTAAGTACCATTTCTCTCATATCTCCAAATTTTGGTACCCAAATCCTTTCAGCCCTATACCGGGTTCCGTCTTCCCGAATATTAAGATGCTTCTCCGATCCTTTGGGTATTTCATCCTTTAAATTTCCCTCTTTTAAAACTCCTTGTTGCGCCTCCTTTATTTGAGTAGTAATGTTATTATGAATCATTATATTCATTGATTTTACTCGAATGGGTTCTCTGTCCTTCCTGCTCAAGGCATCAGCTACCACATTTGCCTTCCCCGGGTGGTAACGAATCTCAAAGTCGTAATCATTCAATAATTCAATCCACCTACGCTGCCTCATATTCAGTTGTTTCTGATTAAATATGTGTTGAAGACTTTTGTGGTCGGTATATATAATACTTTTGACCCCATATAAGTAGTGCCTCCAAGTCTTTAATGCAAAAACAACCGCGCCTAATTCCAAATCATGCGTCGTATAATTTTGTTCGTGAATCTTCAATTGTCTAGACGCATAAGCAATCACCTTCGTTCGTTGCATTAATACACAACCGAAACCTTGCTTTGATGCATCACAATAAATCACAAAATCATCATTCCCTTCAGGCAATGACAATATAGGTGCCGTAGTTAGCTTTTTCTTCAATAACTGAAACGCTTTCTCTTGTTCATCATTCCATTCAAATTTCTTCCCTTTATGCGTTAATGCAGTCAAGGGTTTTGCTATTCTGGAAAAGTCTTGGATGAACCTTCTGTAGTAACCAGCTAGTCCTAAAAACTGTCGTATGTGTTTCGGAGTTTTCGGGGTTTCCCACTTTTCAACAGTTTCTATCTTTGCCGGATCCACCTTAATACCTTCTTTGTTCACTATGTGACCGAGGAATTGAACTTCTTCCAACCAAAATGCACACTTTGAAAACTTAGCGTATAATTCTTCCTTCCTCAATACTTCTAACACCTTTCTCAAATGTTCACCGTGTTCTTGGTCATTCTTTGAGTAAATAAGTATGTCATCAATGAAAACAATGACAAACTTGTCAAGGTATGGTCCACACACTCGGTTCATAAGGTCCATGAACACAGCTGGTGCATTAGTTAAACCAAACGGCATGACCATAAACTCGTAATGACCGTAACGTGTTCTGAAAGCAGTCTTTGGAATATCATCTTCTTTCACCCGCATTTGATGATACCCGGAACGTAAGTCAATCTTTGAATAAACAGACGAGCCTTGTAGTTGATCAAATAAGTCATCGATTCTCGGTAGTGGGTAGCGGTTCTTGATGGTAAGTTTGTTCAACTCTCGGTAGTCGATACACAACCTGAATGTACCATCTTTCTTCTTGACAAACAAAACAGGAGCTCCCCACGGTGATGTGCTTGGTCGAATGAAACCACGCTCTAAAAGTTCTTGTAATTGGCTTTGTAGTTCTTTCATCTCGCTGGGTGCGAGTCTGTAAGGAGCACGAGCTATTGGTGCAGCTCCTGGTACAAGATCTATTTGAAATTCAACGGATCGATGTGGGGGTAATCCCGGTAATTCTTTCGGAAATACATCAGGAAATTCTTTTGCGACGGGAACATCATTGATGCTCTTTTCTTCAGTTTGTACTTTCTCGACGTGTGCTAGAACAGCATAGCAACCTTTTCTTATTAGTTTTTGTGCCTTCAAATTACTAATAAGATGTAGCTTCGTGTTGCCCTTTTCTCCGTACACCATTAAGGGTTTTCCTTTTTCTCGTATAATGCGAATTGCATTTTTGTAACAAACGATCTCCGCTTTCACTTCTTTCAACCAGTCCATACCGATTATCACATCAAAACTCCCTAACTCTACTGGTATCAAATCAATCTTAAATGTTTCGCTAACCAGTTTAATTTCTCGATTCCGACATATATTATCTGCTGAAATTAATTTACCATTTGCTAATTCAAGTAAAAATTTACTATCCAAAGGCGTCAATGGACAACTTAATTTAGCACAAAAATCTCTACTCATATAGCTTCTATCTGCACCCGAATCAAATAAAACGTAAGCAAATTTATGTCAATAAGAAACGTACCCGTAACAAGCTCCGGGTCTTCCTGTGCCTCTACCGCATTAATATTGAAAACTCTTCCACGGCCTTGTCCATTCGTGTTCTCCTGGTTCGGGCATTTTTTAATAATGTGGCCCGGTTTTCCACATTTATAACAAACTACATTGGCATAACTTGCTCCGACACTACTTGCTCCGCCATTACTCGTTCCGACACCATTTGTTCCTTTCGTTCTATTAACCCCTGGTCCGTAGACCTCACACTTCGCCGCGCTATGACCATTTCTTTTACACTTGTTGCAAAATTTGGTGCAGAACCCCGAGTGATTCTTTTCACACCTTTGGCATAGCTGTTTCTGATTGTTGTTGTTATTGCGGTTATTATTATTGTTGGGATGATTGTTGTAGTTGCTGTTGTTGTTGTTGTTGTTGTTGTTGTTGGGCCGTTTGTTGTAGTTGCGATTGATGTTGCGATTATTGGGATAATTGTTTCGATTATTGTTGTAATTGCTGTTGTTGTTGTATTGGTGATTCTTATCACCGTTTTCCTCCCACTTTCTTTTGACTTGCTTCACATTGGCCTCTTCAGCAGTCTGTTCTTTAATTCTTTCTTCAATCTGGTTCACGAGTTTGTGAGCCATTCTACATGCCTGTTGTATGGAGGCGGGCTCGTGTGAACTTATATCTTCTTGGATTCTTTCCGGTAATCCTTTCACAAACGCGTCGATCTTCTCTTCCTCATCTTCGAATGCTCCCGGACACAATAGGCACAATTCTGTGAATCGTCTTTCGTACGTGGTAATATCAAATCCTTGGGTTCGTAACCCTCTAAGTTCTGTCTTGAGCTTATTGACCTCGGTTCTGGGACGGTACTTCTCGTTCATCAAGTGCTTGAATGCTGACCACGGTAGTGCGTACGCATCGTCTTGTCCCACTTGCTCTAGATAGGTATTCCACCATGTTAACGCAGAACCTGTGAAGGTATGCGTAGCGTACTTTACTTTGTCCTCTTCAGTACACTTACTTATGGCAAACACCGATTCGACCTTCTCGGTCCACCGTTTCAATCCGATCGGTCCTTCGGTTCCATCAAATTCCAAAGGTTTGCAGGCAGTGAATTCTTTGTAGGTGCATCCTACACGATTTCCTGTACTGCTAGATCCAAGGTTATTGTTGGTATGTAGCGCAGCCTGTACTGCGGCTATGTTTGAAGCTAGAAAAGTATGGAATTCCTCTTCATTCATATTCACGGTGTGTCGAGTAGTCGGTGCCATTTCCTTCAAAATAGTTAAATGGAACAAGTTAATCATACAGAATATTAAGAGTAGTTAATAGTATTTCGTAGCATAATATGAACTCATTTATAAAAGCTTTTTCTTCATATTAGCGTTTTATAAGTTTAAATTCGGGTAGTACCTACCCGTTAAGTTCATACTTAGTAGCTAATATACAATTCAACTACTACAATTCTATATGAAAAACTGATTATAATAATATTTCGCGTTCAAACTTTTATACAATATTTTACAAACTTACAATACCGCTTATTTTACATAAAGCATGAAATATAGCACACAATAACTTTGATACAAGATAGTTGTGAAGATAATTCTAGCTAGTACACAAGTCGTTCAGCAAAGGCAATAAAGACACGTAATTCATACGTCCAGAAACAAGTCATGCATTCTGGTTTTACTAGGACTACTTCCCATCCTTGGTCTTGTGCAACATAACCGTTATGGCCGTTGATAAGACAGCGTGTTGTAACGTCGTCAAAGGGACGAGGGTTACGTAATGTCCAACAGTCCCGTAATAATCTAAAAACCTCATTTCTTACCCCAATTACCGATTCCGTCACTTGTGGAAACGTTTTGTTTAATAGTTGTAGCCCGATGTTCTTGTTCTCACTTTGGTGAGAAGTGAACATTACTAATCCGTAAGCATAACATGCTTCTTTATGTTGCATGTTAGCCGCTTTTTCTAAATCACGAAGTCCAATATTCGGATATATTGAGTCAAAATAATTTCTTAACCCGTTGCGTAAAATAGCATTTGGGTTCCCCGCAATATATGCGTCAAAGTAAACACATCGTAACTTATGGGTTTCCCAATGTGATATCCCCCATCTTTCAAACGAAAGTCTCTTATAAACCAAGACATTCTTGGAACGTTCTTCGAATGTCTTACAAACTGATCTCGCCTTAAATAGTTGTGCCGAGGAATTCTGGCCGACTCTAGACAAGATTTCATCAATCATGTCTCCGGGTAGGTCTCTTAAAATATTGGGTTGTCTATCCATTTTGTGTTTTTAAACTGTAAAATAGACAAGAGTTAGATTCATAAAAAAAAAATACTTATTAATACAAGCAATTTTTACATATATCATAAAGCATACGAACACTATATTACATATATTACACCACACGAATACAACTATCTTATTCCGACTCGCTCGTTTCTTCTTCTTCGGTTTTGGTTCGTTTTGCCAAGTTTCTAGGGATATATGATGTTCCCCTAATACGAGCCGTCGTTATCCACATTGGTTTAGAAAAACCTGGTGGTTTAGAGGTTCCCGGGTCATTGTTACAACTTAAGGACTTCGGGGGTTGACGATACATATAAAGTTCATCGGGGTTGGAATTAGATTTCTCTATTTTTATGCCCTTTCCCTTATTATTTTCTTTTGCCTTTTTAAATTCAGTTGGGGTAATTTCTATAACATCATCGGAATTCTCGTCGGAATCTGATTCATCGGAGAATTGGTAATCCTCCCAATATTTTGCTTCCTTGGCGGAAACACCATTAACCATAATTAATCTTGGTCGGTTGGTTGAGGATTTTCTTTTACTTAACCGTTTTATTATTTCCCCCACCGGTTCTATTTCTTCATCCGGTTCCGATTCTTCTTCCGGTTCCGATTCTTCTTCCGGTTCCGACTCTTCTTCCGGTTCCTCTTCGAGAACTTGTGAATCAGTCCACGAATCATTCCAATTTACATTTGACTCTTCATTATTATTAGGTGAGTCAATGGGACTTGTTCTAGAGGTAGACATCTATCACATAATATCAAACGCGTTAAGAGATTAATATATCACATAATATTCACATGTTAAAAATATATAGTTTCCAACAAAATTTGTTAAGCAATCATTTTTCAAGTAAACACGGTCGAAGTCCAGACTCACTAATGCATCCTAACAAACTTGATAAGACACACTAATGAAAAATTCTGGTTCTCTAAGACCAACGCTCGGATACCAACTGAAATGTCCCGTTCTTATTGATTAAAAACGTTCCATATTAATTGATTTCGTTGCGAGGTTTTGACCTCTATATGAGACGTTTTTCAAAGACTGCATTCATTTTTAAAACAAACCATAACCTTTATTTCATAAATAAAGGTTTAAAAAGCTTTACGTAGATTATCAAATAATGATAATCTAAAATATCCTGTTTACACACGACCATTACATAATGGTTTACAATACAAATATGTTACAACAAAATAAGTTTCTTGAATGCAGTTTTTACACAATATCATACAAGCATGGACTCCAAATCTCGTTCTTATTTAAGTATGTGACAGCGGAAGCTCCTAATAATCACCTGAGAATAAACATGCTTAAAACGTCAACAAAAATGTTGGTGAGTTATAGGTTTAACCTATATATATCAAATCATAATAATAGACCACAAGATTTCATATTTCAATACACATCCCATACATAGAGATAAAAATCATTCATATGGTGAACACCTGGTAACCGACATTAACAAGATGCATATATAAGAATATCCCCATCATTCCGGGACACCCTTCGGATATGATATAAATTTCGAAGTACTAAAGCATCCGGTACTTTGGATGGGGTTTGTTAGGCCCAATAGATCTATCTTTAGGATTCGCGTCAATTAGGGTGTCTGTTCCCTAATTCTTAGATTACCAGACTTAATAAAAAGGGGCATATTCGATTTCGATAATTCAACCTTTGAATGTAGTTTCACGTACTTGTGTCTATTTTGTAAATCATTTATAAAACCTGCATGTATTCTCATCCCAAAAATATTAGATTTTAAAAGTGGGACTATAACTCACTTTCACAGATTTTTACTTCGTCGGGAAGTAAGACTTGGCCACTGGTTGATTCACGAACCTATAACAATATATACATATATATCAAAGTATGTTCAAAATATATTTACAACACTTTTAATATATTTTGATGTTTTAAGTTTATTAAGTCAGCTGTCCTCGTTAGTAACCTACAACTAGTTGTCCACAGTTAGATGTACAGAAATAAATTGATAAATATTATCTTGAATCAATCCACGACCCAGTGTATACGTATCTCAGTATTGATCACAACTCAAACTATATATATTTTGGAAACAACCTCAACCCTGTATAGCTAACTCCAACATTCACATATAGAGTGTCTATGGTTGTTCCGAAATATATATAGATGTGTCGACATGATAGGTCGAAACATTGTATACGTGTCTATGGTATCTCAAGATTACATAATATACAATACAAGTTGATTAAGTTATGGTTGGAATAGATTTGTTACCAATTTTCACGTAGCTAAAATGAGAAAAATTATCCAATCTTGTTTTACCCATAACTTCTTCATTTTAAATCCGTTTTGAGTGAATCAAATTGCTATGGTTTCATATTGAACTCTATTTTATGAATATAAACAGAAAAAGTATAGGTTTATAGTCGGAAAAATAAGTTACAAGTCTTTTTTGTAAAGGTAGTCATTTCAGTCGAAAGAACGACGTCTAGATGACCATTTTAGAAAACATACTTCCACTTTGAGTTTAACCATAATTTTTGGATATAGTTTCATGTTCATAATAAAAATCATTTTCTCAAAATAACAACTTTTAAATCAAAGTTTATCATAGTTTTTAATTAACTAACCCAAAACAGCCCGCGGTGTTACTACGACGGCGTAAATCCGGTTTTACGGTGTTTTTCGTGTTTCCAGGTTTTAAATCATTAAGTTAGCATATCATATAGATATAGAACATGTGTTTAGTTGATTTTAAAAGTCAAGTTAGAAGGATTAACTTTTGTTTGCGAACAAGTTTAGAATTAACTAAACTATGTTCTAGTGATTACAAGTTTAAACCTTCGAATAAGATAGCTTTATATGTATGAATCGAATGATGTTATGAATATCATTACTACCTTAAGTTCCTTGGATAAACCTACTGGAAAAGAGAAAAATGGATCTAGCTTCAACGGATCCTTGGATGGCTCGAAGTTCTTGAAGCAGAATCATGACACGAAAACAAGTTCAAGTAAGATCATCACTTGAAATAAGATTGTTATAGTTATAGAAATTGAACCAAAGTTTGAATATGATTATTACCTTGTATTAGAATGATAACCTACTGCAATAAACAAAGATTTCTTGAGGTTGGATGATCACCTTACAAGATTGGAAGTGAGCTAGCAAACTTGAAAGTATTCTTGATTTTATGTAACTAGAACTTGTAGAATATATGAAGAACACTTAGAACTTGAAGATAGAACTTGAGAGAGATCAATTAGATGAAGAAAATTGAAGAATGAAAGTGTTTGTAGGTGTTTTTGGTCGTTGGTGTATGGATTAGATATAAAGGATATGTAATTTTGTTTTCATGTAAATAAGTCATGAATGATTACTCATATTTTTGTAATTTTATGAGATATTTCATGCTAGTTGCCAAATGATGGTTCCCACATGTGTTAGGTGACTCACATGGGCTGCTAAGAGCTGATCATTGGAGTGTATATACCAATAGTACATACATCTAAAAGCTGTGTATTGTACGAGTACGAATACGGGTGCATACGAGTAGAATTGTTGATGAAACTGAACGAGGATGTAATTGTAAGCATTTTTGTTAAGTAGAAGTATTTTGATAAGTGTATTGAAGTCTTTCAAAAGTGTATAAATACATATTAAAACACTACATGTATATACATTTTAACTGAGTCGTTAAGTCATCGTTAGTCGTTACATGTAAGTGTTGTTTTTAAACCTTTAGGTTAACGGTCTTGTTAAATGTTGTTAACCCAATGTTTATAATATCAAATGAGATTTTAAATTATTATATTATCATGATATTATCATGTATGAATATCTCTTAATATGATATATATACATTAAATGTCTTTACAACGATAATCGTTACATATATGTCTCGTTTAAAAATCATTAAGTTAGTAGTCTTGTTTTTACATATGTAGTTCATTGTTAATATACTTAATTATATGTTTACTTATCATAGTATCATGTTAACTATATATATATCCATATATATGTCATCATATAGTTTTTACAAGTTTTAACGTTCGTGAATCACCGGTCAACTTGGGTGGTCAATTGTCTATATGAAACATATTTCAATTAATCAAGTCTTAACAAGTTTGATTGCTTAACATGTTGGAAACATTTAATCATGTAAATATCAATCTCAATTAATATATATAAACATGGAAAAGTTCGGGTCACTACACTACCAATACATATTGGTTTACAATATTAATATGTTACAACAAAGTAAACCTCGAATGCAGTTTTAAACAATATTATACAAGCATGCTGACACCAAGTCTTGTCCATATATTAGCATGCAACAGCAGAAGCTCTTAATAATCACCTGAGAATAAACATGCTTTAAACGTCAACAAAAATATTGGTGAGTTATAGGTTTAACCTATATATTATTAAAATAATATAATAGACCACAAGATTTCATTTATTCAATAATCCTACACTCGCAAGTGTATAAAAATCATTCTATGATGAACACCTGGTAACTGATATTAACATAATTCATATAGAATATTCCCCGCATACTCGCAAGTATGTCATAAATTGACAATCGCAATCACCATATAAATCGAAGTATTAAAGCATTTCAAATTCCAGAATGGGGTTTGTTAGGCCCATAGATCTATCTTTAGGATTCTCTTCAATTAGGGGCCATTTCCCTAATTCTTAGGTTACCAGACTTGAAGGGGCAATATTCGGTTTAATAATCCAAATGTAGTTTTGTGTACTTGTGTCTATTTTGTAAAACATTTAGAAAGCTGCATGTATTCTCATCCCAAAAATATTAGATTTTAAAAGTGAGACTATAACTCACTTTCACAGATTTTTACTTCGTCGGGAAGTAAGACTTCGCCACTGGTCGATTCATGAACCTATAACAAATATGTATATATATATATATATATCAAAGTATGTTCAAAATATATTTACAACATTTTTAATACGTTTTACTGTTTTAAGTTTATTAAGTCAGCTGTCCTCGTTAGTAACCTACAACTAGTTGTCCACAGTTAGATGTACAGAAATAAATCGATATATATTATCTTGAATCAATCCACGACCCAGTGTATACACGTCTCAGGCTAGATCACAAATCAATGTATATATATTTTTGGAATCAACCTCAACCCTGTATAGCTAACTCCAACATTACTGCATATAGAGTGTCTATGGTTGTTCCAAATAATATATATACATGGGTCGATATGATATGTCAAAACATTTGCATACGTGTCTATGGTATCCCAAGATTACATAATATATTAGAATACATGTATAATATAATATGAGTTAGCTAGGATATGATTAATATAGATTTGTTACCAATTTTCACGTAGTTAAAACAAGCAAAAATATCCAACCTTGTTTTACCCATAACTTCTTCGTTTTAAATCCGTTTTGAGTGATTCAAGTTGCAATGGTTTCATATTGAACTTAAGTTTATGAATCTAAAGAGAAAAAATATAAGTTTATGGTCAGAAATACAGGTTACAAATCATTTTTGTAAAGGTAGTCATTTCAGTTGAAAGAACGACGTCTAGATGACCATTTTGGAAAACATACTTCCACTTTGAGTTTAACCATGATTTTTGGATATAGTTTCATGTTCATAAGAAAAATCATTTTCCAAGAAGAACAACTTTTAAATCAACGTTTATCATAGTTTTTAATTAACTAACCCAAAACAGCCCGCGGTGTTACTACGACGGCGTATATCCAGTTTTACGGTTTTTTTCGTGTTTTCAGGTTTTAAATTATTAAGTTAGAATATAATATAGATATAGAACATGTGTTTAGTTGATTTTAAAAGTCAAGTTAGAAGGATTAACTTTTGTTTGCGAACAAGTTTAGAATTAACTAAACTATGTTCTAGTGATTACATGTTCAAATCTTCGAATAAGATAGTTATACATATATGAATCGAATGATGTTATGAACATTATTATTACTACCTCAAGTTTAGTAGGTAAACCTACTGGAAATGATGAAAAAATAACTTGAGCTTCAAAGGATCTTTGATGGCTTGGAAGTTCTTGAAATAGAATCATGACACAAAAACAAGTTCAAGTAAGATTATTACTCGAATTAAGATAGTTATAGTTATAAAAAATGAATCAAAGCTTGAATATGAATATTACCTTGATTTAGAAAGATAACCTACTATAAATAACAAAGGTTTCTTGATCTTAGATGATTGCTTGGAATGGATTAGGAAACTTGGAAGTAAACTTGTAAACTTGGAAGTGTTCTTGAGTAATTGTTTTTATGATGATTATAGGTAATAACCAAAGCTTGTATTTGATGATTTTTGCTGGAAAAATAGTAATTTATACGTTCATGTAAGAGTGTGTGTGTGTGTTTTGAGAGAGAATTGGGAAGAAAATTGAAAGTGAAATGGAGTAGGTGGTGAGTGGTGAAGGTGAGTGGGATTAAAAGGAGTTCTTGTTTTAGTTTTCTTGCTCATAAGTCATGCTAGATGTTAAATAATTGTTCCCACATGGTTAGGTGACTCACATGGGCTGCTAAGAGCTGATCATTGGAGTGTATATACCAATAGTAAATACATTTAGAAGCTGTGTATTATACAAGTACAAATATGAGTGCATACGAGTAGAATTGTTGATGAAAATGAATGAGGATGTAATCGTAAGAATTTTTGTTAAGTAGAAGTACTTGGATAAGTGTCTTGAAGTCTTTCAAAAGTGTATAAATACATATTAAAACACTACATGTATATACATTTTAACTGAGTCGTTAAGTCATCATTAGTCGTTACATGTAAATGTTGTTTTGAAACCTTTAAGTTAATGATCTTGTTAAATGTTGTTAACACATTGTTTATTATATCTAATGAGATGTTAAATTATTACATTATCATGATATAATAATGTATTAATATATCTTAATATGCTATATATACAGTTAAATGTCGTTACAACGATAATCGTTACATATATATCTCGTTTCGAAATCCTTAAGTTAGTAGTCTTGTTTTTACATATGTAGTTCATTGTTATTATACTTAATGATATGTTTACTTATCATTTAACATGTTTTTATATAGTGTATCAATATCTTAAAATGATTCATATGAAATTAGTAAGACGTTGTTATAACGATAATCGTTATATATACCGTTTTCAAGTTTCTTAATTCAATAGTCTCATTTTTATGTATATAACTCATTGTTAAAATACTTAATGAGGTACATACTTATCATAATATCATGATAACTATATATATATATATATATATATATATATATATATATATATATATATATATATATATATATATATATATATATATATATATATATATATCTCATCATATAGGTTTTACAAGTTTTAACGTTCGTGAATCGCCGGTCAACTTGGGTGGTCAATTGTCTATATAAAACCTATTTCAATTAATCAAGTCTTAACAAGTTTGATTGCTTAACATGTTGGAAACACTTAATCATGTAAATATCAATTTCATTTAATATATATAAACATGGAAAAGTTCGGGTCACTACAGTACCTACCCGTTAAATAAATTTCGTCCCGAAATTTTAAGCAGTTGGAGGTGTTGACGTATCTTCTAGAAATAGGTGCGGGTATTTCTTCTTCATCTGATCTTCTCGTTCCCAGGTGAACTCAGGTTCTCTATGGGCATTCCATCGAACCTTAACAATTGGTATCTTATTTTTCTTAAGTCTTTTAACCTCACGATCCATTATTTCAACGGGTTCTTCGATGAATTGAAGTTTTTCGTTGATTTGGATTACGTCTAACGGAATAGTGAGATCTTCTTTACCAAAACATTTCTTCAAATTCGAGACGTGAAAGTGTTATGTACAGCCGCGAGTTGTTGAGGTAACTTGTAACAACCGGACATCGTTTTACCAAAAATACGCCTAAAAAAAAAATTTGTATGGCAGTGTATCTGGAGGGCGTCCAGTTATCTGGACGGCGTCCAGTATTGAAAGACAGGACGGCGTCCCAAGCATTTGGACGGCGTCCAAATGAACTAAAGTGGACTGATCAGTTTTTCAATTTCACGCGAGTGGAAAACCCGCTTCCCGACACTTTTAAAAAGAAACGACTTTCACAACACATCATATTAAGTAAAATTAAGATATTTCCACAATAAACATAAGTTTTACAACATCGGGCCCACAATGACCCATTTTACAAATAATGTAACGATTTCAACCCATTTAATTCTTTAGACGGATTAGGACTCTATAACCCAACCCAATACCAAGAGCATAATCCCGGAGACTACCAAATCCCCAATCCGCATCCATATAACCAAAAGCTACCCCTTCGAGCCCAAGCGCTCCTATGCCTCTAGTCTAACAACTAGCTAGCTTCATAACAAAATACCTGTAAAAAGGTAAACAACGAGAGGGGTAAGCATAAAGCTTAGTGAATGCAATAATTATACACATACATATATAATATACCTACTTGCATACACTTACTCATATACCGCATACATGCTAGCAACATAATTAGCAAACCATCTCAAGTATCAAGCTAATAACCTCTAATATCACAAGCTAGCATAACCAATATCATATACTCAAACAATATAATATGCTACACTACAACACATACACAATACCATATGGTTAACCATAAATGCTATGGTGCTACCGGCTCGTGGTTCACACCGTACGCAATGCTATGACGCTACCGGCTCCTTGGTTCATGCCACTACGCATTTGAGTCATACTCTTTTATAGTTCTACCGGCTCGTGGTTCACACTTTGATGCTACCGGCTCGTGGTTCACATCTCATTTTATAGTGCTACCGGCTCGTGGTTCACACTTTGATGCTACCGGCTCGTGGTTCACATCTCATTTTATAGTGCTACCGGCTCGTGGTTCACACTTTGATGCTACCGGCTCGTGGTTCACATCTTATTTTATAGTGCTACCGGCTCGTGGTTCACACTTTGATGCTACCGGCTCGTGGTTCACATCTTATTTTATAGTGCTACCGGCTCGTGGTTCACACTCGTCTCATACATGCTATGGTACTACCGGCTCGTGGTTCATACCATAACATTCACAAATAAATACACTATATACATACATGCATAATTATTCCACTCACCTTGTGACGACCCGGAAATTTCTGACTAAATTTAAACTTTATCTTTATATTATTCTGACACGATAAGCAATGTTTGTTAAGTTAAATCTCAAGGATTTTAAACTATGTTTATACATTCATTTAAACCTCGACCAAATTCCAATGATTCACGAACCATTAAATGAACATATATGAATATGTATGTATATGTGTATATGTTATAAATTGAAAATGTCAACAAAGTATTTAAAAGTATAATGCTTTATATGAACGTATTTGTTTCAATATGATTATCGACGAAATTAAAAAAAAAAATATATTAAATGATTGAATTATCAGAAACATTGAATTATGATTACAAGTCTCTGTTGAGAGGTCAACTATGATTTGAAAAATCTATTCCTCTTAACGATATTCGGAATAATTTGTAAAGCTATTTATAAATAAAAATAAAAAGTGTCATTTACGAAAGTTAGACAAAAGCTAGTGGAGAATTGGTTTCTATAATATTCTATTAATCTATTTTCAAACGTACAAAAACGTTTTCAGTTTAAAAAGAACTTTATTATTAAAACGTATATAACTTTTATAAATATCTAGAATCACTTTTAATAACTCATTACTTAACCAGTATAATAAATATAACGATATTTATATTTTATTTCATTAAATATATATAACGATTTAAATTAATATTATATATATTTATACGCGTATTATACATACATATTTTTTATACTTTTACTATACTTTAACTTTACCTTTAATTTACTTTTACTTTACTTTAACTTTAATAATTCACTTTAATAATTCATACTTTAATAATTCACTTTAATAATTCATACTTTAATAATTCACTTTAATAATTCATACTTTAATAATTCACTTTAATAATTCATACTTTAATAATTCACTTTAATAATTCATACTTTAATAATTCACTTTAATAATTCATACTTTAATAATTCACTTTAATATTTCAAAAATCTATTATAAATAGAATTCAATAGGTTTCATTATTTTATAGAAACTTAAAAATATATTTCTCTAAACTCTCTCAATCGATTTACATATATATATATATATTTGCTCTGTATTATTTCAAGATATTATTAGTATACATAAAATATTACGACGGAGTGATGTCCGAGTGATTTCAAAATAGTTTTTTGAATGAGTCGAAGCTAAGGAAATTATGGGTTATAGCTATGGAGGTGATGGGTATGGTTCATGGGTATGCTCGTGAGGTCAATCTAGTGTTTATCATCTCCGTTGCGTCTACGTACTTTCCTGCAATATTGAATCTCAATATTGATACGTTCGTGAATCCAAGGCCAACCTTGCACTTGTTAAATGACGTTATATGTATTTTTACTACGAAATACAGTATGGTGAGTTTCATTTGCTCCCTTTTATATATATTTTTGGGACTGAGAATACATGCGCTGTTTTTATAAATGTTTTACGAAATAGGCACAAGTGCTAAAACTAATTCAACGTGGGTTTAAACCAGAAATATCCCCTTAGCTTGGTAACTATAACTACTGGTGTATGACTGGTAGGCGCGAATCCTAAAGATAGATCTATTGGGCCTAACAAACCCCATCCTGACTATGGGATGCTTTAGTACTTCGAGGTTATTTTAAACACACTTGATCTGGTGTACTTCAGAGGGTAAAACATGAACGTTAAGGCTTGTTACCGGGTGCCTACAATTTATAGAATACTCTTATAAACTTGCGAGTGTACATATATTTATAAACGGAAATCTTATGGTCTATTAATATATTGAAATGATTGTTATGATAAACCTATGAACTCACCAACCTTTTGGTTGACACTTTAAAGCATATTTATTCTCAGGTATTAAAGAAATCTTCCGCTGTGCATTAGCTCATTTTAAGGATATTACTTGGAGTCATTCATGGCATATTTTGAAAGACGTTGCATTCGAGTCATTGAGTTCATCAAGATTATTATTATGTCAATTATAGTTGGATGTATTATGAAATGGTGTGCATGCCGTCAACTTTCGTTGTAAAGAAAGTTTGTCTTTTAAAAACGAATGCAATATTTGTAAAATGTATCATATAGAGGTCAAAATACCTCGCGATGTAATCAACTAATGTGAATCGTTTATAATGTATATGAACGGGTCCTTTCAGTTGGTATCAGAGCGGTGGTCTTAGCGAACCAGGTCTGTATTAGTGTGTCTAACTGATAGTCGTTAGGATGCATTAATGAGCCTGGACTTCGACCGTGTCTGCATGTCAAAAGTTTTGCTTATCATTTTTGTCGGAAATTGTCTGCTTATCATTCTTAGTCTTGACACGTCTTACTACATTGATTGCATGAATAGTGTATAGACAAAATTCATATCTTAGCGTATCTGTTACTGTAAACTTTGCCTGACATATCCCGTAATTTCCTCCGTAATCTACGAAATATTTTGCACTATATATATAGATATTCTATGTAATTAGAATACCACCCGATAGCCGAAAAATCATTTCATATCGAAAAATTCTTTATTCAATCGAACTAAATGGAATTCGTCATTAGTTCAAGTCCCTCGAATTCCGATATGGAATCCCACTCAAGCTCCGAAAGCAGTGTGACCGGAATGGATCAACCAATTAGCCATCATCTATTCTGGATGAATTGGGGATAGGTTCGTAGCCTCCTCAATAATTGGAGACAAAAAGAAGGTGATCCCTTCCATCCTCCACATTGCCCTCTTGGCAATGAACCTGAAGCACTTACCGGCGAACCGGTCCGAAACACCATTTTCTCTCTCATTTTCAGAGTATTTCGTCACAATTATATACTACATCAAATTCTAGATTTTATTTATCCGCTCGTCCGAACCGACAATCACCCCGGTGTAATAGAAGAAGTCAACGAGCTTCGCGCTCGAGTAGTGGCTTTAGAGAATATGGTGCAAGGGTTACAAACACCAACAAATAACGAAGTATTAATTCATAATTTCAATTTTATTGAATAAATACTCCGTAAAAGTTATGTAATTTCTAAAGTCTTTAGGGATTATTCAGTTCTAGTTTCAACCGTAAATCAAATGAGTTTAATTTAATATTAACTCATTAAATCTATGTTACATCTGAAGAAAATATGCACATATATATTTTCATAAAGACTGTAATAAAATTCTGTTGTACAAAATATTAATTGTGAAATTTTTTTTTAACGGGTAGGTAATACCCGAGAGATATATAAATTCACAATTAATATATTACATTTTTCGAATCTGATTAAGCAAATCATCAACTATACTCCCAAAATCTCACAACAATATACATTCTTGTATAGAAATCAAAACAACCATTCTCACCCAAATTTGATTACGCATTCTGATTTTGACAAATCAAAATCCAAGTCATGATTTAACAGAAGACATCACTCTTAGATTCCTACATCTTTCAAAGCTATACTTTGACTTCAAAACCGTGTTAGAACATCATATGTATATTAACGATTACAAACTGTGTTCAAACTCTCCGAAGTTTTCGAAGACACTTCAAACAATGAACAATCGAGATGATGATCCAACCACATATTACCCACATTTATGTACCTAAAAAGCTCTCGAAGCCAAAGTCATAGTTCGACGCGTATCCGTGTCAGACCCTTTGGCATTTATTAGTTAAAATGACTTTTTAATTCCTTTTCAAAGTAGACAGTTTTGTCACAGCTCCAGCAAGTCAACTTCGACTTTTCAGTCGAACTAGTCTTACTATAACCTCGATAGATACGTTGCCCTTTCGTCATCGTTACTTGGGACCTTTCATATCTCGCCACCTTAGCAATAAACTTACCAACAACTTCAATTATCTTTGACTTTTCGAAAAATCATTATATTTATTGAAATCACATCATTTACTCATTCGCATCTTGTAACGAGAATTGTCATACGAATCATCGAAAAACAGTAACCAGTATTTTGAAATCTCGCAGCATGTCTACACCAACAGTTATATGTGTACGTAAAATGTCTATCTCCTGGACTTACATACTTTGAATGTGAAGTTCTGAAAAATATTTTGAACTGCAAAGTAGTTCTTGAAATGCTGACGAAGCATCAAAAACTGTAAATGATCTTAACAGTAAAAAGTTTGATGACAAAGAATAGTAAGGTGGTAAAGCTGAGAAAAAGAGAAGGTTTGGAACTGGAAAACGGATTGAACAGACTATGAAGGAGGCTGTGGACAAATCACAAAGACTAAATCTGCCTTCAAAGAATCCAAATGATTCAGTGCCTGCTAAAGTCATTAACGAATACCTTACTCTCTATTCTAAACCTTTACAGACAAATCTTCATCATCATCCATCAATATTAGAAATTCTAAGATATTATCATATCTTTCATTATAAGTATCCGCGATATTTCTGAAGATATTTTCACAACTAATCTTATCTGAAGTCATTTATCTCTTTGCGCTATCAGTGTTACATCATATAAGAAACTATTAGTTTCTATATTCTATAAACTTTCGAGTTTAAATTATGAATGTTTTGAAGTAGTGTTGGGAACTGAAGCATGAGTTAGTATAATATAATGACACTTGATCAACGTGATTATATTACAGTAAGTCATGCTGAGTTTCTAATGGGACATGACGATTCACAGACCATGCCGTCATCATGTTCCATGTTACACGACTCTTGTATTCTATTTAATCTCTAAAAATATCAAGAATATATTTTCTTGATGATTCGGTCTTTTCAGGGTATTCTGGTAAATTAACAAATCAAGATCGTGCCATTACCATTTCCTTCTTAGAACATTAACTATGTTCATTCTGAAATTCATATCTGCGAATACTGGACCATTACAAACGTTGCTTAATCGCAAGAAGAAGAAACAAAAGGACAAAACTCCAAAATAGAAATTGGAGTATAAATCGCAGCAAATAGAAGGGAGCATTAACTGTGGATGTCAATGATTATAGAAGACAAAAGCAGGGGCTTTGAAATATAAGGGAAGATATAAAACCCAACAACCACCCAAAAATTATAAACCGTATATATCGATGCATATAGCAATATAAAGACACGAAAGAACTAAAAATACTATAAAACCGAGAGTATAGTAGAAGTAAATAGATTCTTCCAGAGGCAGATGAAAAAGAAGAACGACAGATATGAAAGTGAGGAGTATATCGAGAATCAGTACTGGATGAAGCATTTTGACAAATACTTTAAAATATGAGTTGAGGGAGAAAGAATAGAAGGTGTGAGTTGTAAGGAAACGAAGGAGGTGGATTTATAGTGAAATACCCGACGGAGAAATCAAGATGGATTATCGTATTAATTCAAAGAGAATCATAATCTCCTTAATCACCGAAGCATCAAATCCAACATAGATTACAAAGATTTTCTTTAAATTCGGAGATCAATTGTGATGACATCAAAAGATATGACGAATCACTATAATCTTATTTTCTTCATTTACGATAACTTCCCTCATGCGCTTTGAGTAATCGAATTATTTTATCCATACTTCTTAGACATGATAAAACTTCATAATCGTCATAATAACATTCTCATTGTTAGCCATAACGACCTCTATCAAATTTTGGGGACGAAATTTCTTTAACGGGTAGGTACTGTGACGACCCGGAAATTTCCGACTAAATTTAAACTTTATCTTTATATTATTCTGACACGATAAGCAATGTTTGTTAAGTTAAATCTCAAGGATTTTAAACTATGTTTATACATTCATTTAAACCTCGATCAAATTCCAATGATTCACGAACCATTAAATGAACATATATGAATATGTATGTATACGTGTATATGTTATAAATTGAAAATGTCAACAAAGTATTTAAAAGTATAATGCTTTATATGAACGTATTCGTTTCAATATGATTATCGACGAAATTAAAAAAAAAATATATTAAATGATTGAATTATCAGAAACATTGAATTATGATTACAAGTCTCTGTTGAGAGGTCCACTATGATTTAAAAAATCTATTCCTCTTAACGATATTCGGAATAATTTGTAAAGCTATTTATAAATATAAATAAAAAGTGTCATTTACGAAAGTTAGACAAAAGCTAGTGGAGAATTGGTTTCCATAATATTCTATTAATCTATTTTCAAACGTACAAAAACGTTTTTAGTTTAAAAAAACTTTATTATTAAAACGTATATAACTTTTATAAATATCTAGAATCACTTTTGACAACTCATTAACTAACCAGTATAATAAATATAACGATATTTATATTTTATTTCATTAAATATATATAACGATTTAAATTAATATTATATAAATTTATACGCGTATTATACATACATAGTTTTTATACTTTTACTATACTTTAACTTTACATTTACTTTACTTTTACTTTACTTTAACTTTAATAATTCACTTTAATAATTCATACTTTAATAATTCACTTTAATAATTCATACTTTAATAATTCACTTTAATAATTCATACTTTAATAATTCACTTTAATAATTCATACTTTAATAATTCACTTTAATAATTCATACTTTAATAATTCACTTTAATAATTCATACTTTAATAATTCAAAAATCTATTATAAATAGAATTCAATAGGTTTCATTATTTCATAGAAACTTAAAAATATATTTCTCTAAACTCTCTCAATTGATTTACATATATATATATATATATTTGCTCTGTATTATTTCAAGATATTATTAGTATACATAAAATATTACGACGGAGTGATGTCCGAGTGATTTCAAAATAGTTTTTTGAATGAGTCGAAGCTAAGGAAATTATGGGTTATAGCTATGGAGGTGATGGGTATGGTTCATGGGTATGCTCGTGAGGTCAATCTAGTGTTTATCATCTCCGTTGCGTCTACGTACTTTCCTGCAATATTGAATCTCAATATTGATACGTTCGTGAATCCGAGGCCAACCTTGCACTTGTTAAATGACGTTATATGTATTTTTACTACGAAATACAGTATGGTGAGTTTCATTTGCTCCCTTTTATATATATTTTTGGGACTGAGAATACATGCACTGTTTTTATAAATGTTTTACGAAATAGGCACAAGTGCTAAAACTAATTCTACATGGGTTTAAACCAGAAATATCCCCTTAGCTTGGTAACTATAACTACTGGTGTATGACTGGTAGGCGCGAATCCTAAAGATAGATCTATTGGGCCAAACAAACCCCATCCTGACTATGGGATGCTTTAGTACTTTTAGGTTATTTTAAACACACCTGATCTGGTGTACTTCAGAGGGTAAAACATGAACGTTAAGGCTAAATGCACCCACTACTTAGGGTGGCTAAACTCGCACCAAACTCGTGAGTTAGCTCGCTCACTTAACTAACCGATTCCATCGTACACTTCTCGACTCACAAAGAACCTGATGTGTTAACAAGCACATCACTCGAGACTACTATATCCTAGGAACCAATAAAAGATTCCTAATTCGTCCTGTTCTACCCCAACCATGCCACGTCTCCTCCGTTCGGTACTTGTCATGTCATGTTTAGTGTCAAGATACGCTTTCGTAATAATGGTGATCGGTCATTATTACAAATGCGTATCTTACCATTTCCACATGGTCACGCAAAGTACTTTACCCGGACTGACGCAACATTCACACAAAATAACACGCGATAACTCCTAGTACCCGAATGACCAAAGTCCTTACCGTGAACTTGATCACTCAAAACCGCCAAACATACGAATCTCCCCAATAGATTCATCCCTAGGATACCGCACAAAAGATACCTGTATATATACACCTATATACAACATAATAATAAATATACACAAGTACACCGCAATAACACGTCATCCTACAGCCTAGGTGACTATCACTAAAACAACGTCCCCGTTCGCCTACTTACGTTAGGCACTAGCAATCTAAGGCACTAATTTACACGAGAAATAAGGCCCCACATCATCACACTTTGGACAAAAACAATTCCTAGTTAGTCACCTACTCTAAGGCACTAACAAATCTCAATTCGACCCGTAATCCTACAAGTCCCGCAAATAACGCACAACCGCCAATAAGTCTAAGACTAGGCACCTATTCCAAGGTCACCTAATTCCCTTAGACTATGCTCTGATACCACTTGTAACAACCCGACATCGTTTTACCAAAAATACGCCTAAAAAAAATTTTGTATGGCAGTGTATCTGGACGGCGTCCAGTTATCTGGACAGCGTCCAGTATTGAAAGACAGGACGGCGTCCCAAGCATTTGGACGACGTCCAAATGAACTAAAGTGGACTGATCAGTTTTTCAATTTCACGCGAGTGGAAAACCCGCTTCCCGACACTTTTAAAACGAAACGACTTTCACAACACATCATATTAAGTAAAATTAAGATATTTCCACAATAAACATAAGTTTCACAACACCGGGCCCACAATGACCCGTTTTACAAATAATGTAACGATTTCAACCCATTTAATTCTTTAGACGGATTAGGACTCTATAACCCAACCCAATACCAAGAGCATAATCCCGGAGACTACCAAATCCCCAATCCGCGTCCATATAACCAAAAGCTACCCCTTCGAGCCCAAGCGCTCCTATGCCTCTAGTCTAACAACTAGCTAGCTTCATAACAAAATACCTGTAAAAAGGTAAACAACGAGAGGGGTAAGCATAAAGCTTAGGGAATGCAATAATTATACACATACATATATAATATACCTACTTGCATACACTTACTCACATACCGCATACATGCTAGCAACATAATTAGCAAACCATCTCAAGTATCAAGCTAATAACCTCTAATATCACAAGCTAGCATAACCAATATCATATATTCAAACAATATAATATGCTACACTACAACACATACACAATACCATATGGTTAACCATAAACGCTATGGTGCTACCGGCTCGTGGTTCACACCGTACGCAATGCTATGACACTACCGGCTCCTTGGTTCACGCCACTACGCATTTGAGTCATACTCTTTTATAGTGCTACCGGCTCGTGGTTCACACTTTGATGCTACCGGCTCGTGGTTCACATCTCATTTTATAGTGCTACCGGCTCGTGGTTCACACTTTGATGCTACCGACTCGTGGTTCACATCTCATTTTATAGTGCTACCGGCTCATGGTTCACATCTTATTTTATAGTGCTACCGGCTCGTGGTTCACACTTTGATGCTACCGGCTCGTGGTTCACATCTTATTTTATAGTGCTACCGGCTCGTGGTTCACACTCGTCTCATACATGCTATGGTACTACCGGCTCGTGGTTCATACCATAACATTCACAAATAAATACACTATATACATACATGCATAATTATTCCACTCACCTTATCACGTCGGTGGTGATTTAGCACTTCCATATGCTTCGAGCAAGGTACCTAATACATAAGTACACATTTAATACACAACTTGTGAAATTAACCACAATACTCACTCACACCCAAAACCGCCCATAAAATGACCAAGACTCATCTTTAATTACTAAAACTAGTGATGTAAGTCTACTAACACCAATTAGCACAAACTTAGGGTGTTTCATACCCATTTCACCCAATTAGGTCAACCTTAACTCATTTGACCTATTTCAACACTTATACATACCATTTTAGCCAAACATGACCCATTTACAATTCTTCCATCATTTACAAGTGTATTAATGACTAATCAACACAATTTAACACTTACAACTTCAATTCACATGGCCAAACCCTAAATCATAGCTATTAAGGTTTTCCTTATCTCAACATAACCCAAATTCACCCATTTTACCCCCAAATGGGTCTTACAAGTTCCAACACTCCTAAAATCACTAATACTAGTGATTATACCCCACTTACAAACCTTAAACATGCTTCAATCATTAACCAACCCAAAACCCGCAAAATATCAAAATAGCTAGTCACAATAAACCCACTTTGTCATCTAAACGGGTTTCACAACTTAAACAAACTCAAACCTTAACTTGATTATCAAATTAACACAATGAAATTCGGATTTGTGACTTACCAATACTACCAAAATATAGCCGTGAACAAGGCGAACAACATTAACTCTCGCGACTTGACCCGATTCACCCTTCTTCCTCCTCAAATGGAGCTCTCTCTAAGCTCCTCACTCTCTCTCTCTAGATGGAAATGGGTGGAAGAAGTGAAATGAGGATATAGATAAGCATTGGGTCAGTTTTAGAGGCTCAAAACCGACCCCCAAGTGATAAGACACAAATACCCCTTTTAATTTGAGTAAAATAGAGCTGCTGGCCCGTCAGACCTTCTGGACGGCATCCAAAAAGCTTGGACGGCGTCCTGACCTTCATTGTTGGACGGTGTCCCAAAGTCTGGATGGAGTCCTAATGCACTAAGTCTGAAACTGAACTTGTTTTGGTCGTAACTTTCAAACCGTAACTCCGTTTTCGACGAATCAAATATCGTTGGAAACGTAATGAGATTTACTATCCAATGGTAAGGTTTTAGAACATCAACTCCAACTTTATTTGGGATCCAAATATACACTTACATGCCTCGTATTTTGAATGTCGTTCGAAATAACACGTAACTGAAAACGGGTGTTACATAACTCAAGTCGGTAAGCTACTGGTCCTACACGATCAATAATCTTGAATGGTCCAATATACCTTGGATTTAATTTCCCTCCTTTACCAAATCGAACAACGCCTTTCCAAGGTGCAACTTTAAGCATGACCTGATGGTTTCTGATGCTCGGCTTTGACCTTAGAACACGTCAAACATTCTTCTATGTATTTAGCAACATCGGCTCTCATACCCGGTCACCAAAAATGTTTCTTGAGATCCTTGTACATCTTCCCCGTTCCAGGATGTATTGAGTATCTGGTTTTATGAGCTTCTATAAGTACCATTTCTCTCATATCTCCAAATTTTGGTACCCAAATCCTTTCAGCCCTATACCGGGTTCCGTCTTCCCATATCTTAAGATGCTTCTGTGATTCTTTAGGTATTTCATCCTTTAAATTTCCTTCTTTTAAAAATCCTTGTTGGGCCTCCTTTATTTGAGTAGCAAGGTTATTGTGAATCATTATATTCATAGCTTTTACTCGAATGGGTTCTCTGTCCTTTCTGTTCAAGGCGTCGGCTACCACATTTGTCTTCCCCGGGTGGTAACGAATCTCAAAATTGGAATCATTTAATAACTCAATCCACCTACGCTGTCTCATGTTTAGTTGTTTCTGATTAAATATGTGTTGGAGACTAATGTGATCGGTATATATAATACTTTTGACCCCATATAAGTAGTGCCTCCAAGTCTTTAATGCAAAAACAACCGTTCCTAATTCTAAATCATGCGTCGTATAATTCTGCTCGTGAATCTTCAATTGGATTTTCCATTTCAGTAGCCTTTCGTTTCTTTCCTCGTTCGAACTTGTCTTTCGTAATTTCCTGTATTTCTTCCTCCTCGGGATCACTTTCTGGTTCCTCTTCAATTGATTCATCCGGAACTTGTGAGTCTTCCCCAAAGGTGTCGTTTTCATCATCAGATAGGTTAATGACTGGAACACCATCTGAAGATTCTAGTTCGGAGTCGCTGAATGTGATAATAAGTTCTAAGCCAGACATCTATCACATAACAACTAGCACATTAATACCACATAATATTTACATATTAATTTTTAACCAACAAGGATAAGCAATAGTTTTCGAAATCAAACACGGTCAAAGTCCAGACTCACTAATGCATCCTAACAAACTCGATAAGACACACTAATGTAAATTTTCTGGTTCTCTAAGACCAACGCTCTGATACCACATGTCATAACCCGACCTTAACCATAAGGACGAATACAATAACATATGATTTCATCGCGAGGTATTGACCTCTATATGCGACATTCTTCAAAAACTGCATTCGTTTTTACAATACAAACCATAGCTTTTATTACAAATACAAGGTTTAAACAACTTAATAATGATTATCGTTTAGCGATAATCTTAGACTTACAAACTTTAGATGTGATAATAACAATACGACCTCCAACATATTTTACATTACAAATCCTCCGATATGCAGTTTTATTTTTGACACAAATATGCATACTCAAGATCTTGCTTAAATTCAACTTGTTGCAGCGGAAGCTTTTAGTTATCACCTGAGAATAAACATGCTTAAAACGTCAACATAAAGTTGGTGAGATATAGGTTTAATGCCGGCAGCGTTATAAATATAGACCACAAGATTTCATATATAAACGTTTTAATAAAAATATTCTAAGTTGTTGACCACTTGATAACCATACTTAACATTTAATCAACGTCGCATATTCCCTTTATTATGAAATCTTACTACACCGTACCAAGTGTAGTCACCGAAACGAAGTACTGTGCAACTGTTAAATACTGGTCGTCCAGTCCGGTTGGGGTTGTCAGGCCTGATAGATCTATCAACAGGATTCGCGTTTACAATACCTCATGTAAATAATAGTTACCAAGCTACAGTGAAGTATGCCAGTGGTACAACTCAACGTAGAATATATATTTTTAATCACTTGTGTCCATAACGTAAATCATAAAATTCATGTATTCTCATCCCGAAATATTTAGAGTTTAAAAGTGGGACTATATACTCACTTTTGCCCTGAAGGTAATAAACACGACTTGGTCTCCGATTGATATCACAAACCTAACCATATATATAATATATCAACATATTTTCTTTTCAAGTAATCGTTACATATATATATATATATATATATATATATATATATATATATATATATATATATATATATATATATATATATATATACTTTTAATACTTTTAATATTTTCTTAGTCCGTAGTTAGCAGTCCGATGTTAGTGGTCCACAATTAGTTGCTTAAATAAAATAAATAAAGACCCCATCGTATTCGTATTGATCAGAATTAATCTCGACCCATGGTACCATGTTGTCAAGTGACGTGTTGCGTACATAAAGTACCGTGTTGTCAAATGACGTGTTGCGTACAATCATGAGGTCTTATGATTAATCTTCTCGTGTTGTTTACGGGTGGTCCTGAAATATATAAAATCAAATCATAAGTAAATATATATTAAATATTATGTTAATTAGCCAAGATATGATTAATCCGATTTTGTCATAATATGATATATTACAGGTCTTGAAGTGTTTTTAAAAATCAAATTAGAAGGATCTATTTAGTTTACGAACAAGTTTGAAATCACTCAAACTATGTTCTTGTTGTTAAAATTTTACAACACAAAATAAGATAGCTATATAAATATGAATCGAATAAGGTTATGAATAAGGTTACTACCTCAAGTTACTTGGACAAAGCTACTGGAAAAGGTAAGAAAAATCTTGGAATCAAAAGAGTGGTGAAGTGGGATTGAAAGATTGGAAGTAATCTCCTTGAAATCGGATGACTATATTGATACGTTCTTGAGTAGGTAAATGAAGAGAGATTGGGGAGTGAATTAACTTGAAAGAAAATTGGAAATGAAATTGTATGTGTGTGTGCAAAATAGCATGATTATGAGATGGATATATAGGAGATTTAGTTTGTTTTCTTGCACAAAAGTCACACATGAGGTTAAATGGCTGGTTCCCACATGTAACATCATGTCTAGTGGCTGATCATTGAAGTTTATTGTTGGTATATACCAATAGTAAATACGTATAGAAGCTGGGTATGATACGGTTACATATACCCTAGATATACTTGTAGAAATTTTGAGGAATTGGAACAAGAATTCAAATATGGACGGGTTTATAACTGTAAAAGAGGCTCAAAAACTGGACTTTTATTTTTGGGTCAAACCGGGCCAAAATAAAATTTTAAGACATTTTTAATAAAGCAATGTTAGCCCAGCCAGGGGCTCTGCCCCTTGGACCCCGCCAGGGGTTGCCACCCCTTGGACCCCGTTTATCGGGGGCGCTGCCCCCGAACCCCCGTCATAATCAAGATAAGTTCAAACAAGTGTGCACTCCACACTTCCCCAAACTTGTTCGATATTTATCAAGATTATTTTGGTTACAAATTAATCCCATTACACTTAAATCATATTGGTGACATAGATCACCAACACATTATAGATTGTAAGTATATATGTCAAAGAACGTTACATATTGTTATCGTTTTGAAAACTTAAGTTTGTGGTCTCAAAGTATACTTATAACTCATTGTTGTTAGTTCACAATGAAATGTTAAACCATCCTTAAATCATGTTAAATATGTATAGATATGTACATATACATAATCGTATAATTATCGTGTGTTATATAGTTCGTGATATCATCGGTCAAATTGGACGGTCAAACATTGTGTGAAACTCTTTTCAAAAACATAAGTCTCAATAGTTTGGATTGCTTATCATGTTGGTAAGGTTTATTTTATGTAAATATTAATCTCATAAGTATAAAATGATCGAAAAATCCGGGTCGTTACAAATACCCCTTTTAATTTGAGTAAAATAGAGCTGCTGGCCCGTCAGGCCTTCTGGACGGCGTCCAAAAAGCTTGGACGGCGTCCTGACCTTCATTGTTGGACGGCGTCCCAAAGTCTGGACGGAGTCCCAATGCACTGAGTCTGAAACTGAACTTGTTTTGGTCGTAACTTTCAAACCGTAACTCCATTTTCGACGAATCAAATATCGTTGGAAACGTAATGAGATTTACTATCCAATGGTAAGGTTTTAGAACATCAACTCCAACTTTATTTGGGATCCAAATATACACTTACATGCCTCGTATTTCGAATGTCGTTCGAAATAACTCGTAACTGAAAACGGGTGTTACAACTCTCCCCCACTTAAATTGGATCACGTCCTCGTGATCCGCACCTATAATAGAAGTTAAGCAGTTCTACCTCGAACATCTCCGCTTCCAATGCGGAGTCACACAAGTAGTACTTGCATCCGCACTCTCGCTTCGTGCACTAATGCATCATAATACAATAATATTGGGTAATTAACCCACGAGTCGAAACAACCGTAACCGTTGCTCCTACGCCGAGTATCCAAACTCATACCATACACTTCACAATTATCCTAAGAGTAGAACAATTTACTGAAAAACATTGTCGTCACTCCTCACGATCTTACGAAATATAACCAAGCCCGTCATCCATAACATCATCCGTGAATTCTAAGATCCCACCACACGCTAATGATCACTAGCGTGCACTACCACAATAAACGATATCTCATACACTCAACATCCAGAATTTCCATTTAGGAAATACGAAAAATACCACATTTTCCTTCAAGTTCTCACGGCTGCAACACGCAACAAGCGTCATCCATAACTATATCGCCCTATGCGATCTTCTAAATTCACTACGCCGCGAACCAAGTCTTACATTAATCCAAATCGAGAAGGATTCATGCTTCCTTAAAATTTCGTACTCATTCGGTTCATAACCATACTACTCGACCGATCATTCCTGAATATTCTTTAGGCCAAGAACCAAACTCCCTCCGGCTCTACACCGGATCATTCCTTCAACGAAAAAAATTTTAATAACCCCGCAATAACACTTAAGAAGCACCACTTTCCCGTCGATCGATCCACATACGACTATACGTCACTGGATTAATCCAGGACGATAATAATACACCACGAATTAGACGAAACATCAACGCATCGTCATAGGGTTTCTCCTCTGAACCATGCAATACGGCTTCCTAGTACTAGCATAGAAGCTATTCGTATACCAAAATCCCGTCATATCACAAAATTTGCGCAATTCGCCACACGACTCACAAAAATATTCACCACGCTAGGTGAACTTTCCTACCTAGACCGTCCGTTAAGGATGGTCTCAACATTTCAATGCAACTAACAGTCGCATCACTAGGGAGCACACTCTCGCAAACAAACAAATCTGCGTGTCTCGATGTGAGACAGTCAAAATCGACACTCTCCGCCTCACATTCGTCCATAAAGTGGAATAATCCACTGACAATCTTCACGATTACGTTTCCCGACAGGGAAAATACGATATTCGCCACGATATCGAACTCGTTCTCATTCAATTATACTGTCCGGGTTTCATGACAACCCAGATTTTTCACTACGGGAGCACTCGCAACGACACTTCATTCTCTCACGCCGGGATCTCAAACTTAACATTTGGTCTCATACCACACATTGGTACTACACGACCACCTTATATAGGAAGTCTTACACTTCCTTCGATCCCATCATCACAATCTTCACGCATAACATTCCAGAGTTGTAACTCACAATCGTAAAGCACGATCTCGAGTCGACATTAGCAACCCGTCACTCTTCCTCGTTAGGAACTCCGAATACCTATTGAGGCTTAGCACGGTACGCTCTGACATTTCACTATACACAACACCACTGGAGTTTTCCTCGGGCGACAGTAAAAACTCCCCCACTTAGGATTTATCTCCCTATTCTCACTGCCAAGATGATAACATCCCGCGGAATTGAAATTCCACGTCACACCTGACCATTGTCACCGTTGGTCATAAACATCAATTCACCGCAAATTCACTTTAAGCTCTCAGAGCCGACATGCATAATCACTTGAGACGTCGTACACGCGATGAAATCGTACCTTCATACCACAATTCACAACTAACTACCTTAATCGTTCGAAAAGCAAACTCCACCAAAGTCTTACATATGCCTCTAAGCCTAGGCATATGTCACGCCGCTTACTTAGTCGTGATTCTCAGTCGAGATCACCTGACCTTCCACTTGACGAATCGTTATCAACAATTGCTCACTCTCATGGAGAAGAATGACCAATTCTGACACCATAATTGCGTCCACCACAATATCAACACTTCATCAAAACCCTTCGGACTAACCGACCATTAAGTCCGTCACCGGCTCACCGGTCATCTTTACCCGTCTATCACTTAAGAGCAACAAGATTTGCTCACCCGTCACTTCATAAGAAGTATTCATCACAATGCTCTCAAAATTTGACTTTCGCAACCGTCGAATTACTATCACCCTTCGATCACTATTATAACCTCCGCTGCTTCCAAGGGTATCTCACCGGCACCCTAAGCACAAAGTGATCACACCATCATCGGAGTTGAACATCACACTAGCAGGTATAAGAAGGCACCTGACGCAGTGTCATGCAGACTCCCGCCACAACCTACTGAACTTTAGAACTCGATCTTTAGGTTCCATACACCAGATGTCACCCACTCCACAATAATGACCCGAAGTCATACCTACCAGACAAACCTTACGGCCTATTGTCTTATCGAAAGTCCCAAGCGATCACACGCTACCCGCAATTTCCACAAGGCCAAACGATATAGCCTAACGAAACCCTTCATCTAACACTAAGGAGATGCTTGAGTACACCAAGTCTTACACCCTTTCACATATTGGCACAATCACAACAACAGGGGTATTCCGTTAGGATTGTTACCCTATAATCTACAACACACTAACACACTATCGTAAACATCGTCATATGGGTCCCACTCCCATGAGTTTAATGACCCGAAGACTCCTCGATTCGCCAATTCCAAGGCGACTCACAATTAGAATCCTAACACGATTCTCTACCCACACACTCTACCGAGTGTAACTCAAAACTACAATCATTAGACTTGTCGCATTCCATTACGGAATTCAAGTCCTCATCGCACACACGCAAGCGTAAATTGGTCATCCTAGTTACGATGGGTAACTAAAACCAATTACAATCTCAATAATACACCCACTACTTAGGGTGGCTAAACGCGCACCAAACTCGTGAGTTAGCTCGCTCACTTAACTAACCGATTCCATCGTACACTTCCCGACTCACAAAGAACCTGATGTGTTAACAAGCACATCACTCGAGACTACTATATCCTAGGAACCAATAAAAGATTCCTAATTCGTCCTGTTCTACCCCAACCATGACACGTCTCCTCCGTTCGGTACTTGTCATGTCATGTTTAGTGTCAAGATAAGCTTTCGTAATAATGGTGATCGGTCATTATTACAAATGCGTATCTTACCATTTCCACATGGTCACGCAAAGTACTTTACCCGGACTGACGCAACATTCACACAAAATAACACGCGATAACTCCTAGTACCCGAATGACCAAAGTCCTTACCGTGAACTTGATCACTCAAAACCGCCAAACATACGAATCTCCCCAATAGATTCATCCCTAGGATACCACACAAAAGATACCTGTATATATACACCTATATACAACATAATAATAAATATACACAAGTACACCGCAATAACACGTCATCCTACAGCCTAGGTGACTATCACTAAAACAACGTCCCCGTTCGCCTACTTACGTTAGGCACTAGCAATCTAAGGCACTAATTTACACGAGAAATAAGGCCCCACATCATCACACTTTGGACAAAAACAAGTCCTAGTTAGTCACCTACTCTAAGGCACTAACATATCTCAATCCGACCCGTAATCCTACAAGTCCCGCAAATAACGCACAACCGCCAATAAGTCTAAGACTAGGCACCTATTCCAAGGTCACCTAATTCCCTTAGACTATGCTCTGATACCACTTGTAACAACCCAACATCGTTTTACCAAAAATACGCCTAAAAAAAAATTTTGTATGGCAGTGTATCTGGACGGCGTCCAGTTATCTGGACAGCGTCCAGTATTGAAAGACAGGACGGGTCTCAAGCATTTGGACGGCGTCCAAATGAACTAAAGTTGACTGATCAGTTTTTCAATTTCACGCGAGTGGAAAACCCGCTTCCCGACACTTTTAAAACGAAACGACTTTCACAACACATCATATTAAGTAAAATTAAGATATTTCCACAATAAACATAAGTTTTACAACACCGGGCCCACAATGACCCGTTTTACAAATAATGTAACGATTTCAACCCATTTAATTCTTTAGACGGATTAGGACTCTATAACCCAACCCAATACCAAGAGCATAATCCCGGAGACTACCAAATCCCCAATCCGCGTCCATATAACCAAAAGCTACCCCTTCGAGCCCAAGCGCTCCTATGCCTCTAGTCTAACAACTAGCTAGCTTCATAACAAAATACCTGTAAAAATGTAAACAACGAGAGGGGTAAGCATAAAGCTTAGTGAATGCAATAATTATACACATACATATATAATATACCTACTTGCATACACTTACTCACATACCGCATACATGCTAGCAACATAATTAGCAAACCATCTCAAGTATCAAGCTAATAACCTCTAATATCACAAGCTAGCATAACCAATATCATATACTCAAACAATATAATATGCTACACTACAACACATACACAATACCATATGGTTAACCATAAACGCCATGGTGCTACCGCCTCGTGGTTCACACCGTACGCAATGCTATGATGCTACCGGCTCCTTGGTTCACGCCACTACGCATTTGAGTCATACTCTTTTATAGTGCTACCGTCTCGTGGTTCACACTTTGATGCTACCGGCTCGTGGTTCACATCTCATTTTATAGTGCTACCGGCTCGTGGTTCACACTTTGATGCTATCGGCTCGTGGTTCACATCTCATTTTATAGTGCTACCGGTTCGTGGTTCACACTTTGATGCTACCGGCTCGTGGTTCACATCTTATTTTATAGTGCTACCGGCTCGTGGTTCACACTTTGATGCTATCGGCTCGTGGTTCACATCTTATTTTATAGTGCTACCGGCTCGTGGTTCACACTCGTCTCATACATGCTATGGTACTACCGGCTCGTGGTTCATACCATAACATTCACAAATAAATACACTATATACATACATGCATAATTATTCCACTCACCTTATCACGTCGGTGGTGATTTAGCACTTCCGTATGCTTCGAGCAAGGTACCTAATACATAAGTACACATTCAATACACAACTTGTGAAATTAACCACAATACTCACTCACACCCAAAACCGCCCATAAAATGACCAAGACTCATCTTTAATTACTAAAACTAGTTATGTAAGTCTACTAACACCAATTAGCACAAACTTAGGGTGTTTCATACCCATTTCACCCAATTAGGTCAACCTTAACTCATTTGACCTATTTCAACACTTATACATACCATTTTAGCCAAAAATGACCCATTTACAATTCTTCCATCATTTACAAGTGTATTAATGACTAATCAACACAATTTAACACTTACAACTTCAATTCACATGGCCAAACCCTAAATCATAGCTATTAGGGTTTTCCTTATCTCAACATAACCCAAATTCACCCATTTTACCCCCAAATGGGTCTTACAAGTTCCAACACTCCTAAAATCACTAATACTAGTGATTATACCCCACTTACAAACCTTAAACATGCTTAAATCATTAACCAACCCAAAACCCGCAAAATATCAAAATAGCTAGTCACAATAAACCCACTTTGTCATCTAAACGGGTTTCACAACTTAAACAAACTCAAACCTTAACTTGATTATCAAATTAACACAATGAAATTCGGATTTGAGACTTACCAATACTACCAAAATGTAGCCGTGAACAAGGCGAACAACATTAACTCTCGCGACTTGACCCGATTCACCCTTCTTCCTCCTCAAATGGAGCTCTCTCTCTAAGCTCCTCACTCTCTCTCTCTAGATGGAAATGGGTGGAAGAAGTGAAATGAGGATAGAGATAAGCATTGGGTCAGTTTTAGAGGCTCAAAACCGACCCCCAAGTGATAAGACACAAATACCCCTTTTAATTTGAGTAAAATAGAGCTGCTGGCCCGTCAGGCCTTCTGGACGGCGTCCAAAAAGCTTGGACGGCGTCCTGACCTTCATTGTTGGACGGTGTCCCAAAGTCTGGATGGAGTCCCAATGCACTGAGTCTGAAACTGAACTTGTTTTGGTCGTAACTTTCAAACTGTAACTCCGTTTTCGACGAATCAAATATCGTTGGAAACATAATGAGATTTACTATCCAATGGTAAGGTTTTAGAACATCAACTCCAACTTTATTTTGGATCCAAATATACACTTACATGCCTCGTATTTCGAATGTCGTTCGAAATAACTCGTAACTGAAAACGGGTGTTACATAACTCAAGTCGGTAAGCTACTGGTCCGACACGATCAATAATCTTGAATGGTCTAATATACCTTGGATTTAATTTCCCTCCTTTACCAAATCGAACAACGCCTTTCCAAGGTGCAACTTTAAGCATGACCTGATGGTTTCTGATGCTCAGCTTTGACCTTAGAACACGTCAAACATTCTTCTATGTATTTAGCAACATCGGCTCTCATACCCGGTCACCAAAAATATTTCTTGAGATCCTTGTACATCTTCCCCGTTCCAGGATGTATTGAGTATCTGGTTTTATGAGCTTCTATAAGTAACATTTCTCTCATATCTCCAAATTTTGGTACCCAAATCCTTTCAGCCCTATACCGGGTTCCGTCTTCCCATATCTTAAGATGCTTCTCCGATCCTTTAGGTATTTCATCCTTTAAATTTCCTTCTTTTAAAAATCCTTGTTGCGCCTCCTTTATTTGAGTAGCAAGGTTATTGTGAATCATTATATTCATAGCTTTTACTCAAATGGGTTCTCTGTCCTTTCTGATCAAGGCGTCGGCTACCACATTTGTCTTCCCCGGGTGGTAACGAATCTCAAAATCAGAATCATTTAATAACTCAATCCACGTACGCTGTCTCATGTTTAGTTGTTTCTGATTAAATATGTGTTGGAGACTAATGTGATCGGTATATATAATACTTTTGACCCCATATAAGTAGTGCCTCCAAGTCTTTAATGCAAAAACAACCGTTCCTAATTCTAAATCATGCGTCGTATAATTCTGCTCGTGAATCTTCAATTGTCTAGACGCATAAGCAATTACCTTCATTCGTTGCATTAATACACAACTGAGACCTTGCTTTAAGGCATCACAATCTATCACAAAATCATCATTCCCTTCAGGTAATGACAATATAGGTGCCGTAGTTAACTTTTTATTCAACAATTGAAACGCTTTCTCCTGCTCATCCTTCCATTCAAATTTCTTCCCTTTATGCGTTAATGCAGTCAAGAGTTTTGCTATTTTGGAAAAATCTTGGATGAATCTTCTGTAGTAACCAGCCAATCCTAAAAATTGACGTATATGCTTCGGAGTTTTCGGGGTTTCCCACTTTTAAACGGTTTCAATCTTTGCTGGATCCACCTGAATACCTTCTATGTTCACTATGTTACGGAGGAATTGAAATTCTTCCAACCAAAATGCACACTTTGAAAATTTAGCGTACAATTTTTCTTTCCTCAACAAATCTAGCACTTTTCTCAAATGTTCTTCGTGCTCTTGATCATCATTTGAGTAAATAAGTATGTCATCGATGAAAACAATGACAAACTTGTCAAGGTATGGTCCACACACTCGGTTCATGAGGTCCATGAACACAGCTGGTGCATTAGTCAACCCAAACGGCATAACCATAAACTCGTAATGACCGTAACACGTTTTGAAAGAAGTCTTCGAAATATCATCCTCCTTCACCCGCATTTTATGATACCCAAAACGTAAATCAATCTTCGAATAAACTGACTAGCCTTGTAGTTGATCAAATAAGTCGTCAATTCTAGGTAGTGGATAACGGTTCTTGATGGTAAGTTTGTTCAACTCTAGGTAGTCGATACACAACTTAATGTACCATCCTTCTTTTTGACAAACAAAACAGGAGCTCCCCATGGTGATGTACTTGGTCGTATATAACCACGCTCTAAAAATTCTTGTAGTTGGTTTTGGAGTTCCTTCATTTCACTGGGTGCGAGTCTGTATGGAGCACGAGCTATTAGTTCAGCTCCTGGTACAAGGTCTATTTGAAATTCAATGGATCGATGTGGGGGTAATCCCGGTAATTATTTCAGAAATACATCGGGAAATTCTTTTGCGACAGGAACATCACTGATGTTCTTTTCTTCAGGTTTAACTTCCTCGATGTGTGCTAGAATGACGTAACAATCTTTTCTTATTAGTTTTTGCGCCTTTAAATTACTAATAAGATTTAACTTCGCGTTGCTCTTTTCTCCGTATACCATTAAGGGTTTTCCTTCTTTTCATATAATGCGAATTGCATTTTTGTAACATACGATCTCTGCTCTCTCCTTTTTCAACTAGTCCATGCCAATTATCACATCAAATCAATCTTAAACGTTTTGCTAACCAGTTTAATTTCTCGATTCCGACATATTTTATCTGCCGAAATTAATTTACCGTTTGCTAATTCGAGTAAAAATTTATTATTTATAGGCGCCAATGGACCACTTAATTTAGCACAAAAATCTCTACTCATATAGCTTCTATCCGTACCCAAATCAAATAAAACATAAGTAGGTTTTTCATCAATAAGAAACGTACCCGTAACAAGCTCCAGGTCTTCTTGCGCTTCTGCCGTATTAATATTGAAAACTCTTCCGCGGCCCTGTCCATTAGTATTCCCCTGATTTGGGCATTCGTTTCTGATATGACCCTGCTTCCCACATCCATAACAAATAATGGCGGTATTATTTGTTCCGACATTATTTGTTCCGACATTCTTTTTAGCCATTGGTCCGTAAACTTCACACTTCGTCGTACCATGACCCTTTCTATTACACTTAGTACACGATATCGTACAAAGACCAGTCAGATGGTATCCTTCACACCTCTGGCATGGTTTCTACCTCTGTTTGTTATTGTTGGGATTGTTGTTGTTGCGGTTGTTGTTATTGTTGGAACGATTATTTTAGTTGTTGTAGTTGTTGTTGGGATTGTTATTGTTTTTTCGGTTAAAGTTGCGATTGTGGTGGTAGTTATTGCATTTGTAATTGCGATTATTGTTGTTGTTGTATTAGTGACTCTTGTCACTGTTTTCTTCCCACTTCCTCTTGACTTGTTTCATGTTGGCTTCTTCGGTGGCTTGCTCTTTAATTCTTCCCTCAATCTGATTTATGAATTTATCAGCCATTTGACTTGCCTTTTATATGGAAGCGGGCTCGTGTGAACTCACATCTTCTTGAATCCTTACTGGTAACCCTTTTACAAACACGTCGATCTTCTCTTCTTCATCTTCGATCACTTCCGGACACAATATGCACAACTCTGTGAATCGTCGTTCATATGTGGTAATGTCGAACCTTTATGTTCGTAACTCTCTAAGTTCTACCTTGAGCTTATTGACTTCGTTTCTAGGACGGTACTGCTCGTTCATCAATTTCTTGAATGCCAACCACGGTAGTGCGTAAGCAGCATTTTGTCCTACATGTTCAAGATAGGTGTTCCACCACGTTAACGCAGTACCTGTGAAGGTATACATAGCGTACTTAAATTTGTCCTTTTCAGTACACTTACTTATGGAAAACACTGATTCGACTTTCTCGGTCCACCGTTTCAATCCAATTGGTCCTTTCGTTCCATCAAATTCCAAAGGTTTGCAGGCAGTGAATTCTTTGTAGGAGCATCCTACATGATTTCTTGTGGAATTAGTTCCACTGCTAGATCCAGAGTTATTGTTGTTTTGCATCGCAGCCTGTACAGCGGCTATGTTTGCTGCAAGGAAAACACGGAAGTCTTCCTCGCTCATGTTCAAATTCTGACGAGTCGTCGGTGCCATTTCCTTCAAAAATAGCCCAAAAGAATTAAGGTAATCATATAGAATATTAAGAGTAGTTAATAGTATTTCGTAGCATAATATGAACTCATTTATAAAAGCTTTTTCTTCATATTAGCGTTTTATAGTTTTAATTCGGGTAGTACCTACCCGTTAAGTTCATACTTAGTAGCTAATATACAATTTAACTACTACAATTCTATATGAAAAACTGATTATAATAATATTTCGCGTTCAAACTTTTCTACAATAATTTACAAACTTACAATGCCGCTATTATACATATAGGATGAACTATAGCACATAATAACTTTGCTACTCGGTAGCTATAAAGACAATTCTAGTTAATACGCAAGTTGTTCAGCAAAAGAAATAAAGACACGTAATTCAAAAGTCCAGAAACAAGTCATGCATTTTGGTTTTACTAAGACGACTTCCATCCTTGGTCTTGTGGAAAGTAACCGTTATGACATTTGACTAGGCAGCATGTTGTAATGTCGTCAAAAGGAAGAGGGTTTCGTAATGTCCAACAGCCCCGTAATAATCTAAAAACCTTATTTCTCACCCCAACTACTGAATCCGTCAATTGTGGGAAGGTTTTATTTAAAAGTTGTAACCCAATGTTCTTTTTCTCACTTTGGTAAGAAGCGAACATCACTAACCCGTAAGTATAACATGCTTCTTTATGTTGCATGTTAGAAGCTCTTTCTAACTCACGAAACCCTATGTTGAGATATGTTGAGTAAAAATAGGTTCTTAACCCATAGCGTAAAATTGCATTTGTCTTCCCCGCATTTAACGCTATAAAGAAAACACGGCGTAACTTACAGTCTCCCCAATGTGATATACCCCACCTATCAAAGGAAAGCCTTTTATAAACTAAGGCATTTCTGGAAAGTCTTTCAAATGTTTGACAAGTTAATTTCGCCATAACTAAATGTGCTGATGAATTCTGACCGACTCTAGACAAGATTTCCTCAATCATATCCTCTGGTAGGCCTTCTAAAATATTCGGTTGTCTACCCTTAACGTCCATTTTGTTTTTATACTGTAAAATAGACAAGGATTAGATTCGTAAAAGATAATTAACAAATAATACAAACAATTTTTACATAGAACATAAAAGTACAAGCACACTACAATACATATAATACATAACATAATTACAACCCTCTAATTTGAATTACTGGTTTCTTCTTCTTCAGACTTGGTTCATTTTCCTAATTTTCTAGGGATATATGGTGTTCCTATAATACGAGCCGTTGTTTTTCACAATGGTTTAGAAAAACCTGGTGGTTTAGAGGTTCCCGGGTTATTGTTACATTTTAGGAAATACGGATGTTGCCGATACATATAAAGTTCATCAGGGTTGGAATCAGGTTTCTCTATTTTTATACCTTTTCCCCTATTATTTTCTTTTGCTTTATTAAATTGGGTCGAGGTAATTTCTATAACATCATGGGAATCCTCATCGGGATCCGATTCATCGGAAAATTGGTAATCTTCCAAATATTTTGCTTCCTTGGCAGAAACACCATTGACCATTTTTAACTTTGGTCCGTTGGTTGAGGATTTTCTTTTATTTAATCAATTTACTGTAGGTATCAATATTTCTTCCTCCGAAACCTCTTCTTCTTCCAGTTCCTCCTCTTCCGGTTCCTCCTCTTTCGGTTCCTCTTCTTCCGGTTCCTCCTCTTCCGGTTCCTCTTCGGGAATTTGTGAATCTTCCCAATATATATTCGACTCTTCATTGTTATTAGGTGAGTATGGGATTTGTACTAGAGGTAGACATCTATCACACAATATCAAACATGTTAAGAGATTAATTTATCACATAATATTTACATGTTACAATTTATAGTTTCCAACAAAAAAAAATATTAAGCAATCATTTCTAAAGAAAACACGGTCGAAGTCCAGACTAATAAAATGCATCCTAACAAACTCGATAAGACACACTAATTCAAATTTTCTTATTCTCTAAGACCAACGCTCGGATACCAACTAAAATGTCCCCTTCATATTGATTATAAACGTTCCATGTTAATTGATTTCGTTGCGAGGTTTTGACCTCTATATGAGACATTTTTAAAAGACTGCATTCGTTTTTAAAACAAACCATAACCTTTATTTTATCGACAAGGTTAAAAGGACACCACCTAGATTATCAGAAATGATAATCTAAAAATCTCACACTAACACACTACCAATACATATTGGTTTACAATATTAATATGTTACAACAAAGTAAATCTCGAATGCAGTTTTAAACAATATTATACAAGCATGCTAACACCAAGTCTTGTCCATATATTAGCATGCAATAGCGGAAGCTCTTAATAATCACCTGAGAATAAACATGCTTTAAACGTCAACAAAAATGTTGGTGAGTTATAGGTTTAACCTATATATTATCAAATTAATATAATAGACCACAAGATTTCATTTATTCAATAATCCTACACTTGCAAGTGTATAAAAATCATTCTATGATGAACACCTGGTAACCGACATTAACATAATGCATATAGAATATTCCCCGCATACTCGCAAGTATGTCATAAATTGGCAATCGCAATCACCATATAAATCGAAGTATTAAATGAAAGGACCCATTCATATACATTATAAACGATTCACAATAGTTGATTACATCGTGAGGTATTTGACCTCTATATGATACATTTTACAAACATTGCATTCGTTTTTAAAAGACAAACTTTCTTTACATCGACAATTGACAGGCATGCATACCATTTCATCATATCCACTATCCAACTATAAATTGACTTAATAATTGTAGTGACCCGAACTTTTCCATGTTTATATATATTAAATGAAATTGATATTTACATGATTAAGTGTTTCCAACATGTTAAGCAATCAAACTTATTAAGACTTGATTAATTGGAATAGGTTTCATATAGACAAATGACCACCCAAGTTGACCGGTGATTCACGAACGTTAAAACTTGTAAAAACTATATGATGACATATATATGGTTATATATATAGTTAACATGATTTTATTATAAGTATGTATCTCATTAGGTATTTTACCAATGAGTTATATACATAAAAATGAGACTATTAAATTAAGAAACTCGAAAACGATATATATAACGATTATCGTTATAACGTCTTACTAGGTACATATGAATCATATTAAGATATTGATACACTTGGTTAATTATGTTAAATGATAAGTAAATATACCATTAAGTGTATTAACAATGAACTACATATGTAAAAATAAGACTACTAAATGATTTTGAAACGAGACATATATGTAACGATTATCGTTGTAACGACATTTAATGTATATAGATCATATTAAGAGATATTCGTACATCATAATATCATGATAATATAATAATTTAAAATCTCATTTGATATTATAAACATTGGGTTAACAACATTTAACAAGATCGTTAACCTAAAGGTTTCAAAACAACATTAACATGTAACGACTAACGATGACTTAACGACTCAGTTAAAATGTATATACATGTAATGTTTTAATATGTATTCATACACTTTTGAAAGACTTCAAGACACTTATCAAAATACTTCGACTTAACAAAAATTCTTACAATTACATCCTCGTTCAGTTTCATCAACAAATCTACTCGTATGCACCTGTATTTGTACTCGTACAATATACAGCTTTTAGATGTATGTACTATTGGTATATACACTCCAATGATCAGCTCTTAGCAGCCCATGTGAGTTACCTAACACATGTGGGAACCATCATTTGGCAACTAGCATGAAATATCTCATAAAATTACAAAAATATGAGTAATCATTCATGACTTATTTACATGAAAACAAAATTACATATCCTTTATATCTAATCCATACACCAACGACTAAAAACACCTACAAACACTTTCATTCTTCAATTTTCTTCATCTAATTGATCTCTCTCAAGTTCTATCTTCAAGTTCTAAGTGTTCTTCATAAATTCCAAAAGTTCTAGTTTCATAAAATCAAGAATAATTCCAAGATTGCAAGTTTACTTCCAAGTTTTCTAAATCCATTCCAAGTAATCATCCAAGATCAAGAAACCTTTGTTACTTATAGTAGGTTATCTTTCTAATACAAGGTAATAATCATATTCAAACTTTAATTCAATTTCTATAACTATAACAATCTTATTTCGAGTGGAAATCTTACTTGAAATTGTTTTCGTGTCATGATTCTGCTTCAAGAACTTTCAAGCCATCCAAGGATCCTTTGAAGCTAGATCCATTTTTATAAGTTCCAGTAGGTTTATCCAAGGAACTTGAGGTAGTAATGATGTTCATAATATCATTCGATTCATACATAAAAAGCTGTCTTATTCAACGTTATAAGCTTGTAATCACTAGAACATAGTTTAGTTAATTCTAAACTTGTTCGCAAATAAAGTTAATCCTTCTAACTAGACTTTTAAAATCAACTAAACACATGTTCTATATCTATATGATATTCTAACTTAATGATTTAAAACCTGAAAACACGATAAATACCATAAAACTGGATATACGCCGTCGTAGTAAAACCGGGGGCTGTTTTGGTTGGGATAATTAAAAGCTAAGAAGAACTTTGATTTAAAAGCTATACTTTTGGAAAAATGATTTTTCTTATGAACATGAAACTATATCCAAAAAACATGGTTAAACTCAAAGTGAAAGTATGTTTTTCAAAATGGTCATCAAGATGACGTTCTTTCGACGGAAATGACTACCTCTTTCAAAAATGACTTGTAACTTGTATTTCTGACTATAAACATATACTTTTTATATTTAGATTCATAAATTTAAGTTCAATATGAAACTGTGGCCACTGGAATCACTCAAAACGGATTAGAAACGAAGAAATGGCGAGTAAAACAAGATTGATAAAAACTACTCATTTTACCTACGTGAAAGTTAGTAATAAATCTATTCCAACCATAACCTAATCAACTTATATTGTATATTATGTAATCTTGAGATACCATAGACACGTATACAATGTTTCGACCTATCATGTCGACCCATCTATATATATATATATATATATATATATATATATATATATATATATATATATATATATATATATATATATATATATATATATTGCGGAACAACCATAGACACTCTGTATGTGAATGTTGGAGTTAGCTATACAGGGTTGAGGTTGATTCCAAAATATATATATAGTTTGAGTTGTGATCAATACTGAGATACGTATACACTGGGTCGTGGATTGATTCAAGATAATATTTATCGATTTATTTCTGTACATCTAACTGTGGACAACTAGTTGTAGGTTACTAACGAGGACAACTGACTTAATAAACTTAAAACATCAAAATGTATTAAAAGTATTGTAAATATATTTTGAACATACTTTGATATATATGTATATATTGTTATAGGTTCGTGAATCAACCAGTGGCCAAGTCTTACTTCCCGACGAAGTAAAAATCTGTGAAAGTGAGTTATAATCCCACTTTTAAAATCTAATATTTTTGGGATGAGAATACATGCAGGTTTTATAAATGATTTACAAAATAGACACAAGTACGTGAAACTACATTCTATGGTTGAATTATCGAAATCGAATATGTCCCTTTTTATTAAGTTTGGTAATCTAAGAATTAGGGAACAGACACCCTAATTGACGCGAATCCTAAAGATAGATCTATTGGGCCTAACAAACCCCATCCAAAGTACCGGATGCTTTAGTACTTCGAAATTTATATCATATCCGAAGGGTGTCCCGGAATGATGGGGATATTCTTATATATGCATTTTGTTAATGTCGGTTACCAGGTGTTCACCATATGAATGATTTTTATTCTATGTATGGGATGTGTATTGAAATATGAAATCATGTGGTCTATTGTTACGATTTGATATATATAGGTTAAACCTATAACTCACCAACATTTTTGTTGACGTTTAAAGCATGTTTATTCTCAGGTGAATACTAAGAGCTTCTGCTGTTGCATACTAAAATAAGGACAAGATTTGGAGTCCATGTTTGTATGATATTGTGTAAAAACTGCATTCAAGAAACTGATTTCGATGTAACATATTTGTATTGTAAACCATTATATAATGGTCGTGTGTAAACAGGATATTTTAGATTATCATTATTTGATAATCTAAGCTTTTTAAACCATTATTTATGAAATAAAGGTTATGATTTGTTTTAAAAATGAATGCAGTCTTTGAAAAAACGTCTCATATAGAGGTCAAAACCTCGCAACGAAATCAATTAATATGGAACGTTTTTAATCAATAAGACGGGACATTTCAGTTGGTATCCGAGCATTGGTCTTAGAGAACCAGAATTTTGCATTAGTGTGTCTTATCGAGTTTGTTAGGATGAATTAGTGAGTCTGGACTTCGACCGTGTTTACTTGAAAAATGATTGCTTAACAAATTTTGTTGGAAACTATATATTTTTAACATGTGAATATTATGTGATATATTAATCTCTTAACGTGTTTGATATTATGTGATAGATGTCTACCTCTAATACAAGTCCCATTGACTCACCTAATAATAATGAAGAGTCAAATGTAATTTCGAATGATTCATGGACTGATGCACAAGTTCCCGAAGAGGAACCGGAAGAAGAATCGGAACCGGAAGAAGAAACGGAACCGGAGGAGGAGGAACCGGAAGAAGAAATAGAACCGGTGGGAGAAATAATAAAACGGTTAAGTAAAAGAAAATCCCAAACCAACCGACCAAGGTTAATTATGGTCAACGGTGTTTCCGCCAAGGAAGCAAAATATTGGGAGGATTACCAATTCTCCGATGAATCAGATCCCGACGAGGATTTCGATGATGTTATAGAAATTACCCCAACTGAATTTAAAAAGGCAAAAGAGAACAATAAGGGAAAGGGCATAAAAATAGAGAAATCTGATTCCAACTCCGATGAACTTTATATGTATCGTCAACACCCGTATTTCTTAAGTTGTAACAATAACCCGGGAACCTCCAAACCACCAGGTTTTTCTAGACCAATGTGGAAAACGACGGCTCGTAGTAGGGGAACATCATATATCCCTAAAAACTTAGCAAAAAGAACCAAGTTCGAAAAAGAAGAAACGAGTGAGTCGGAATAAGATAGTTGTATTTGTGCTGTGTAATATATGTAATATAGTGTGCTTATGCTTTACGATATATGTAAAAATTGCTTGTATTAATAAGTATCTTTTATGAATCTAACTCTTGTCTATTTTACAGTATAAAAAACACAAAATGGATAGACAACCCAATATTTTAGAAGACTTACCCGGAGACATGATTGATGAAATCTTGTCTAGAGTCGGTCAGAATTCCTCGGCACAACTATTTATGGCAAAATCAGTTTGTAAGACATTCGAAGAACGTTCCAAGAATGCCTTGGATTATAAAAGGCTTTCCTTTGAAAGATGGGGGATATCACATTGGGAAACCCATAAGTTACGATGTGTTTACTTTGACGCATATATTGCGGAGAACCCAAATGCTATTTTACGCAACGGGTTAAGAAATTATTTTGACTCAATGTATCCGAATATAGGACTTCATGATTTAGAAAAAGCGGCTAACATGCAACATAAAGAAGCATGTTATGCTTACGGGTTAGTAATGTTCGCTTCTCACCAAAGTGAGAAAAAGAACATCGGGCTACAACTATTAAACAAAACGTTCCCACAAGTGACGGAGTCGGTAATTGGAGTAAGAAATGAGGTTTTTAGGTTATTACGAGACTGTTGGTCATTACGTAACCTTCGTCCTTTTGACGACGTTACAACACGTTGTCATACTATCGGTCACAACGGTTACGTTCCACAAGACCAAGGATGGGAAGTGGTATTAGTAAAACCAGAATGCATGACTTGTTTCTGGACGTATGAATTACGTGTCTTTGTTGCCTTTGCTGAACGCCTTATTTATTAACTAGATTTATCTTCGCAACTACTTTGTATCAAAGTTTTATGTGCTATATTTCATGCTATATGTAAAATAGCGGTATTGTAAGTTTGCAAGTTATTGTATAAAGGTTTGAATATGATATATATTTTTTTGTGATTAGTTTTTCATATAGAATTGTAGTAGTTGAAATGGTATGTTAGTTACTAAGTATGAACTTAACGGGTAGGTACTACCCGAATTAAAGAGTATAAAACGCTAATATGAAGAAAGAGCTTTTATAAATAAGTTCATATTACGCTACGAAATACTATTGACTACTCTTGATATTCTATATGATTAACTCGTTTCATTTGACTATTTTGAAGGAAATGGCACCGACTACTCGACACACCTTGAATATGGGTGAAGAGGAATTTCGTGCCTTTCTTGCTTCAAACATAGCCGCAGTACAGGTCGCACTACATACCAAAAATAACCTTGGATCTAGCAGTACAGGAAATCGTGTAGGATGCACCTACAAAGAATTCACTGCCTGCAAACCTTTGGAATTTGATAGAACCGAAGGACCGATCGGATTGAAACAGTGGACCGAGAAGGTCGAATCAGTATTTGCCATAAGTAAGTGTACTGAAGGGGACAAAGTGAAGTACGCTACGCATACCTTCACAGGTTCTGCGTTAACATGGTGGAATACCTATCTAGAGCAAGTGGGACAAGATGATGCTTACGCACTACTGTGGTCAGCATTCAAGCACTTGATGAACGAGAAGTACGGTCCCAGAACTGAGGTCAATAAGCTCAAGACAGAACTTAGAGGGTTACGAACCCAAGGATTTGATATTACCACGTACGAAAGACGATTCACCAAATTATGCCTATTGTGTCCGAGAGCATTCGAAGATGAGGAAGAGAAGATCGACGCGTTTGTGAAAGGATTACTGGAAAGAATCCAAGAAGATATAAGTTCACACGAGCCCGCATCCATACAACAGGCATGTAGAATGGCTCACAAACTAGTGAACCAGATTGAAGAAAGAATTAAAGAACAGACTGCTGAAGAGGCCAATGTGAAGCAAGTCAAAAGAAAGTGGGAGGAAAACGGTGATAAGAATCACCAATACAACAACAACAGCAATTAGAACAATAATCGCAACAACTATCCTAACAATCGCAACATCAATCGCAACTACAACAAACGGCCCAACAACAACAACAACAACAACAGCAACTACAACAATCATCATAACAACAATAATAACCGCAATAACAACAACAATCAGAAGCAGCTATGCCAAAGGTTTGAAAAGTATCACTCAGGGTTCTGCACCAAATTTTGCAACAAGTGTAAAAGAAATGGTCATAGCGCGGCAAAGTGTGAGGTCTACGGACCAGCGGTTAACAGAACGAAAGGAACAAATGGTGTCGGAACGAGTAATGGCGGAGCAAGTAGTGTCGGAGCAAGTTATGCCAATGTAGTTTGTTATAAATGTGGAAAACTGGGCCACATTATTAGAAATTGCCCGAACCAGGAGAACACGAATGGACAAGGCCGCGGAAGAGTTTTCAATATTAATGCGGTAGAGGCACAGGAAGACCCGGAGCTTGTTACGTGTACGTTTCTTATTGACAATAAATATGCTTACGTTTTATTTGATTCGGGTGCGGATAGAAGCTATATGAGTAGAGATTTTTGTACTAAATTAAGTTGTCCATTGATGCCTTTGGATAGTAAATTTTTACTCGAATTAGCAAATGGTAAATTAATTTCAGCAGATAATATATGTCAGAATCGAGAAATTAAACTGGTTAGCGAAAATTTAAGATTGACTTGATACCAGTAGAGTTAGGGAGTTTTGATGTGATAATCTGTATGGACTGGTTGAAAGAAATGAAAGCAGAGATCGTTTGTTACAAAAATGCAATTCGCATTATACGAGAAAAAGGAAAACCCTTAATGGTGTACGGAGAAAAGGGCAACACGAAGCTACATCTTATTAGTAATTTGAGGGTACAAAAACTAATAAGAAAAGGTTGCTATGCTATTCTAGCACACGTCGAGAAAGTACAAACTGAAGAAAAGAGCATCAATAATGTTCCCGTCGCAAAAGAATTTCCCGATGTATTTCCGAAAGAATTACCGGGATTACCCCCACATCGATCCGTTGAATTTCAAATAGAACTTGTACCAGGAGCTGCACCAATAGCTCGTGCTCCTTACAGACTCGCACCCAGGGGGATGAAAGAACTGCAAAGCTAATTACAAGAACTTTTAGGGCGTGGTTTCATTCGACCAAGCACATCACCGTGGAGAGCTCCTGTTTTGTTTGTCAAGAAGAAAGATGCATTCAGGTTGTGTATCAACTACCGAGAGTTGAACAAACTTTCCATGAAGAACCGCTACCCACTACCGAGAATTGACGACTTATTTGATCAACTACAAGGCTCGTCTGTTTATTCAAAGATTGACTTTCGTTCCGGGTATCATCAAATGCGGGTGAAAGAAGATGATATTCCAAAGACTGCTTTCAGAACACGTTACGGTCATTACGAGTTTATGGTCATGCCATTTGGTTTAACTAATGCACCGGCTGTGTTCATGGACCTTATGAACCGAGTGTGTGGACCATACCTTGATAAGTTTGTCATTGTTTTCATTGATGACATACTTATTTACTCAAAGAATGACCAAGAACACGGTGAACATTTGAGAAAGGTGTTAGAAGTATTTAGGAAGGAAGAATTGTACGCTAAATTTTCAAAGTGTGCGTTTTGGTTGGAAGAAGTTCAATTCCTCGGTCACATAGTGTGTAACATCCCGCCTTTTCCCGTTTACTTTTCCGTTAAACTATTTAAAACTCCGTTATATGTTTATAACATCTCCCGTTAATACGCGTTTTAAATTATCATGTTTAGGTAATTTAACGCACCCGCAACCGAACTCGAGGGACTAGTTTCGCCAAAACACTAAAGTGGTGACTAGCCTTTTGACTAAGTCAACCACCTCCCCACCATTTTCCATTTCATTTTCTCTTTTTCCTAATTACTTCCACTCTTTCTCTAAATTCATCAAAAAGCAAATCTTCATCCATATTCAATCGATCAAGCTTCGGGCCAAACAAATTACATATTTGAACTCCTCGTGATCTCCTCTTCGATTCCATACCGATTTCATCAAATTTGGGTAACTTTCTAAAATCACTAATTTTATGTGTTCTTGAGATTTTTGAGTTAAAAGGTTGTTAATTAGTGTATATGGCTCAAGTCTAGTATGATTATGTGTTTTGTATGCTTGTTCTTGCTATTTTGGTGTAACTAGTTCATATTGAAAGAATGCTTGCTTAATCTTGAGTTTTAGGTGTTCATATGTTGTTTAATGATGAAAGTTCATGATTTAATTGTGTTCCTAACATCACTAGCTTCAAATTGGTATGTAGGTTGACATAGATTAGTTTCATATGCAAGATTGTTGAATTTGTGATTTTGAGTTAGGGTTTGATAGAAGTAAATTGAATTTTGATGCTTTAAATGCTTGATAATGTTAATTGTAAGTGTTAGGTTGTGTTGTATGCTTAATTACCTTCGAAATGGCGTATCGTTCATGTAATTTGGTTGCCAAATCATTAAATTGCATTTATGACTTGTATGCATTGAATGGGGAACATTAATTGCGGTTTTTGGTTGTTGCAAGTAGAAGTTTGATTGATGAGATGTGTTTAGTTGCATTCCTCGTCAAAATACCTTTCCAACGATGTATGATAGGCGTTATAAGTGTTTGCGGGTCAAGTGTTGTGTTAGAAAAGGTTTTGGTTCGTGCACACTTGGAAAAACTGACCAGAATTCTCTGCCCAGGTAGCGGCGCGGCGCGCCACATCCCCGCGCGGCGCGCAGAATCACCTGGCCAGATTCTGACCTCTTGGACCCATTTCACGTGAAATGTTTGACTAGCTACCGACCTCCGATTCACATGAAACTTGTTTTAATATACTTGTATATGAATAATTAGCATAGAAAATTTGTCCGGGACCCGACCCGAACATGTTGACTTTTTCGTTGACTTTGACCCGACCAAGTTTGACTTTTTGTCAAACTTAACCAATTAATTATGCAATCTTTCTAACATGATTCTATACTTGTATCTTGCATGAAACTTGACAATTTGCTTCACATGCTACATAATCGAGTCGTGTCGAGCCATAGGACTAATTGAACATCTTTGACCCTTCGTGACTATCGTTATTGATACAACCTATTTGTTTAGGTCGAGACTAGCATTGTTCTTTGCACGTTTACTTGTTGAAGTACTATTACACTCTTGCAATCAAAGGTGAGATCATAGTCCCACTTTTACTCTTTTTGAACTTACTTTTGGGATGAGAATACATAAACGTTCTTTTAAACTAAGTGAACACAAGTACAGGAAAACAAACATTCTACATACGAGTTTGAACACAAATCCTCAATTCGATTATCATTAGTTACACTTGACGGGTGTAAGCGAGAACTTATGTTATATGGCCATATGGGTTTGACAAACCCTCACTTCGGACGGTTCGCTACCGTCTACGGGTGAAATATATTTTCGAGAAACAGTGTATGTTCTAACACTATTATGATGGGGTTCAATGGAAGGAAACGTTAAGCCTTGATAATTGGGTGCTCGTGAATATTAACTTTTAGAATGTATTACTACTTTATCAATGTTGCAAATCTTGTGGTTCGACTTACCTTTATTAACTTACTTATTTAAACCTATGATTTCACCAACGTTTTCGTTGACAGATTCTCTATGTTTTTCTCAGGTCCTTGAACTTAGGTGATACATGCTTCCACTCATTCTTTTTGATACTTGCATTGGATGTCGAGTATACTTGCATACGTGGAGCGTCTTTTTGGCTACTTTAAACTATGTCGCACGTGTTTCATATGAACTATAACTTTTGATATGTACTTGTCTTGGGAATTTCTTTTGTAAACGTTGAAACATCCTTTTATGAAATGAATGCGACATATTTTCGGTCAAACTTTGTTATAAATGCTTATGACCATGTAATGGGACCATACGTAGACGACGCCGTCACTTGACGATTTGTCGGGGTCGCTACAAGTGGTATCAGAGCCTTGGTTGTAGGGATTTAGAGTTCATTGGTGTCGACCCCGAGTCATAGGGTACATTGGTGAGTCTAGACTACAACCGGCATATAGACTTGACATAGGAATTACTTGGAAAATTGTGCATTTATACTCTAACTCTTCTACTCATATCTACTCTTATTCTATCTAAATCTTGCGTTGTATAATTTAATTGACACGCCACCTTGACTATATGATGTAATGTCGAATGCACATATGAATTAGGGTAATATAATTCCCGGAAATTATATTACGGTGACTCATATAAATATACCGACATTATGACATAAAGAATTTAAGGCGAGTCAAGGATAATTTTCTCTTTATCTTTATTCCATATCACGGTTAGTATTATTTAGAATACTAACCAACGGTATTCTTTTGTTTTGAAGGAACAATGCCTCCTCGCCGTGTACGACGCAATGAAACTCCCGAACAAGCTTTGCAACGCATGATAGCCACCGCCGTGGATGCTGCCATGGCCGGTCACTCGTCCAAAAACAACAATAATAATAACAACAACAACAACAACCACCAAGGAGCCGGTAACTCTAGCGAAGGGTGCTCCTACAAAGCTTTCATGGGGTGCAAACCTCACACTTATGATGGAACCGGGGGACCGGTTGTGCTTACTCGTTGGTTTGAACAAACGGAGGCCGTCTTTAGCATAAGCGGTTGTCGAGATCAAGACAAGGTCAAATACTCCACCCACACTTTCTCCGGGGTTGCTCTAACATCGTGGAACACCTATGTTCAATCGGTGGGTACCGATGAAGCTCATGCCCTCTCTTGGGCCGATCTAAGGGAAAAGATGATTGTTGAATATTTTCCGCGCGAAGAAACCCGGAAGCTTGAGGAAGAACTAAGAGCTTTGAAAGCGGTCGGAAACGATCTTAAAGCTTATAATCAACGCTTCGCCGAACTATCCTTGATGTGTCCTAATCTTGTTAACCCCGAATCTCAAAGGATTGAGCTCTACATGCTCGGTCTTCCAAAAAGCATCAAACAAGGGGTGATGTCATCCAAACCCACTACTCATCAAGCCGCTATGAACATGGCTCGCCAACTAATTGAAACGGTTGACGAAATCGTAGTGCCGGCTCCTATCGCCAACTAATTGAAACGGTTGACGAAATCGTAGTGCCGGCTCCTAAGGCCGAGGACAAGTCGGGTGGCAACAAAAGGAAATGGGAAGCCACTCCATCAACCAACTACAACAACAACACCTTCACCAAAAAGCCTTTCAACAACGACGGCAAGAAAGGTTATGTCGGGAACCTACCTTTTTGCAACAAATGCCACAAGCATCATCACGGCGAATGTAACAAGCTAATTTGTCACCGTTGCCAAGGAGTTGGTCATAGGGCCAACAATTGTACAAACGCCGCCCCCGTCGCTCGAAAGGGGCCCAATCCTCCAAGGACGGTCACTTGTTATGAATGTGGCCAAACGGGCCATTATAAGAACGAATGCCCGAAAAAGAAAGCCAACCCCAACAACCGAGGCCGAGCCTTTAACATCAACACCGAGGAAGCCCGAGATGACAATGAACTAGTCACGGGTACGTTTCTTCTCAACAACACTTATGTTACTTGCTTATTTGATTCGGGTGCCGATAAATGTTTTGTGTCTAAGACTTTGGCTCCTACTCTTTCTGCTCCACCACACCCTTTAGATACTACTTACTCCATCGAGGTGGCCGATGGAAAACTCTTAAGTGCCGACACATATTATCGGGGGTGTACTTTAAATATTTTGGGTAATGAATTTGAAATTGACTTGATACCCATGGAACTTGGGAGTTTTGATGTAATAATCGGTATGAATTGGATGGTCAAAAATAAATCTCACATTCTTTGCGATCTTCACGCAATCCGAATTCCTATCGAGAATGGTGAACCATTGATTGTCTATGGCGACAAGAATTGCACCGGACTCAATCTCGTTTTCGTGCCTTAAAGTTCGAAAGCTACTTCGCAAGGGTTGTTTTGCGATTCTTGCTCACATTAAGAAAGTCGAGGCCGACGAAAAGCGCATCGATGATGTGCCAATTGTTAGTGACTTTTCCGATGTATTTCCCGACAAATTACCGGGTCTTCCACCTCATCGACCGGTTGAATTTCAAATCGATCTTATACCGGGAGCCGCACCCGTAGCGCGTGCACCATATAGACTCGCTCCATCCAAAATGCACGAATTGCAAAGTCAAATCCAAGAGTTACTTGACTGTGGTTTCATTCAACCTAGCCATTCACCATGGGGCGCTCCGATTTTGTTCGTCAAGAAGAAAGACGGATCCCTACAAATGTGCATCGATTATCGTGAATTGAACAAATTAACGATTAAAAACCGATATCCTCTTCCGCGCATTGATGACCTCTTTGATCAACTACAAGGTTCTCATGTATATTCAAAAATTGATCTCCGTTCGGGTTATCATCAACTAAGGGTTAAGGGAGAAGATGTCTCCAAAACCGCCTTCCGGACTCGTTATGGTAGTTATGAATTCCTTGTCATGCCTTTCGGTCTCACTAACGCACCGGCGGTGTTTATGGATCTCATGAACCGCGTGTGCAAACCTTACCTCGACAAATTCGTTATCGTGTTCATCGACGATATTTTGGTCTATTCTAAAAGCGAAGAGGAACACAAAGAACATCTCCGACTCGTGCTTGAACTCTTGAGAAAATAACAACTCTATGCCAAGTTCTCCAAGTGTGAATTTTGGTTGAAGGAAGTTCAATTCCTCGGTCACGTTGTAAGTGATCAAGGCATTAAAGTAGATCCCGCAAAAATCGAAGCCATTAGTAAATGGGAAACTCCTACTACTCCTACTCAAATTCGTCAATTCTTAGGTCTCGCCGGATACTATCGTAAATTCATCAAGGATTTCTCCTTAATCGCTCGCCCTCTAACCGCGTTAACTCACAAGGAACGAAAGTTCATTTGGTCATCCGAACAAGAAACCGCTTTCCAAATCTTGAAAACTAAGCTAACCACCGCTCCTATCTTGTCGCTTCCCGAAGGCAATGATGATTTTGTCGTATATTGCGATGCCTCGAAAAATGGTTATGGGTGCGTATTAATGCAACGAAAGAAAGTCATTGCTTATGCATCTCGACAACTCAAGGTTCACGAACGAAACTACACGACACATGATCTTGAACTCGGAGCAGTCATCTTTGCACTTAAGTTATGGAGACATCATCTTCTTGGTACCAAGAGTACTATCTTTACCGATCACAAAAGTCTCCAACATATCTTCGATCAAAAGCAACTAAACATGAGACAACGACGGTGGATTGAAACCTTGAACGATTACAATTGTGAACTTCGTTACCACCCCGGAAAGGCAAATGTAGTGGCCGATGCCTTAAGTCGAAAGGAAAGAACGGTACCTCTTCGCGTCCGAGCATTAAACATCACCATCCACTCCAACCTTAATAGCCAAATTCTTGTAGCTCAAGAGGAGGCTCTTAAGGACAACCACATCGGACGTGAACTTTTAAACATCCTCGTCTCTCGATTCGAAGTTAAGGAGAACGGACTTCGATATTACGCCTGAAGGATTTGGGTGCCTAGATATGGCGATTTACGAAACCTCATCTTAGACGAAGCCTACAAATCACGATACTCGATTCATCCCGGCGCCAATAAGATGTACCATGACCTTAAAGAACAATATTGGTGGCCGAACATCAAAAAGGAAGTTGCTAGATACGTTGCCAAATGTTTGACTTGCGCAAAAGTCAAAGCCGAACACCAAAGACCGTCCGGGTTACTTCAACAACCCGAGATCCCGCAATGGAAGTGGGAAAGGATCACGATGGATTTTATCACCAAACTACCAAAAACGTCGGGCGGTTATGATACTATTTGGGTCATTGTCGATCGCCTCACCAAATCCGCGCACTTTCTCGCCATGAAAGAGACCGACAAAATGGAGAAACTTGCACGACTTTACATTAAGGAGATTGTAGCCCGACACGGTGTACCTTTATCGATTATCTCTGACCGAGATGGTCGTTTCGTTTCTAGATTTTGGCGTACTTTACAAGAAGCGTTGGGAACGCGTTTGGACATGAGCACCGCATATCATCCTCAAACCGATGGGCAAAGTGAACGTACAATACAAACCTTGGAAGATATGCTACAAGCTTGTGTTGTTGATTTTGGAAAAGCTTGGGACAAGCACTTACCTCTCGCCGAGTTCTCTTATAACAATAGTTATCACGCGAGTATTAAGGCCGCACCTTTTGAAGCATTATATGGCCGAAAATGTCGCTCTCCTCTTTGTTGGGCCGAAGTGGGTGACGTGAAAATTTCCGGGCCCGAACTCATTCATGAAACCACCGAGAAGATCCTTCAAATCCGAGATAGGCTTCGGACGGCCCGGAGTCGTCAAAAATGCTATACCGATAAAAGACGCAAAGACCTTGAATTTCAAGTCGGTGACCGCGTCATGTTAAAAGTCGCACCTTGGAAAGGTGTCATCTGTTTTGGGAAACGTGGGAAACTAAATCCGCGGTATGTTGGTCCTTTCGAAATCTTAGAGCGTGTTGGAACCGTTGCGTATCGTTTGGATCTTCCGCCTCAACTAAGCTCCGTCCATCCTACTTTTCATGTATCTAACTTGAAGAAATGTCTTGCCGAGCCCGATATCGTCATCCCTCTCGAGGAACTTACTATTAATGACAAACTCCATTTTGTAGAGGAATCGGTTGAAATTGTGGACTACGTCGAGAAGGAATTAAAACAAAGCCGGATCCCGATTGTTAAGGTCCGTTGGAACGCCAAAAGGGGACCCGAGTTTACTTGGGAAAGAGAAGATCAAATGCGAAAGAAACACCCTCATCTATTCCCGGTTCCGGAATCGTCGGATTTCGAGGAGGAAACAACGATTACTACGCCTGCTTAAATTTCGGGACGAAATTTCTTTTAAGGAGTAGGTAATGTAACATCCCGCCTTTTCCCGTTTACTTTTCCGTTAAACTATTTAAAACTCCGTTATATGTTTATAACATCTCCCGTTAATACGCGTTTTAAATTATCATGTTTAGGTAATTTAACGCACCCGTAACCGAACTCGAGGGACTAGTTTCGCCAAAACACTAAAGTGGTGACTAGCCTTTTGACTAAGTCAACCACCTCCCCACCATTTTCCATTTCATTTTCTCTTTTTCCTAATTACTTCCACTCTTTCTCTAAATTCATCAAAAAGCAAATCTTCATCCATATTCAATCGATCAAGCTTCGGGCCAAACAAATTACATATTTGAACTCCTCGTGATCTCCTCTTCGATTCCATACCGATTTCATCAAATTTGGGTAACTTTCTAAAATCACTAATTTTATGTGTTCTTGAGATTTTTGAGTTAAAAGGTTGTTAATTAGTGTCTATGGCTCAAGTCTAGTATGATTATGTGTTTTATATGCTTGTTCTTGCTATTTTGGTGTAACTAGTTCATATTGAAAGAATGCTTGCTTAATCTTGAGTTTTAGGTGTTCATATGTTGTTTAATGATGAAAGTTCATGATTTAATTGTGTTCCTAACATCACTAGCTTCAAATTGGTATGTAGGTTGACATAGATTAGTTTCATATGCAAGATTGTTGAATTTGTGATTTTGAGTTAGGGTTTGATAGAAGTAAATTGAATTTTGATGCTTTAAATGCTTGATAATGTTAATTGTAAGTGTTAGGTTGTGTTGTATGCTTAATTACCTTCGAAACGGCGTATCGTTCATGTAATTTGGTTGCCAAATCATTTAAATTGCATTTATGACTTGTATGCATTGAATGGGGAACATTAATTGCGGTTTTTGGTTGTTGCAAGTAGAAGTTTGATTGATGAGATGTGTTTAGTTGCATTCCTCGTCAAAATACCTTTCCAACGATGTATGATAGGCGTTATAAGTGTTTGCGGGTCAAGTGTTGTGTTAGAAAAGGTTTTGGTTCGTGCACACTTGGAAAAACTGACCAGAATTCTCTGCCCAGGTAGTGGCGCGGCGCGCCACATCCCCGCGCGGCGCGCAGAATCACCTGGCCAAATTCTGACCTCTTGGACCCATTTCACGTGAAATGTTTGACTAGCTACCGACCTCCGATTCACATGAAACTTGTTTTAATATACTTGTATATGAATAATTAGCATAGAAAATTTGTCCGGGACCCGACCCGTGTAGTGACCCGAACTTTTCCATGTTTATATATATTAATTGAGATTGATATTTACATGATTAAATGTTTCCAACATATTAAGCAATCAAACTTGTTAAGACTTGATTAATTGAAATATGTTTCATATAGACAATTGACCACCCAAGTTGACCGGTGATTCACGAACGTTAAAACTTGTAAAAACTATATGATGACATATATATGGATATATATATAGTTAACATGATACTATGATAAGTAAACATATCATTAAGTATATTAACAATGAACTACATATGTAAAAACAAGACTACTAACTTAATGATTTTTAAACGAGACATATATGTAACGATTATCGTTGTAAAGACATTTAATGTATATATATCATATTAAGAGATATTCATACATGATAATATCATGATAATATAATAATTTAAAATCTCATTTGATATTATAAACATTGGGTTAACAACATTTAACAAGATCGTTAACCTAAAGGTTTCAAAACAACACTTACATATAACGACTAACGATGACTTAACGACTCAGTTAAAATGTATATACATGTAGTGTTTTAATATGTATTTATACACTTTTGAAAGACTTCAATACACTTATCAAAATACTTCTACTTAACAAAAATGCTTACAATTACATCCTCGTTCAGTTTCATCAACAATTCTACTCGTATGCACCCGTATTCGTACTCGTACAATACACAGCTTTTAGATGTATGTACTATTGGTATATACACTCCAATGATTAGCTCTTAGCAGCCCATGTGAGTCACCTAACACATGTGGGAACCATCATTTGGCAACTAGCAAGAAATATCTCATAAAATTACAAAAATATGAGTAATCATTCATGACTTATTTACATGAAAACAAAATTACATATCCTTTATATCTAATCCATACACCAACGACCAAAAACACCTACAAACACTTTCATTCTTCAATTTTCTTCATCTAATTGATCTCTCTCAAGTTCTATCTTCAAGTTCTAAGTGTTCTTCATATATTCTACAAGTTCTAGTTACATAAAATCAAGAATACTTTCAAGTTTGCTAGCTCACTTCCAATCTTGTAAGGTGATCATCCAACCTCAAGAAATCTTTGTTTCTTACAGTAGGTTATCATTCTAATACAAGGTAATAATCATATTCAAACTTTGGTTCAATTTCTATAACTATAACAATCTTATTTCAAGTGATGATCTTACTTGAACTTGTTTTCGTGTCATGATTCTGCTTCAAGAACTTCGAGCCATCCAAGGATCCGTTGAAGCTAGATCCATTTTTCTCTTTTCCAGTAGGTTTATCCAAGGAACTTAAGGTAGTAATGATGTTCATAACATCATTCGATTCATACATATAAAGCTATCTTATTCGAAGGTTTAAACTTGTAATCACTAGAACATAGTTTAGTTAATTCTAAACTTGTTCGCAAATAAAAGTTAATCCTTCTAACTTGACTTTTAAAATCAACTAAACACATGTTCTATATCTATATGATATGCTAACTTAATGATTTAAAACCTGGAAACACGAAAAACACCGTAAAACCAGATTTACGCCGTCGTAGTAACACCGCGGGCTGTTTGGGGTTAGTTAATTAAAAACTATGATAAACTTTGATTTAAAAGTTGTTATTCTGAGAAAATTATTTTTATTATGAACATGAAACTATATCCAAAAATTATGGTTAAACTCAAAGTGGAAGTATGTTTTCTAAAATGGTCATCTAGACGTCGTTCTTTCGACTGAAATGACTACCTTTACAAAAACGACTTGAAACTTATTTTTCCGACTATAAACCTATACTTTTTCTGTTTAGATTCATAAAATAGAGTTCAATATGAAACCATAGCAATTTGATTCACTCAAAACGGATTTAAAATGAAGAAGTTATGGGTAAAACAAGATTGGATAATTTTTCTCATTTTAGCTACGTGAAAATTGGTAACAAATCTATTCCAACCATAACTTAATCAACTTGTATTGTATATTATGTAATCTTGAGATACCATAGACACGTATACAATGTTTCGACCTATCATGTCGACACATCTATATATATTTCGGAACAACCATAGACACTCTATATGTGAATGTTGGAGTTAGCTATACAGGGTTGAGGTTGATTCCAAAATATATATAGTTTGAGTTGTGATCAATACTGAGATACGTATACACTGGGTCGTGGATTGATTCAAGATAATATTTATCGATTTATTTCTGTACATCTAACTGTGGACAACTAGTTGTAGGTTACTAACGAGGACAGCTGACTTAATAAACTTAAAACATCAAAATATATTAAAAGTGTTGTAAATATATTTTGAACATACTTTGATATATATGTATATATTGTTATAGGTTCGTGAATCAACCAGTGGCCAAGTCTTACTTCCCGACGAAGTAAAAATCTGTGAAAGTGAGTTATAGTCCCACTTTTAAAATCTAATATTTTTGGGATGAGAATACATGCAGGTTTTATAAATGATTTACAAAATAGACACAAGTACGTGAAACTACATTCTATGGTTGAATTATCGAAATCGAATATGCCCCTTTTTATTAAGTCTGGTAATCTAAGAATTAGGGAACAGACACCCTAATTGACGCGAATCCTAAAGATAGATCTATTGGGCCTAACAAACCCCATCCAAAGTACCGGATGTTTTAGTACTTCGAAATTTATATCATATCCGAAGGGTGTCCCGGAATGATGGGGATATTCTTATATATGCATCTTGTTAATGTCGGTTACCAGGTGTTCACCATATGAATGATTTTTATCTCTATGTATGGGATGTGTATTGAAATATGAAATCTTGTGGTCTATTGTTACGATTTGATATATATAGGTTAAACCTATAACTCACCAACATTTTTGTTGACGTTTAAAGCATGTTTATTCTCAGGTGAATATTAAGAGCTTCCGCTGTTGCATACTAAAATAAGGACAAGATTTAGAGTCCATGTTTGTATGATATTGTGTAAAAACTGCATTCAAGAAACTAATTTCGATGTAACATATTTGTATTGTAAACCATTATGTAATGGTCGTGTGTAAACAGGATATTTTAGATTATCATTATTTGATAATCTACGTAAAGCTTTTTAAACCTTTATTTATGAAATAAAGGTTATGGTTTGTTTTAAAAATGAATGCAGTCTTGGAAAAACGTCTCATATAGAGGTCAAAACCTCGCAACGAAATCAATTAATATGGAACGTTTTTAATCAATAAGAACGGGACATTTCAGTTGGTATCCGAGCGTTGGTCTTAGAGAACCAGAATTTTGCATTAGTGTGTCTTATCGAGTTTGTTAGGATGCATTAGTGAGTCTGGACTTCGACCGTGTTTACATGAAAAATGATTACTTAACAAATTTTGTTGGAAACTATATATTTTTAACATGTGAATATTATGTGATGTATTAATCTCTTAACGCGTTTGATATTATGTGATAGATGTCTACCTCTAGAACAAGTCCCATTGACTCACCTAATAATAATGAAGAGTCAAATGTAAATTGGAATGATTCGTGGACTGATTCACAAGTTCCCGAAGAAGAACCGGAAGAAGAGTCGGAACCGGAAGAAGAATCGGAACCGGAAGAAGAATCGGAACCGGATGAAGAAATAGAACCGGTGAGGGAAATAATAAAACGGTTAAGTAAAAAAAAATCCTCAACCAACCGACCAAGGTTAATTATGGTCAATGGTGTTTCCGCCAAGGAAGCAAAATATTGGGAGGATTACCAATTCTCCGATGAATCGGATTCCGACGAGAATTCCGATGATGTTATAGAAATTACCCCAACTGAATTTAAAAAGGCAAAAGAAAATAATAAGGGAAAGGGCATAAAAATAGAGAAATCTAATTCCAACCCCGATGAACTTTATATGTATCGTCAACCCCCGAAGTCCTTAAGTTGTAACAATGACCCGGGAACCTCTAAACCACCAGGTTTTTCTAAACCAATGTGGACAACGACGGCTCGTATTAGGGGAACATCATATATCCCTAGAAACTTGGCAAAACGAACCAAAACCGAAGAAGAAGAAACGAGCGAGTCGGAATAAGATAGTTGTATTCGTGTGGTGTAATATATGTAATATAATGTTCTTATGCTTTATGATATATGTAAAAATTGCTTGTATTAATAAGTATTTTTTTATGAATCTAACTCTTGTCTATTTTACAGTTTAAAAACACAAAATGGATAGACAACCCAATATTTTAAGAGACCTACCCGGAGACATGATTGATGAAATCTTGTCTAGAGTCGGCCAGAATTCCTCGGCACAACTATTTAAGGCGAGATCAGTTTGTAAGACATTCGAAGAACGTTCCAAGAATGTCTTGGTTTATAAGAGACTTTCGTTTGAAAGATGGGGGATATCACATTGGGAAACCCATAAGTTACGATGTGTTTACTTTGACGCATTTATTGCGGGGAACCCAAATGCTATTTTACGCAACGGGTTAAGAAATTATTTTGACTCAATATATCCGAATATTGGACTTCGTGATTTAGAAAAAGCGGCTAACATGCAACATAAAGAAGCATGTTATGCTTACGGATTAGTAATGTTCGCTTCTCACCAAAGTGAGAACAAGAACATCGGGCTACAACTATTAAACAAAACGTTTCCACAAGTGACGGAGTCGGTAATTGGGGTAAGAAATGAGGTTTTTAGATTATTACGGGACTGTTGGACATTACGTAACCCTCGTCCCTTTGACGACGTTACAACACGTTGTCTTATCAACGGCCATAACGGTTATGTTGCACAAGACCAAGGATGGGAAGTAGTCCTAGTAAAACCAGAATGCATGACTTGTTTCTGGACGTATGAATTACGTGTCTTTATTGCCTTTGCTGAACGACTTATGTACTAGCTAGAATTATCTTCACAACTATCTTGTATCAAAGTTATTATGTGCTATATTTCATGCTTTATGTAAAATAAGCGGTATTGTAAGTTTGTAAAATATTGTATAAAAGTTTGAACGCGAAATATTATTATAATCAGTTTTTCATATAGAATTGTAGTAGTTGAATTGTATATTAGCTACTAAGTATGAACTTAACGGGTAAGTACTACCCGAATTTAAACTTATAAAACGCTAATATGAAGAAAAAGCTTTTATAAATGAGTTCATATTATGCTACGAAATACTATTAACTACTCTTAATATTCTGTATGATTAACTTGTTCCATTTAACTATTTTGAAGGAAATGGCACCGACTACTCGACACACCGTGAATATGAATGAAGAGGAATTCCGTACTTTTCTAGCTTCAAACATAGCCGCAGTACAGGCTGCGCTACATACCAACAATAACCTTGGATCTAGCAGTACAGGAAATCGTGTAGGATGCACCTACAAAGAATTCACTGCCTGCAAACCTTTGGAATTTGATGGAACCGAAGGACCGATCGGATTGAAACGGTGGACCGAGAAGGTCGAATCGGTGTTTGCCATAAGTAAGTGTACTGAAGAGGACAAAGTAAAGTACGCTACGCATACCTTCACAGGTTCTGCGTTAACATGGTGGAATACCTATCTAGAGCAAGTGGGACAAGACGATGCGTACGCACTACCGTGGTCAGCATTCAAGCACTTGATGTACGAGAAGTACCGTCCCAGAACTGAGGTCAATAAGCTCAAGACAGAACTTAGAGGGTTACGAACCCAAGGATTTGATATTACCACGTACGAAAGACGATTCACAGAATTGTGCCTATTGTGTCCGGGAGCATTCGAAGATGAGGAAGAGAAGATCGACGCGTTTGTGAAAGGATTACCGGAAAGAATCCAAGAAGATATAAGTTCACACGAGCCCGCCTCCATACAACAGGCATGTAGAATGGCTCACAAACTCGTGAACCAAATTGAAGAAAGAATTAAAGAACAGACTGCTGAAGAGGCCAATGTGAAGCAAGTCAAAAGAAAGTGGGAGGAAAACGGTGATAAGAATCACCAATACAACAACAACAGCAATTACAACAATAATCGCAACAATTATCCCAACAATCGCAACATCAATCGCAACTACAATAAACGGCCCAACAACAACAACAACAACAACAACAGCAACTACAACAATCATCCCAACAACAATAATAACCGCAACAACAACAACAATCAGAAGCAGCTATGCCAAAGGTGTGAAAAGAATCACTCGGGGTTCTGCACCAAATTTTGCAACAAGTGTAAAAGAAATGGTCATAGCGCGGCGAAGTGTGAGGTCTACGGACTAGGGGTTAATAGAACGAAAGGAACAAATGGTGTCGGAACGAGTAATGGCGGAGCAAGTAGTGTCGGAGCAAGTTATGCCAATGTAGTTTGTTATAAATGTGGAAAACCGGGCCACATTATTAGAAATTGCCCGAACCAGGAGAACACGAATGGACAAGGCCGTGGAAGAGTTTTCAATATTAATGCGGCAGAGGCACAGGAAGACTCGGAGCTTGTTACGGGTACGTTTCTTATTGACAATAAATCTGCTTACGTTTTATTTGATTCGGGTGCGGATAGAAGCTATATGAGTAGAGATTTTTGTGCTAAATTAAGTTGTCCATTGACGCCTTTGGATAGTAAATTTTTACTCGAATTAGCAAATGGTAAATTAATTTCAGCAGATAATATATGTCGAAATCGAGAAATTAAACTGGTTAGCGAAACATTTAAGATTGATTTGATACCAGTAGAGTTAGGGAGTTTTGATGTGATAATCGGTATGGACTGGTTGAAAGAAGTGAAAGCAGAGATCGTTTGTTACAAAAATGCAATTCGCATTATACGAGAAAAAGGAAAACCCTTAATGGTGTACGGAGAAAAGGGCAACACGAAGCTACATCTTATTAGTAATTTGAAGGCACAAAAACTAATAAGAAAAGGTTGCTATGCTGTTCTAGCACATGTCGAGAAAGTACAAACTGAAGAAAAGAGCATCAATGATGTTCCCGTCGCAAAAGAATTTCCCGATGTATTTCCGAAAGAATTACCGGGATTACCCCCACATCGATCCGTTGAATTTCAAATAGATCTTGTACCAGGAGCTGCACCAATAGCTCGTGCTCCTTACAGACTCGCACCCAACGAGATGAAAGAACTACAAAGCCAATTACAAGAACTTTTAGAGCGTGGTTTCATTCGACCAAGCACATCACCGTGGGGAGCTCCTGTTTTGTTTGTCAAGAAGAAAGATGGTACATTCAGGTTGTGTATCGACTACCGAGAGTTGAACAAACTTACCATCAAGAACCGCTACCCACTACCGAGAATCGACGACTTATTTGATCAACTACAAGGCTCGTCTGTTTATTCAAAGATTGACTTACGTTCCGGGTATCATCAAATGCGGGTGAAAGAAGATGATATTCCAAAGACTGCTTTCAGAACACGTTACGGTCATTACGAGTTTATGATCATGCCGTTTGGTTTAACTAATGCACCAGCTGTGTTCATGGACCTTATGAACCGAGTGTGTGGACCATACCTTGACAAGTTTGTCATTGTTTTCATTGATGACATACTTATTTACTCAAAGAATGACCAAGAACACGGTGAACATTTGAGAAAGGTGTTAGAAGTATTGAGGAAGGAAGAATTGTACGCTAAGTTTTCAAAGTGTGCATTTTGGTTGGAAGAAGTTCAATTCCTCGGTCACATAGTGAACAAAGAAGGTATTAAGGTGGATCCGGCAAAGATAGAAACTGTTGAAAAGTGGGAAACCCCGAAAACTCCGAAACACATACGCCAGTTTTTAGGACTAGCTGGTTACTACAGAAGGTTCATCCAAGACTTTTCCAGAATAGCAAAACCCTTGACTGCATTAACGCATAAAGGGAAGAAATTTGAATGGAATGATGAACAAGAGAAAGCGTTTCAGTTATTGAAGAAAAAGCTAACTACGGCACCTATATTGTCATTGCCTGAAGGGAATGATGATTTTGTGATTTATTGTGATGCATCAAAGCAAGGTCTCGGTTGTGTATTAATGCAACGAACGAAGGTGATTGCTTATGCGTCTAGACAATTGAAGATTCACGAACAAAATTATACGACGCATGATTTGGAATTAGGCGCGGTTGTTTTTGCATTAAAGACTTGGAGGCACTACTTATATGGGGTCAAAAGTATTATATATACCGACCACAAAAGTCTTCAACACATATTTAATCAGAAACAACTGAATATGAGGCAGCGTAGGTGGATTGAATTATTGAATGATTACGACTTTGAGATTCGTTACCACCCGGGGAAGGCAAATGTTGTAGCCGATGCCTTGAGCAGGAAGGACAGAGAACCCATTCGAGTAAAATCTATGAATATAATGATTCATAATAACATTACTACTCAAATAAAGGAGGCGCAACAAGGAGTTTTAAAAGAGGGAAATTTAAAGGATGAAATACCCAAAGGATCGGAGAAGCATCTTAATATTCGGGAAGACGGAACCCGGTATAGGGCTGGAAGGATTTGGGTACCAAAATTTGGAGATATGAGAGAAATGGTACTTAGAGAAGCTCATAAAACCAGATACTCAATACATCCTGGAACGGGGAAGATGTACAAGGATCTCAAGAAACATTTTTGGTGGCCGGGTATGAAAGCCGATGTTGCTAAATACGTAGGAGAATGTTTGACGTGTTCTAAGGTCAAAGCTGAGCATCAGAAACCATCAGGTCTACTTCAACAACCCGAAATCCCGGAATGGAAATGGGAAAACATTACCATGGATTTCATCACTAAATTGCCAAGGACTGCAAGTGGTTTTGATACTATTTGGGTAATAGTTGATCGTCTCACCAAATCAGCACACTTCCTGCCAATAAGAGAAGATGACAAGATGGAGAAGTTAGCATGACTGTATTTGAAGGAAGTCGTCTCCAGACATGGAATACCAATCTCTATTATCTCTGATAGGGATGGTAGATTTATTTCAAGATTCTGGCAGACATTACAGCAAGCATTAGGAACTCGTCTAGACATGAGTACTGCCTATCATCCACAAACTGATGGGCAGAGCGAAAGGACGATACAAACGCTTGAAGACATGCTACGAGCATGTGTTATTGATTTCGGAAACAGTTGGGATCGACATCTACCGTTAGCAGAATTTTCCTACAACAACAGCTACCATTCAAGCATTGAAATGGCTCCGTTTGAAGCACTTTGTGGTAGAAAGTGCAGGTCTCCGATTTGTTGGAGTGAAGTGGGGGATAGACAGATTACGGGTCCGGAGATTATACAAGAAACTACCGAGAAGATCATCCAAATTCAACAACGGTTGAAAACCGCCCAAAGTCGACAAAAGAGCTACGCTGACATTAAAAGAAAAGATATAGAATTTGAAATTGGAGAGATGGTCATGCTTAAAGTTGCACCTTGGAAAGGCGTTGTTCGATTTGGTAAACGAGGGAAATTAAATCCAAGGTATATTGGATCATTCAAGATTATTGATCGTGTCGAACCAGTAGCTTACCGACTAGAGTTACCTCAACAACTCGCGGCTGTACATAACACTTTCCACGTCTCAAATTTGAAGAAATGTTTTGCTAAAGAAGATCTCACTATTCCGTTAGATGAAATCCAAATCAACGAAAAACTTCAATTCATCGAAGAACCCGTCGAAATAATGGATCGTGAGGTTAAAAGACTTAAGCAAAACAAGATACCAATTGTTAAGGTTCGATGGAATGCTCGTAGAGGACCCGAGTTCACCTGGGAGCGTGAAGATCAGATGAAGAAGAAATACCTGCATCTATTTCCAGAAGATTCGTCAACACCTTCAACAGCTTAAAATTTCGGGACGAAATTTATTTAACGGGTAGGTACTGTAGTGACCCGAACTTTTCCATGTTTATATATATTAATTGAGATTGATATTTACATGATTAAATGTTTCCAACATATTAAGCAATCAAACTTGTTAAGACTTGATTAATTGAAATATGTTTCATATAGACAATTGACCACCCAAGTTGACCGGTGATTCACGAACGTTAAAACTTGTAAAAACTATATGATGACATATATATGGATATATATATAGTTAACATGATACTATGATAAGTAAACATATCATTAAGTATATTAACAATGAACTACATATGTAAAAACAAGACTACTAACTTAATGATTTTTAAACGAGACATATATGTAACGATTATCGTTGTAAAGACATTTAATGTATATATATCATATTAAGAGATATTCATACATGATAATATCATGATAATATAATAATTTAAAATCTCATTTGATATTATAAACATTGGGTTAACAACATTTAACAAGATCGTTAACCTAAAGGTTTCAAAACAACACTTACATATAACGACTAACGATGACTTAACGACTCAGTTAAAATGTATATACATGTAGTGTTTTAATATGTATTTATACACTTTTGAAAGACTTCAATACACTTATCAAAATACTTCTACTTAACAAAAATGCTTACAATTACATCCTCGTTCAGTTTCATCAATAATTCTACTCGTATGCACCCGTATTCGTACTCGTACAATACACAGCTTTTAGATGTATGTACTATTGGTATATACACTCCAATGATCAGCTCTTAGCAGCCCATGTGAGTCACCTAACACATGTGGGAACCATCATTTGGCAACTAGCAAGAAATATCTCATAAAATTACAAAAATATGAGTAATCATTCATGACTTATTTACATGAAAACAAAATTACATATCCTTTATATCTAATCCATACACCAACGACCAAAAACACCTACAAACACTTTCATTCTTCAATTTTCTTCATCTAATTGATCTCTCTCAAGTTCTATCTTCAAGTTCTAAGTGTTCTTCATATATTCTACAAGTTCTAGTTACATAAAATCAAGAATACTTTCAAGTTTGCTAGCTCACTTCCAATCTTGTAAGGTGATCATCCAACCTCAAGAAATCTTTGTTTCTTACAGTAGGTTATCATTCTAATACAAGGTAATAATCATATTCAAACTTTGGTTCAATTTCTATAACTATAACAATCTTATTTCAAGTGATGATCTTACTTGAACTTGTTTTCGTGTCATGATTCTGCTTCAAGAACTTCGAGCCATCCAAGGATCCGTTGAAGCTAGATCCATTTTTCTCTTTTCCAGTAGGTTTATCCAAGGAACTTAAGGTAGTAATGATGTTCATAACATCATTCGATTCATACATATAAAGCTATCTTATTCGAAGGTTTAAACTTGTAATCACTAGAACATAGTTTAGTTAATTCTAAACTTGTTCGCAAATAAAAGTTAATCCTTCTAACTTGACTTTTAAAATCAACTAAACACATGTTCTATATCTATATGATATGCTAACTTAATGATTTAAAACCTGGAAACACGAAAAACACCGTAAAACCAGATTTACGCCGTCGTAGTAACACCGCGGGCTGTTTGGGGTTAGTTAATTAAAAACTATGATAAACTTTGATTTAAAAGTTGTTATTCTGAGAAAATTATTTTTATTATGAACATGAAACTATATCCAAAAATTATGGTTAAACTCAAAGTGGAAGTATGTTTTCTAAAATGGTCATCTAGACGTCGTTCTTTCGACTGAAATGACTACCTTTACAAAAACGACTTGAAACTTATTTTTCCGACTATAAACCTATACTTTTTCTGTTTAGATTCATAAAATAGAGTTCAATATGAAACCATAGCAATTTGATTCACTCAAAACGGATTTAAAATGAAGAAGTTATGGGTAAAACAAGATTGGATAATTTTTCTCATTTTAGCTACGTGAAAATTGGTAACAAATCTATTCCAACCATAACTTAATCAACTTGTATTGTATATTATGTAATCTTGAGATACCATAGACACGTATACAATGTTTCGACCTATCATGTCGACACATCTATATATATTTCGGAACAACCATAGACACTCTATATGTGAATGTTGGAGTTAGCTATACAGGGTTGAGGTTGATTCCAAAATATATATAGTTTGAGTTGTGATCAATACTGAGATACGTATACACTGGGTCGTGGATTGATTCAAGATAATATTTATCGATTTATTTCTGTACATCTAACTGTGGACAACTAGTTGTAGGTTACTAACGAGGACAGCTGACTTAATAAACTTAAAACATCAAAATATATTAAAAGTGTTGTAAATATATTTTGAACATACTTTGATATATATGTATATATTGTTATAGGTTCGTGAATCAACCAGTGGCCAAGTCTTACTTCCCGACGAAGTAAAAATCTGTGAAAGTGAGTTATAGTCCCACTTTTAAAATCTAATATTTTTGGGATGAGAATACATGCAGGTTTTATAAATGATTTACAAAATAGACACAAGTACGTGAAACTACATTCTATGGTTGAATTATCGAAATCGAATATGCCCCTTTTTATTAAGTCTGGTAATCTAAGAATTAGGGAACAGACACCCTAATTGACGCGAATCCTAAAGATAGATCTATTGGGCCTAACAAACCCCATCCAAAGTACCGGATGTTTTAGTACTTCGAAATTTATATCATATCCGAAGGGTGTCCCGGAATGATGGGGATATTCTTATATATGCATCTTGTTAATGTCGGTTACCAGGTGTTCACCATATGAATGATTTTTATCTCTATGTATGGGATGTGTATTGAAATATGAAATCTTGTGGTCTATTGTTACGATTTGATATATATAGGTTAAACCTATAACTCACCAACATTTTTATTGACGTTTAAAGCATGTTTATTCTCAGGTGAATATTAAGAGCTTCCGCTGTTGCATACTAAAATAAGGACAAGATTTAGAGTCCATGTTTGTATGATATTGTGTAAAAACTGCATTCAAGAAACTGATTTCGATGTAACATATTTGTATTGTAAACCATTATGTAATGGTCGTGTGTAAACAGGATATTTTAGATTATCATTATTTGATAATCTACGTAAAGCTTTTTAAACCTTTATTTATGAAATAAAGGTTATGGTTTGTTTTAAAAATGAATGCAGTCTTGGAAAAACGTCTCATATAGAGGTCAAAACCTCGCAACGAAATCAATTAATATGGAACGTTTTTAATCAATAAGAACGGGACATTTCAACCCGAACATGTTGACTTTTTCGTTGACTTTGACCCGACCAAGTTTGACTTTTTGTCAAACTTAACCAATTAATTATGCAATCTTTCTAACATGATTCTATACTTGTATCTTGCATGAAACTTGACAATTTGCTTCACATGCTACATAATCGAGTCGTGTCGAGCCATAGGACTAATTGAACATCTTTGACCCTTCGTGACTATCGTTATTGATACAACCTATTTGTTTAGGTCGAGACTAGCATTGTTCTTTGCACGTTTACTTGTTGAAGTACTATTACACTCTTGTAATCAAAGGTGAGATCATAGTCCCACTTTTACTCTTTTTGAACTTACTTTTGGGATGAGAATACATAAACGTTCTTTTAAACTAAGTGAACACAAGTACAGGAAAACAAACATTCTACATACGAGTTTGAACACAAATCCTCAATTCGATTATCATTAGTTACACTTGACGGGTGTAAGCGAGAACTTATGTTATATGGCCATATGGGTTTGACAAACCCTCACTTCGGACGGTTCCCTACCGTCTACGGGTGAAATATATTTTCGAGAAACAGTGTATGTTCTAACACTATTATGATGGGGTTTAATGGAAGGAAACGTTAAGCCTTGATAATTGGGTGCTCGTGAATATTAACTTTTAGAATGTATTACTACTTTATCAATGTTGCAAATCTTGTGGTTCGACTTACCTTTATTAACTTACTTATTTAAACCTATGATTTCACCAACGTTTTCGTTGACAGATTCTCTATGTTTTTCTCAGGTCCTTGAACTTAGGTGATACATGCTTCCGCTCATTCTTTTTGATACTTGCATTGGATGTCGAGTATACTTGCATACGTGGAGCGTCTTTTTGGCTACTTTAAACTATGTCGCACGTGTTTCATATGAACTATAACTTTTGATATGTACTTGTCTTGGGAATTTCTTTTGTAAACGTTGAAACATCCTTTTATGAAATGAATGCGACATATTTTCGGTCAAACTTTGTTATAAATGCTTATGACCATGTAATGGGATCATACGTAGACGACGCCGTCACTTGACGATTTGTCGGGGTCGCTACATAGTGAACAAAGAAGGTATTAAGGTGGATCCGGCAAAGATAGAAACTGGTGAAAAGTGGGAAACCCCGAAAACTCCGAAACACATACGCCAATTTTTAGGACTAGCTGGTTACTACAGAAGGTTCATCCAAGACTTTTCCAGAATAGCAAAACCCTTGACTGCATTAACGCATAAAGGGAAGAAATTTGAATGGAAGGATGAACAAGAGAAAGCGTTTCAGTTATTGAAGAAAAAGCTAACTACGGCACCTATATTGTCATTGCCTGAAGGGAATGATGATTTTGTGATTTATTGTGACGTATCAAAGCAAGGTCTCGGTTGTGTATTAATGCAACGAACGAAGGTGATTGCTTATGCGTCTAGACAATTGAAGATTCACGAACAAAATTATACGACGCATGATTTGGAATTAGGCACGGTTGTTTTTGCATTAAATACTTGGAGGCACTACTTATATGGGGTCAAAAGTATTATATATACCGACCACAAAAGTCTTCAACACATATTTAATCAGAAACAACTGAATATGAGACAGCGTAGGTGGATTGAATTGTTGAATGATTACGACTTTGAGATTCGTTACCACCCGGGGAAGGCAAATGTGGTAGCCGACGCCTTGAGCAGGAAGGACAGAGAGCCCATTCGAGTAAAATCTATGAATATAATGATTCACAATAACCTTACTACTCAAATAAAGGAGGCACAACAAGGAGTTTTAAAAGAAGGAAATTTAAAGGATGAAATACCCAAAGGATCGGAGAAGCATCTTAATATTCAGGAAGACGGAACCCGGTATAGGGCTAAAAGGATTTGGGTACCAAAATTTGGAGATATGAGAGAAATGGTACTTAGAGAAGCTCATAAAACCAGATACTCAATACATCCTGGAACGGGGAAGATGTACAAGGATCTCAAGAAACATTTTTGGTGGCCGGGTATGAAAGTCGATGTTGCTAAATACGTAGGAGAATGTTTGACGTGTTCTAAGGTCAAAGCTGAGCATCAGAAACCATCAGGTCTACTTCAACAACCCGAAATCCCGGAATGGAAATGGGAAAACATTACCATGGATTTCATCACTAAATTGCCAAGGAGTGCAAGTGGTTTTGATACTATTTGGGTAATAGTTGATCGTCTCACCAAATCAGCACACTTCCTGCCAATAAGAGAAGATGACAAGATGGATAAGTTAGCACGACTGTATTTGAAGGAAGTCGTCTCCAGACATGGAATACCAATCTCTATTATCTCTGATAGGGATGGTAGATTTATTTCAAGATTCTGGCAGACATTACAGCAAGCATTAGGAACTCGTCTAGACCTGAGTACTGCCTATCATCCACAAACTGATGGGCAGAGCGAAAGGACGATACAAACGCTTGAAGACATGCTACGAGCATGTGTTATTGATTTCGGAAACAGTTGGGATCGACACCTACCGTTAGCAGAATTTTCCTACAACAACAGTTATCATTCTAGTATTGAGATGGCTCCGTTTGAAGCACTTTATGGTAGAAAGTGCAGGTCTCCGATTTGTTGGAATGAAGTGGGGGATAGACAGATTACGGGTCCGGAGATAATACAAGAAACTACCGAGAAAATCATCCAAATTCAACAAAGATTGAAAACCGCCCAGAGTCGACAAAAGAGCTACGCGGACAGTAAAAGAAAAGATATAGAGTTTGAAATTGGAGAAATGGTCATGCTTAAGGTTTCACCTTGGAAAGGCGTTGTTCGATTTGGTAAACGGGGGAAACTAAATCCAAGGTACGTTGGACCATTCAAGATTATAGATCGTGTCGGACCAGTAGCTTACCAACTGGAGCTACATCAATAACTCGCGGCTGTACATAACACTTTCTACGTCTCAAATTTGAAGAAATGTTTTACTAAAGAAGATCTCACTATTCCGTTGGACGAAATCCAAATCAATGAAAAACTTCAATTCATTGAAGAACCCGTCGAAATAATGGATCATGAGGTTAAGAGACTTAAACAAAACAAGAAACCGATTGTTAAGGTTCGATGGAATGCTCATAGAGGACCCGAGTTCACCTGGGAGCGTGAAGATCAGATGAAGAAGAAATACCCGCATCTATTTCTAGATGATTCGTCAACACTTTCAACAGCTTAAAATTTCGGGACGAAATTTATTTAACGGGTAGGTACTGTAGTGACCCGAACTTTTCAATGTTTATATATATATTAAATGAAATTGATATTTACATGATTAAGTGTTTCCAACATGTTAAGCAATCAAACTTATTAAGACTTGATTAATTGGAATAGGTTTCATATAGACAAATGACCACCCAAGTTGACCGGTGATTCACGAACGTTAAAACTTGTAAAAAATATACGATGACATAT